>NC_141058.1:48591614-48901614 GCF_041138505.1 Cibotium barometz | reverse complement strand
TGCATGTGTTGTGCAAGTGTCTTGATCGTGTGTATGTGTGTGTGTGTATTTGTTGTGTGTGTGTGTGTGTACATGATGGTGTGTATGTTTTTATATATGTGTATCCATAGCGAGTGTCTGCATGTACGTGTGTGTGAGCATGTGAATATACTCCTGTGTACATTTATGTGTGTGCACGTGCAGGTGCATGTGTGTGAGTGTGTGCACATGTACTTGTGTATGTGAGTGTATTTATGTGCTTATGTGTATGTATACACATGTGAATATACTCCTGTGTACATTTATGTGTGTGCACGTGTAGGTGCATATGTGTGTGTGAGTGTGTGCACATGTACTTGTGTGTGTGTATTTATGTGCTTGTGTGCATGTATACACATTTGTGTATGTGCAAGCTTGAGTATGTGTGCAAGTATGCATATCTCTATATGTTGCATGTGTGTCCATGCGTGCGAGTGTGTGTATGTGTGTTTGTATGCGTGTGTGCACGTATCATGTGCTTGTGTCTGTGTGTTATGTGTGTGTGTGTGTGTGTGTGTATGCATGAACATACATGTGTGTGCGTCGATATACATATAAATCTATTTATATATACATGCTTACATACCTATAGATACATATACATACATAATATATATACGTGTGTGTGTGTGTGTATATTCTCTCTCTTACACATGCACATAATATATATGTTTGTGTGTGTATGTGCAAGCTTGAGTATGTGTGCAAGTGTGCATATCTCTATATGTTGCACGTGTGTCCATGCGTGCGAGTGTGTATGTGTGTTTGTATGCGTGTGTGCATGTATCATGTGCTGGTGTCTGTGTGTTGTGTGTGTGTGTGTGTGCATGAACATACATGTGTGTGCGTCCACATACATATAAATCTATTTATATATACATGCTTACATACCTATAGATACACATACATACATAATATATATAAGTGTGTGTATTTATAGGTATGTAAGCATGTATACAAAGATTTCATTGAAAGATGTGAGATGAGATCTTCTTAGATTCAAATTCAAAATTGCATTAGAAGATGTGAGATTTGGCTCCTCCTCACGCTTGCAACTTGCAGGAGGAGTGGTTATTTTGAATTAGCCCCCACCTCCTTTGCCCACGTGGAGGGAGGTGGGGTTATGGTTAATCTTGTATAGATATAAACATGTGTGTGCATCGACATACATATAAATCTATTTATATATACATGCTTACATACCTATAGATACAGATACATACATAATATATATAAGTGCGTGTATCTATAGGTATGTAAGCATGTATACAAAGATTTCATTGAAAGATGCGAGATGAGATCTTCTTAGATTCAAATTCAAAATTGCATTGGAAGATGTGAGATTTGGCTCCTCCTCACGCTTTGCAGGAGTGGTTATTTTGAATTAGCCCCACCTCCTTTGTGTGGAGGGAGGTGGGATTGTGGTTAATCTTGTATAGATAAAGGCCACTTAGTTTATAGGGAGAATTTTGCATTCCCTTTTCTTTACAAGTTTATAGGGAGAATTTTTAAATTGTGTCAACTGAAAGCTCGCTATTGCAACGGTGAGCGTGAGGGCAGAGTTCACATGAGTTTTGCAATGGTGAGGGTGAGAGCAGAGTTTGCACGAGTTTCCTTGGTTGTTGACTTTTCGATGTAGCTTGTCAGCGTTGATGAGTCATTTTGTTGGTATACTTTCATTGTTACATTTTTCCACTGGGTTTTTTGTGTTCGTGTTTTCATTGAATTTTAGCTCTACTTGTTATATTTAGCCCTTTAGTCATACTTAGTTCTTTAGTCGGGTTCCACCCCTTTCCTACTCAAACTCGATGTTTTCCTTCATCATTGGTGGACTTGGAGCCATCGGCGGTTTCATTCCACAACATCGTATTTCGAGCCATCAATGGCTATGTTTAGCAACAGCCAACAAAACTTTGTGAGGTTGGTGTGCTCAAAAGAGATTTCTCTACCATCTTTTGTCTGTGTATCATGGTATGGGGTATATTAAGGTCTCATAATTGTTTATGAACCATTATGTTTAGGGTGAGCAAGAGCTAGCTACTAGATAAGATGGCTAGTTCAACTCCTCATCAACATAGCATCGCAGTGTCTAGCTCGTTCTGTGCTTAATAGAAAGGGTTGATAGTTCGTTTAACCAAGACGTAGTGCTCGTTGTCTAGATAAGATGACTAGCTAGACTTATTTTTTTGGTGAGCTATTTCTAGCGAGCGCTTTTTGGTGCTTAGGCGAGTGGTTTCTCTCTCTACTCTCTCTTTATCGTCTTCTCTCTCTTTATCTCGCCATGTTCTTTTCCACTTTTTTTTGTTCAATGGGAGGGAGCTTGTAAATTTTTTTCAGGGTTTTGGGGGAAGGAGGAGTGGGCTTGGAAGAGGGATTAATCTCACATAGGGGGGAGGAAGGGCAAGCCTTGGGGTATAAGGGAGGGAAGTGGGTGTGAGCGTATGTGAGAGAGGGTATGTGGGTGTGTGAGGGGATATATGTGAGCGCGTGAGAGAGAGAGAGAGAGAGAGAGAGAGAGAGAGAGAGAGAGAGAGAGAGAGAGAGAGAGATTACTGAGGGAGAGAGAGAGGGGACTATGTTGCAATAGAATGTGCTCGTGAGTAAGCAGCCCAAGCCATTGCTTTGTGTTGTTATTTTTATGTCAATAATGGCTTAGGCTACAAGCTCCCTAGAGCATTCCATATTGGGTGCTCATGAGAGAGAGGGATCGAGGTTATAGTGGAGGTATGGCAATGCATGATGTAAAGGGTGAATTCAGTGTTCATAATGCACATATGTATAATGCTAGAGTAGAAAATAAATGTACTCTCATCGCTTCAAGAGTATATTAGTGGAAAAATAGCAATGGTTCAAATGCAAAAATTGCATTAGGTACACATTAATTCATAAGGATACATAAGATAATACTTTTTGGTTTAGACTCACATGTTCTAAATGGGTACCCAATGCAAAAATTGCATTGGTACACATTAAATCACAAGGATGCATAACATAATACTTTTTGTTTAGACACATGTTCTTGACTTCTTGACCCAAACTTTTTACATCGATGAAACTAGTATCTTTCTTTTCTTAACCACTTACCAAGTCACTTCGACGAGACACAAATACACAGGTCATAGTGAGTTCGGCATCTATGAAAGATTCTGCAATGTTGCAACAAGTGGGCATAAAATCACATGATATCTCTTTTCGTCCTTGAAAATAATTACTTTATGCTTATGGAAATCATACATTGTCCTTTATAATTCATGAACAAGTATTTATCAACCAATGCACCTACCAAAGATTCCATGATTTTGCATATAAAGATTCTCACTCTTAAATACAATATATAAATGGTTAGAGGCACACAAATAACACAATTTGTTTTCACTGAACAAGACTTCTCTCTCTCTCTCTCTCTCTCTCTCTCTCTCTCTCTCTCACTCTTTACAAAAGCAATGGGGAACATGAAGATTTTTGTAATCTTAATTAACTACAATGTCATAGCAACAAAAAATAAAGACACGAGGTTTAGGGTAAGACAAGTTAACTTTACAAATTGCAATAAAAAATAAAGACACAAGGTTTAGGGTAAGACAAGTTAAGTGTACAAATTGCAACAAAATATGGTGAAAACTCAACATTTTTTGCATTTCAAAAGATGCAAAGAGGGCAGCGCACCTAAGGATGGAAGTAAGGTGGCTGCATATGGGGAGCTTGACCATATGGTGTAGGGCCTACTGGGTTGCCTACACTAGCAGGTGGGAATAGTGACCTCATTAGTTTGGAATGTTTGTGCCCATGATGAGGGGATCCTTTGAGGATGCATGTGTGACATATGAGGCATTTTACAGGTCAAAATGGTGCCTCCAATGGAACACCAAGTGGCCATGAGGAAGCACTCGACCTTGTTGGGTTCGTGGAAAATGGGATGGGTGGAGAAAATTAGTGGTGATCATGTGGAGACGAGGCCCCCATGTCCCTCTGTTGCTCCCGTCAAGCATAATCTGTCATATCTCCCTTGAAAAAATGTTGCCCTTAATCATCAAGATGGTGCAAAAGAGGTCATATGCAAGAACCAAAGCACACCTCGTCCTAGTCCATGCTAACACAATGCCCGATGTAGTGCCATGCATGCTCTAGAAAGGGTCCCAATTCTGGCAAAGCAATCTAGAACAACGTCCCCTTGTTCGGTGTTGTGAATGTCCCGAGTAACCACATGCCATACACGTAGACATGCTCACACAAAGAGGGCTGCAGGAAACACGAACCGCCGTAGCCACGGTCTTCGCTCGATCCTCGAGCTCCGAACGATCCGTCCTAGCCAGGATAGAAGCTAGCTCGCCAGAAGTTGAGACAGCTGACAGCTCGCTAACCAGGACAAGATCAAGCTCGGAGAGGATTGCTCAAATTTGGACAAGCCCTTCTGAGATACCATCGGCGCATGCTCGATTCGCCATAGCCAGGACACACAGGAGCTCGATTAATACAAATCTTATCGGCTTCCCTTTCTCTGCGCATTTGGCCATAGCCCCGATACACCATCTTTCTGCGCGGTTGACAGAAAACCCTAGCGAACTTTCTGCAGGTTCTTCCTAGCTCTTACTTCGGTCGTTTCTGTAAGAGAAAGCGGGCTCCAAAGCTCAACCACAAAAGCCAATAATAAAAGATTGCAGCTTTCTACAGGTTCTCCCCCAAACCCTAACCTTAACGATCTTTCTGCAGGTTCGCCTATGGCTTCCACAAACGCTAACGATGTTTCATCATCTACGCCATCGCTCACCATCCCTGTGCTCCCCACAGTGGCCTCCCCGTTTGAGCCGCCTGCAGAGAGCCCACATCGCAAGCCCCTGGGCATGTGGCCCGGCATGTACCACTCTCCTGTCACCGATGCCCTGTGGAAGGCCCGGGCCAGCATCTCCGAGCGCTTGTGGCCCCCTCCTTCTTTGGATGGCCCCCCTCAGCAAAACCTTATGACCCGGTCCCCTGAAGACAGCCGTGTCAGCATCGTCTACAAGTTTACCTCTGACTACATCCTCCGCGAGCAGTACCGCAACTCATGGAATGAGTGTCGCATTGGCAGGATCATGGAGGACCTCGACGCCCTCGCTGGTACCATTGCAGTCAAGGTACAGACGTCCACTTCCCCCCATTGTTTGATTATCTCCCCCGATCTTTTAAATATGATGAAATTTAGAACAGTTCGGCTTCCCAAAACCCTAGATGACGATGACAAATGCTAGAGGGCTTTCAGGCAATGTTTGACGGGCATTCTCCACATGCCAGGCTGAGCCAATAATGGTGGTCTGTCCAATTGTCATGCCAGGTTGTCTGTGATGGACAAGGCTTGTTGTATATCATGATTCATTAGCCTGGTGGAGTGGTCAGCCTGGCTGATCTGGTGGAGCCGAAACATTTGCAGGGTGTACATCATGCAACTTATGGTTATATTCATCAAAGTTTTAGGGGTTTCCAAGCAGCTATGTTAGCATAGCTTTGTGGGTAGTGAAAGGAATTGAGTTCGAATCTCTGTCGCATCTTTTTTGTTGCGGTAGTTGTGCACATGTGAGCATTGGTGTAATGGTTGTGTGCGTGCCATGTGTGCATGTATGTGTGCCCATACGAGGTATGGTTCTTCAATAATTGCAAGGCTGTGATGATCTTACATTCAGAAAAAAATTGGAGCTTGAAATTGTTAACTGTCAGAAAGCATTCGTGCTAGTTTTACTTGTGAAATTTCACTCTCTCAATGAGTATGAATCTAATGGCAGCCGGTCGGCCACCCCATTTCAGGCTGTTCCTCCCCACCTGCAATGGGAGAAGAAGGGCTCTGCTCTTGGATGCTAAGTATGCTCTCCTTCAAATCCAGGAGGGTGCTTCTCTGGTTGACTATATAGTGGTTTTCTTTTTCATTTGGAGACCTTTCATCTTAGACCTAGCAAAGGGTGCTGCTCTAGTTGACTACAGAGTGGCTTTCTTCTTCATTTCCGTTTGGAAACCTTTCCTCTTAGACCTATCAAAGGGTGCAAATGACGGGGATCTCAAACATGATTTCTTAAATATTAGAATGCTTAAAAATACACATTTTCACTTCATGAGCTGACTACTAGGCCAAGCAACTTTGTAATCTTGTTTATGGCTTGGTCAAGGGTTTATGTTGTAAATGTTTTATGTGAGAAGTGAGGGAAGCATCTCAGTTTGAGTGTGAGTCATTCAAACACAAGTTTGGTTAGGCTTTTGATGATGATGATTTTTATTTATTTTTGGTGTGCATCAAAGCATGTCATGACAACAGCTAGCTTTATAATGACAGCATTGTTCAGATGATGATTCTACAACGAGGCCACTTTTGTTGGTGACTGCATCTGTTGACAAGATTCATTTGAGGAAACATATAACACTTGAGCAAGATGTAAGGATGTTTGGTGCTGTTGTCTGGGTAGGGCGTTCATCTATGGTGATAAGGATGGAAATTCGACAACCTCCAGAAGGTATGTCTTTAGATATGGTTAGTTGATACATTCTACAAGAATGATTATTAACAATTTTAATATTAAGATTGATTTTTTAAAGCAAGCCTGCCTTGCGATTTTTACTTGATATTGGGTACACCAGATGGAAAATGAAACATACATGGGTATAGGAAGGTGGAACCTGATGAAGATTGTTACGACCCTGTGTTTTTCCCTTTGGACAACAAGCAGGTGGGCACGGGCACGGGCACGGGCAGTGTGAACAGGCATCAGTTGGATATGAAAAGGAAACTCACATGTGTGGCCAGCCCAAGTGTGAAAGGGGACAAAAGGGAGTTTTGAGTTTATAAGGTTTTTAAACCTTAGATGACTTAAATATTATTATTTTTATGGGCATGCGTTTTTGATATGTTGCTTTTGGCATTTTTGAGAAAAGCGAATCGCCTCCTTATAAAAAAAGGTGAAAGGTGGCGCATGGAGTATGGCGCATCCCCTTGATCGAGATCTGGCACGTGGTGTACACGGGTGCCACTGCGCGTATGTGTGGTACAGGCAGCTGTACGTGAGGAAGTTCAGGCGGCTCTGCTACCAGGCGGCTGCACGTGTGGAAGACCAGGCTGCTGCTGCATACGGGTGACTAGGCGCTGCTGCGTGTATGGGCTACAGCCAGCAAAAGGGGCGTTGTTGTGCCCATGGGCTTCATCCAGCTGGGTGCTGCTGCGCACATGGGCTACAGCCAGGCGGGAGGCTCTTTTGTAGCATGGGTGTCAGGCTGCGCATACGGGTGACCAGGTGGGCAGCAACGGGCAGCCAGTCGGGCAGATTGCAAGCCAAACAGGGGGGATGCGCTGCTGGACAGAGGCCGCCAACCACTGTATAACCTCTCTCTTTCATCATAAGGGCCCGATGTGTTTTCTCTTTTGTTTACCATGGCAATATGAGAGACTTTTAACAGGAGAACAAGCTACAGATGCATGGGACAATGTTCATGGGAGAGATGGTGTGATTTCTCTTCGTGTTGTCGAACTTATATGTGCTCAGGGATTCGCTTATAGGTTCTCTATTTTTCTCTCACCTGGTGCTATGGAAAACAACCTTGGGTTTTTGGCACCGTGATTGGATGGTGCATATGTGGGTTTATCTGTCATGGAAACAGGACATTGGTTTTACGAGAGGAAACAGGACTTTGGTATTGAGGAAACAGGCCTATGGTTATGGGATACAGGTGTATGGTTTATCAGATACAGGTCTTTGGTTTCATGTGGAAAGCATGTCTTTGGATTCATGTGAACAGGTTCTAGTTTTCTCGAGGTTACATACAAGCTGTGACTGTAGGGAAGGACATATGGTTTGGTACAACCCTACTGCTGTTTGGGAAAGGGTTTGAGAGATCCATGATAGCGATGGAGAAAACCTTTTCAAGCAGGGAGGTGTTTTACAGGTGTGCCTTCTCTATGGAATGCTTTGCTATGATAACGAGAGTTCTTATTTGGAAGTCCTGGGTGAAAGCTTCGAGGGATCCTATTGGTAGAGGATTCTATGAGCTGTAATATACTCAAATTCTGATCAAGTAAAGAAATACCGCAAGGGGCGCCACTGCGTTTTGGGGCCAATCGGTGTCCTTGTACTATTTGTAGGAGCACTCTAGCTCCCCCTGTTTGTTTCCTTTTTCAGGTCCCCATGGGGATGAAGTGTTTTGTGTGTGTGTGTTTGTTTCACCACCCGTTAGATTTCTGAAGGCCGGTTTCATGGTTCCATCGCCGGGATATTGTCGACTTTCTCAAGGAGGCGAGCCCGTGGTTGTCACATCAAAAGCTTCAACATGTGGGGAGAGTGCATGATTACGAGTCTTTGCCTATATGAGGTGAAGAGCAAAAGCTAAAGATGAAGCTCAGGAGAAAAGACACCAAGGAGAGGAAGTAGTCAGCTAGGAACAAGAAAGCAGTTGAAGTGTTATGGTGCAAAAGATGGGTTGAAGGCTATGGCTTTCGAGACTTTGTCACCAGTGGTATTTTCACGGAGGCTTCATGGGTTCGGAAGGCAGCTTATTTTTATGTTTAGCAGTGGTGATCTACTATGCTTCATTGGGGACTTGTGCTTACCACTTGGGTGGAGTGCAAGCAGGTTTTGGGTGCTTGTGGATGTATCAGATGAGGCTCAGATGGAAGTGGAGGAATGTCACCAATTGGCCGACCATTTGGTCCATCTCCAGTTTTGTGTCTCGTTCACTTGAGGCCAGGCCGGTGTCTCATGTGAAGAGGCCAATATTTTTGCTTGACATGGACGGGAGCCAGACTGGTGCCACCCGTGTGTTAGCAGGATGGTGTCGTATGAACAGGAGCCAGAATGGTGCCGCCCGTGTATGACCTGGACTGTGTTCTATCCATGGGATTGTCACGCCATGGAAGAGCCAGTATTCGTGCCGTGTCTTGCCTATGGGACTGTCACTCCATAGGGAGGCTCGTGCCTGGAACTGTGTTTTACCTATGGGACTGTCACTCCATAGGAAGACCAGGATTTATGTTTTATGTCGTGCCATTTTTGTGCCCGACATATATTTTGTACTTGTTCCATGAACGGAAGATATGTCCATGATACTATTTGCACATGCACTCATGTTTTGCATGTTTGAAACTGTTTTCGCATGACTTGTATTTTTGTGTCTGCTTGCTTGACGTGCCACTTACTGAGCGGGGACGCTTGCCAGTGAGTCGTGAAGTTTGCTCTGTCTTCTGACGAGTTTTGTTGCGTGTGAACAGGTGGTAAGTGTATTGCACTTGTTGGTTTAATGGTTTATTTCTAACCTTTCATTTTATAAGGTTCTACCACACTTAGCCCCTCAAGTGTGTGTGGGTGGGTGCATGGCCACCTACCCACACCACACCATGAAGCTGGCCGCCCACATGCAAACGTGGGGAGCCAGCCAGCTATAATCGTTTATCTCCCCCTCCAATCTTTAAAAAGAGACGACCACCCTTCGTAAAAGAGAAGAACCGGCGATCGTCTTCTCCGCTTCAGGCTGCGCCATCTTCATCCCCTCAGTTGACGGCGGCTCCCTCTGTCTAGCAGGCTGCACAGGCTACGCTGCCTCTTGCAGGCGGCTATGTGCCATCACTACCAGCAGGCTGCACAGGGTGCGCTGCCTCCTCCTCCAGCAGGTGGCTGTCCCCTCCAGCAGACGGCTACCTCTTCTCCACTGCAGCCAGGCGACCATACAGGCTGTTGCTCCACACCTATTTAGGCTGCGCCACCTCCTCTCCTACAGCCAGGCGGCTGTGCACTGCAGCCAGACGGTTGCTGTACCTACAGCTGGTGGCTACGCATGCTTCATCTCCACCAGGCTGTGTCCCCTCTCTAGTAGGCTATGCTCTGCAACCAGGCGGCTCCTCTTCAGATTGGCAGCTACGCCTCCTCCTCCTCCTCCACAGCAGGCGGCTGTGCTTCTTTGCAGGCGGATTGCGCCTCCCTTCCATAGGCGGCATCTCCCTTCTTCAGGTGGCTACGCCTCCCATAGCAGGCTGCTCTCCTCAACCTCCTCGACAGGCTTCTGTGTCTTGGTGTTCACCACTAGTAGCTGCACACAGACACCTCGGGTATTGGTCTTCCATTTGCGAGCTACAAGTAAGTGAATTCAGATTTAAGTAAAGAACTTTGTTGTAAATCTAATAAAGGATTCTCTCTACGGCTAACACCCGTTCGGTGCCGGGTAGTCCAAGCTTTTTGGAGAACCATGGTCCAAAGGTGCCGAGATCGGGAGAGCCAGGCGTTAGTACGGAGCGCCTGTTTGTGCGTGGTCCTGGAACACCAGTGGGGCGCTTTCTGCGGATTCCAGTGAAGGCACAGGACCGAAGAGACTGAACCACTCAAGTGGTCGCTCTCCTTCGAACATCTACTTCGAGCCTTTTGTTTGGTACTGTATTCATTTGTACATGGACATCATCTGGTTCATTGAACCCATGGAGCATTGTATTTGTTAAATACTCCCAATAATATATCATATATTGAGGGGGGGGGGGTCGGCCCGTTCCGGCCCCAGTGCTGGTGTCCATCTATTTCATTTCAATCTTCAGTTGTTATTAAGTTGTCCATTTCAAATTGTGATATTAAGTTGTGCTATTACGCGTGTGGGTGTCCAACGGAGTCTATTCCCACTTGATGACGGGATCGGTTTCATTGGTATCAGAGCACGGTTGTTTCCCTCTTCTTAGTGGGGAAATGAACCTGTGTATTGGACACCCCGCTTCTAGCACACTTAACACAATGGACAGCCAAGGCAACCCTTTGGAAGTGCCTAATTCGAGGGGCCCATCAAGTGCTTCTCGTGGTTCTGATGCTCTACGAGAAAGGCACAAGCCCCTTGAAAGGGTAAATGATAGTGATTCAAAGGGACAACTATCTCGAGGAAAAACAGTCATGCAAGAAGATGAGCGTGATGCAATGAGGGCTGAAATGGAGCATATGAGAAAGCTTTTGCAGGCACAAGAGCAAGAGCTGAAATTTTTGCATGAAGATCTCCATGTGCAAAGTGCCATTGAAGCAAGAAAAGCCGATGCAATGGTAGATGTGACTTTTGAGTCCATGGCACGGGAAGTAGGCAAGAAGCCAAGGAAGTTGGCACTTTCTTACCTCCTCCGCAAAAGTGACATCAAAGAGGGGGAAGACGGAGAGCTCAAATTCAGAAATCCACCTCGCTTGAAGCATGGAGATCCCGCATCTCAAAGGTTGAGGTCATTTATGCAAAAGGAAGAGGTGACAGTCACCTCTCGTCATGCATCTTCTCTCCACAAGGCACAAAGCCTGACAGGTATATGTATGCTAGTGTTCATGGAGGGCATGAAGGTCACATGCATTCAAGACATATATCCCATGATAGGGGTGACAAGTCTGCCACTAGAAGAGCTTTGCCCTTTGAGTTGTCTCATGGAGAGACATTGCCTTATGCAGGAAAGTCACATGCATCTGATTCTCAAGTTCGTGGAGCACATGCCACCGTGCTTCATGAAACTTCCAGGATGGCCCATGGAGTCCGTGCAGATAGGGCTGCCCCGTTGGATAAGGGGAAAACTTGAAAAGAAAAAGAGAGGACCATGAGCCTCATGCCAGAAAACTCAAGGAATTTAAAGCAGGTGACAAGTCTGTTAAGTTTGATGTTTTTCATGGAGAGCATGATGCTTCCAAAGTGTTAGCATTTGTGGCACAGTTTGACATTGCTTTTAGCGATGAGGACTTCACTGAGAAGTCTAAAGTAAGCCATGCTAGCAGTTTTTGAAAGGGACTGTTGCTCATTGGTGGATCACTGAAAAGATCACCAAGGACCCCATTTGCACCTGTAAGGAATTTAAGGACAGATTCTATGCTCAGTTTTTGCCACCAAATGCGGAGCAAACTCTCACCCAAAAGTGGGATAGACTTGAGCAAAGAGAGAATGAAAGTGTGCAACAGTATGTCAACAAGTTTTGGAAAGTGTTGCTTGAGGTAACTCCTTTTATGCAAATCACTGAGGATGAAAGAAAGAGGAAGTTTCGCTCCGGATTGCAACCAGCTTATCGTTTGGGCATTGAATTGCACCCGAAACATACTTTGCAACAGCTCACAGCTTTTGCTCTTGCTACGGAGCAATTGGTGCTCAAAATTAAGCAGGATCAAGGCGGTTCAAAGGGGAAAGACAAGGCTGTCCCAAATCTGCAAAAAGGTGGACAGCCACCTAAAAAGAACTTCCGGGAGACCCGCAAGAGAGGTAGAGCTGAAAATACCTCATCTAAAGATCAAGGCCCAAAGAAGAACAAATTCGGCTTGACCTCGGAGCAAAGAGAGCAATATGCCAAGGAGGGAAAATGTTTTTCTTGTGGCAGCAAAGAGCATATGTTTCGACAATGCCCTGACCGCAAACCAAAGCACGAGGACAAGCACACCAAGGCTAATGTACATGTAGTTCCCGATGTAAACCGGCCTTGACGGGCGGTGAAACAAACACTCGCACATAAAACACTTCAACACCATTGAGGACCTAGAAAAGGAAAACAAACAGGGGGAGCTAGAGTGCTCCTGCAAAAAGTACACAGACACCGATTGGCCCCAAATCGCAGTGGCGCCCCTTGCGGTATTTCTTTAATTGAATATAAGAGCTTTGATTACAATATAAGGCTGGTAATTCAGCCGTCCCAGTAGAACTCCTGAAGCCTGCAAAGAACCTGCATCTGGCTTCTTGTCCACACGGCATCCACGAACAAGTCCAGCCATTGTTCATATCAAAAGATCCTTCACATTGAGTCTGCATACAGAAGCTTTCTCCCATGATCTAGGCTGCCACATCCATCCATAGCCTCTCACACTATGAACAGCATCACACCCTGACCATCCAGTGCTTCTGCATCACAACACAGACTCCCAAACTGTCTCTCAAAAGAGTACTCGCATCACAGCACAGCATACCATACAGTTGACACACCTGTACAAACCCTCTCTACCTTCCAAGGGTACTATCCATCTCTGTCATGGATTCCCTGTCCCCTGTCATATCAGTAGCAAGGCTGTACCAAACATGTGTCCACTCCTGTACCTTCTGCCTGCATGTGACCTATCTCCTGGAGAAACCCAAAAACATGTTTCTTCAAGAAAACCTACGACCTGCTTCCACATGAAACCCTTAGGCCTGTTTCCCTTTGAAACTTCCGTCCTGTCTCCATACATCTAGTTACCTGTTCCCTCATGAAACATCTGGCAACATAGAGATGCCCATAATTGTAGGTCCCACTGTTCCTTTCTAGCAGGAAGAAAACAATCTGCTCCATGAGCACGCAGCCATGCGAGCTTGCTTCACTCCCATGCCAAGAAACATAACCAAATGACCTTGTACTTGCAGCCAAAACCCCAAGCACATTGCTGAATTTGCAACCAAACAAAAACAGCCCATAAACTGTCCCAAAACAGTCCCGAATCCAAAGCATAGAGAAACTGAAAGTTCCATCAGTTGAACGCCATCGACATGATGTCTATGTTCATGGAAAACCAACCCTTGTTCACCTTTATGTCCAGAGAAACCAGCCTCTGTCTACTTTTCTGCAAAAGCACGGCGTCCTCCAAAAAGCACACGCCTGCAACCACCTATCCGAACAGGTCGACACCAGCAACCACCCGTACCAAATCGTGTGTAGCTGTCTCCTGTATCAGCTGTCGTACAGCAGCCGCCTGTACCAGCTGTACCTGTCCGTACACATATGCATGCAGTCGTACACCTGCCTGCGCCGCCTGAAAGTGCAACTGCAGCCACCTGACCTGCTTGCGCCGCCTGTACCTGTAGCAGCCTGATCTGCGCAGCCTGTACCTGCAGCAGCCGTACACTGTACCTGCTGTCCGTACAGTGCTGTACGGCCTGTTCTAGGACCAGTAGCCAGAAAACCTGCAGCAGCCGACTTGCTCTTCTCCACGCAGCCCATATGCACGCCTACTCCCAAAAAGCTAGAGAGAGGGAGAAGAAAGTCGTGTGTATCCAAAAGTGGTGTAACCTCTAAATATTGCTTAGTGGCCTCCTAAGGTTTTGAAACCTTTTTAATTAATGTCTCTTTGCCCCCTTTCACACATGGGGTTATCCACACATGGGCTTCCATCTTTCACTCCAACCTGATGCCATTCACACTGTCCACCATGTCCCCGTGCACACCTGCATCTTGTCCAGAGAAAAACACAGGGTCATGACATACCCCCCTCTTGAAAAATGGCAAGCGTCCTCGATTGCACTCAATGGCACAGTAAAGCATCTCATGAGCAAAGATACCCCATATGGCAAAAACAATGGCCTTCCAATGCATCTGGATGAGAGAACAATCACCCTGCACAATAAGCCACACTGTCCTCTTGCTTGTTCCTTCAGAACCTACAGCAAAAGTCTAAAACCAAATGGAAACACGTGACCTGTGTTAGCCAAAAACAAAACCATGCATCATTCTACATATGACACACATATGCATGACACACATATGCATTCGCAAACAATATGCTCCTCAAAATGCTCTACCTACTCCAAAGTAACAGTCGAAGGGCTGCTCGCAAGCCTTACGCCCATGGGCATCCCGCAGGACCCACGACTGAAGGTAAAACATGAGCATATGCAAGCACTCAATGCATCCAAACACTACATCCAGTAAGTACTTTCCCACATATGTGTCATGGTCATCCCGCAGGAGTCACACCCAGTGGTGCATCCATGAACATAATAAAGCACTTGATGTATCATACCAACATACATGCAGCACATGACACAATGCAGAGTATTTCCCAATGTATTCTCAATGGTACCAGGATCCAATGGCACCAGAATACAAAAATACCTCTACCACAAAAAGTGTATGCATACATGCACAAATAGAGTTCGATCCATATTTCCATGAACCAAACCAACTCTAGGACTGCTCGCAAGACTTATGTCCTCCATAGAGTTATCCATAGTTGCAGTTAGAGTTCCAGGTGCGCGCGACTGTGAACCTTACTCAACCACCATCTCATGTGACTAGTACACAATATCATAGAAGTCCCATAAGCAGATGTACTGTCAGCCTCAGTACCTTCGGGTGAATACAAAGATGTCACCAAGCGACTCCTAGATAACAAATGAGCCTGTCTGTAACAAGGGAGCGGAGGTGCTACCCCCCTCTTGAGCATCAGGCAATGCTCCAGACCTATGCTCTGCTGAACCTGAATGAGCCGTAACAAGAGTCGACTCCAACTCATAGGCATCAAGATAAAGCTGCAACTCCTGAGGTGAATCTGCCAAGTCACCCTCCTCCTTCCACTTCGCATCCATCAGTGAACCTCCTCCATCCACTTCGTATCCATCAGTGAACAGCTCTTGAACTTCACAGGATAGCGACGGGAAACCTCACCCTGTACCTAATGTGCCAGTATATGCTCAGGAATAAGAACCTCGTCAAGTTCCCCCACTTCCATCTGAGCCTCATCTGATACATCCTCAGGCACCCAAAACCTGCTTGCACTCCACCCAAGTGGTAAGCACAAGTCCTCGATGAAGCATAGTAGATCACCACTAACATAGAAAGAAATTGTCTTCCGAACCCATGAAGCCTCTATGAAGATACCACCGGTGACAAACTGTCGAAAGCAATAGCCTTCAACGCATCTCCTGCACCATAACACTTCAACTGCTTCTTGTTCCTGGCCGACTACTTCTTGTCCTTGGTGTCTTTTCTCCTGAACTTCATCTTCAGCTCTTGCTCTTCACCTCATATAGGCAAAGACACAAAATCCTGTACTGTGTCCTGCACTTCCTTTTCACTTTCCTCATATTGAAGCTTTTGATGTGACTCTCATGAGACAACCACGAGCTCACCCCCTTAGGAAAGTTGGCGATTGTCCCGACCAAAGCAACCACAGACTCGCCTCCTTGAGAAAGTCGACGATGTGTCCCGGCAAACGGAACCTTGTAAACCGGCCTTCAATAAGCCAAAGGGCGTTGGAACAAACACTCGCACATAAAACACTTCAACACCATTGAGGACCTAGAAAAGGAAAACAAACAGGGGGAGCTAGAGTGCTCCTGCAAAAAGTACACAGACACCGATTGGCCCCAAATCGCAGTGGCGCCCCTTGCGGTATTTCTTTAATTGAATATAAGAGCTTTGATTACAATATAAGGCTGGTAATTCAGCCGTCCCAGTAGAACTCCTGAAGCCTGCAAAGAACCTGCATCTGGCTTCTTGTCCACACGGCATCCACGAACAAGTCCAGCCATTGTTCATATCAAAAGATCCTTCACATTGAGTCTGCATACAGAAGCTTTCTCCCATGATCTAGGCTGCCACATCCATCCATAGCCTCTCACACTATGAACAGCATCACACCCTGACCATCCAGTGCTTCTGCATCACAACACAGACTCCCAAACTGTCTCTCAAAAGAGTACTCGCATCACAGCACAGCATACCATACAGTTGACACACCTGTACAAACCCTCTCTACCTTCCAAGGGTACTATCCATCTCTGTCATGGATTCCCTGTCCCCTGTCATATCAGTAGCAAGGCTGTACCAAACATGTGTCCACTCCTGTACCTTCTGCCTGCATGTGACCTATCTCCTGGAGAAACCCAAAAACATGTTTCTTCAAGAAAACCTACGACCTGCTTCCACATGAAACCCTTAGGCCTGTTTCCCTTTGAAACTTCCGTCCTGTCTCCATACATCTAGTTACCTGTTCCCTCATGAAACATCTGGCAACATAGAGATGCCCATAATTGTAGGTCCCACTGTTCCTTTCTAGCAGGAAGAAAACAATCTGCTCCATGAGCACGCAGCCATGCGAGCTTGCTTCACTCCCATGCCAAGAAACATAACCAAATGACCTTGTACTTGCAGCCAAAACCCCAAGCACATTGCTGAATTTGCAACCAAACAAAAACAGCCCATAAACTGTCCCAAAACAGTCCCGAATCCAAAGCATAGAGAAACTGAAAGTTCCATCAGTTGAACGCCATCGACATGATGTCTATGTTCATGGAAAACCAACCCTTGTTCACCTTTATGTCCAGAGAAACCAGCCTCTGTCTACTTTTCTGCAAAAGCACGGCGTCCTCCAAAAAGCACACGCCTGCAACCACCTATCCGAACAGGTCGACACCAGCAACCACCCGTACCAAATCGTGTGTAGCTGTCTCCTGTATCAGCTGTCGTACAGCAGCCGCCTGTACCAGCTGTACCTGTCCGTACACATATGCATGCAGTCGTACACCTGCCTGCGCCGCCTGAAAGTGCAACTGCAGCCACCTGACCTGCTTGCGCCGCCTGTACCTGTAGCAGCCTGATCTGCGCAGCCTGTACCTGCAGCAGCCGTACACTGTACCTGCTGTCCGTACAGTGCTGTACGGCCTGTTCTAGGACCAGTAGCCAGAAAACCTGCAGCAGCCGACTTGCTCTTCTCCACGCAGCCCATATGCACGCCTACTCCCAAAAAGCTAGAGAGAGGGAGAAGAAAGTCGTGTGTATCCAAAAGTGGTGTAACCTCTAAATATTGCTTAGTGGCCTCCTAAGGTTTTGAAACCTTTTTAATTAATGTCTCTTTGCCCCCTTTCACACATGGGGTTATCCACACATGGGCTTCCATCTTTCACTCCAACCTGATGCCATTCACACTGTCCACCATGTCCCCGTGCACACCTGCATCTTGTCCAGAGAAAAACACAGGGTCATGACACCCGATGTGCAGGGAAACACAAATCATGATGCAAAAGAGCGGATGGTATGCAAGGCTTGGGGTCAAATCAAGGATCAGCCCGCCTTATTCATGTTTGATGACTGATAACAACTGAAAATTGAAATGAAATAGATGGACACCAGCACTGGGGCCGGAACGGGCCGACCCCCCCCTCAATATATGAGAAAGAGCTCTTGGCTGTAATTCATGCCTTAAAGATATAGAAACATTATCTTCTTGGGGCTGAATTTATAGTCAAGACGACAGATCATCAAAGCTTGAGATATTTTCTATCTCAAACAAAGCTTTCAGAGAGGCAAACTTTCTTTCCATGTTTCATTTTCAGATTGTGCATACTTCAGGAAAGAAAAATGTGGTGGCCGATGCATTATCCAGGAGGCCTTATGCAGCTGCAGTCTCAGTGGCCTCTCATGGGGACTTATCTGCTATGTGTGATTTGTATCATTTGGATGCTGATTTTTGCTATATATGGACTGATTTGATGGCTGGTCATTCACATGCCTCTTATGTTATCAACGAGGGTTATCTTATGAAGGATAATTGCCTATTTGTGGTGAAGGATTTGCGTCCAAAGGTTATGGAGGAATGTCACGCTCCACCTTATGCTGGTCATAGAGGTATCATGCTCACTACACGCATGATTGAGAGAGATTTCTTTTGGCCAAGCATGCGTAAAGACATTGAGGCTTATGTACGTGCGTGTATTACTTGCCAAAAGGTAAAATTTGATGGGCAAAAAACCTCCAGGTTTGCTTCAGCCATTGTCTATTCCCTCGCAACCTTGGGAAAGTATTACTATAGATTTTATTATGGACTTGCCTCGAGCCCAGCATGGGAATGATGCTATTTGAACCATTGTGGACAGGTTTAGCAAGCAAGCTCATTTCTTGCCCGTCAAGAAAACCATTAAAGTTGATCATATGGTAAAGCTTTTTCTTGCTAATATTTTCAAGCATCATGGTATGCCCAAATCCATTGTTGGGGATAGAGATCCCAGGACTACGAGCCTCTTTTGGAGGGCTTTATTTGATAACATGGGTACTAAACTTGAGTTTTCATCAACTTATCATCCCCAAACGGATGGGCAAAGTGAAGCTGCAAATTCAGCCGTGTTGGATTTGTTGAAGTGTTATGTGGCAGATCAAAAGACTGCATGGGAGAAGTATCTTTCACTTGTTGAGTTTGCCTACAACAATATGATCCATGCTTCCACGGGAAAGGCCCCGTTTAAGATTATTTATGGCAGAGTGGTATTGCCACCCATCCTTCGTACAAAGGATGAGATTTTTGCAGCAGTTGATGAATATGTTCGTGACCTGGATGTAGCCTTTGCTCAGGTGCGGACAGCCATTGCAAGGTCTCAAGATAAGCATAAAATGGCCCCGTTTAAGATTATTTATTGCCACCCATCCTTCGTACAAAGGATGAGATTTTTGCAGCAGTTGATGAATATGTTCGTGACCTGGATGTGGCCTTTGCTCAGGTGCGGACAGCCATTGCAAGGTCTCAAGATAAGCATGAAATGGCTCCTGACAAGCATAGGAGGGACATGCAAGTCAAAGAAGGTGATTGGGTTTTGCTGAAATTTGAGAAGGCTAGGCTTCGGAAGAGGCCAGGACGAGAAGGATCATATCCTAAGCTTTCTCCTCGCTATTATGGACCCTTCAAGGTGATTCAAAAGATCAATGAAGTGTCATACAGGCTTGCTTTACCTAGTCACTGGAAGATTCACAATGGATTTCATGCGAGTCTTTTTCGGAAATATGTGGGGCCAGATCCTGATGAGCCTGTCACAGAAGATCCGCCAGAGATTGATGAGCTTGAGGAGATCCTCTAGCCAGAACAGATTGTCTTTCACAAGGAGCGAAAGCTACCTGCAGGAAAGCTTTCCAGGAGATACCTTGTGAAGTTCAAGAATTATTTGCCTATTGATGCAAAGTGGGTAAATGAGGATTATTTTGTTGACTACCCACAGTTGTTGCAAGTATATCTTGAGGCTTTTTAGTTGAGGACAACTCTTTAGAAGCCTGGGGGGATGTCACCAATTGGCCGACCATTTGGTCCATCTCCAGTTTTGTCTCGTTCTCTTGAGGCCAGGCCGGTGTCTCATGTGAAGAGTTGAGTATTTTTGCTTGACATGGACGGGAGCCAAACTGGTGCCACCCGTGTGCTAGCAGGATGGTGTCGTATGGACGGGAGCCAGAATGGTGCCACCTGTGTATGACTTGGATTGTGTTCTATCCATGGGATTGTCACGCCATGGAAGAGCCAGTATTCGTGCCGTGTCTTGCCTATGGGACTGTCACTCCATAGGGAGGCTCGTGCCTGGAACTGTGTTTTACCTATGGGACTGTCACTCCATAGGAAGACCAAGATTTATGTTTTATCTCGTGCCATTTTTGTGCCCGACAGATATTTTGTACTTGTTCCATGAACGGGAGATATGTCCATGATACTATTTGCACATGCACTCATGTTTTGCATGTTTGAAACTGTTTTCGCATGACTTGTATTTTTGTGTCTGCTTGCTTGACGTGCCACTTACTGGGCGGGGACGCCTGCCAGTGAGTCGTGAAGTTTGCTCTGTCTTCTGACGAGTTTTGTTGCGTGTGAACAGGTGGTAAGTGTATTGCACTTGTTGGTTTAATGGTTTATTTCTAACCTTTCATTTTATAAGGTTCTAAGTTCACATTCACTTAAAAGTGGGCATCCACTTGTGGGCCAAGGTGGGGAGGGAAACCCCACACTTAGCCCCTTAAGTGTGTGTGGGTGGGTGCATGGCCACCTAGCCACACAACCCCACACTTAGCCCCTTAAGTGTGTGTGGGTGGGTGGATGGCCACCTACCCACACAACACCATGAAGCTGGCCGCCCACATGCAAACGTGGGGAGCCAGCCAGCTGTAATCGTTTATCTCCCCCTCCGATCTTTAAAAAGAGGCGACCACCCTTCGTAAAAGAGAAGAACCGGCGATCGTCTCCTCCGCTTCAGGCTGTGCCATCTTCATGCCCTCAGCTGATGGCGGCTCCCTCTGTCCAGCAGGCTGCACAGGCTGCGCTGCCTCTCTTGCAGGCGGCTGTGTGCCATCACCAGCAGGCTGCACAGGCTGCGCTGCCTCCTCCAGCAGGTGGCTGTCCCCTCCAACAGACGGCTGCCTCTTCTCCACTGCAGCCAGGCGACCACAGGTTGCTCCTCCACACCTATTTAGGCTGCGCCACCTTCTCCTCTCCTACAGCCAGGCGGCTGTGCACTGCAGCCAGACGGCTGCTGTACCTACAGCTGGTGGCTGCGCATGCATCATCTCCACCAGGCTGTGTGTCCTCTCCAGCAGGCTATGCTCTGCAGCCAGGCGGCTCCTCTTCAGATTGGTGGCTATGCAGCCGCCGCCTCCTCCACAGCAGGCGGCTGTGCTTCTTTGCAGGCGAATTGCGCCTCCCTTCCATAGGCGGCATCTCCCTTCTTCAGGTGGCTACGCCTCCCACAGCAGGCTGCTCTCCTCAACCTCCTCGACAGGCTTCTGTGTCTTGGTGTTCACCACTAGTAGCTGCACACAGACACCTCGGTCTTCCATTTGCAAGCTACAAGTAAGTGAATTCAGATTTAAGTAAAGAACTTTGTTGTAAATCTGATAAAGGATTCTATCTACGGCATAAAGGATTCTCTCTACGGCTAACACCCGCTCGGTGCCGGGTAGTCTAAGCTTTTAAGTTTTTGGAGAACCACGGTCCAAAGGTGCCGAGATCGGGAGAGCCAGGCGTTAGTACGGGAGCGCCTATTTGTGCGTGGTCGTGGAACACCAGTGGGGCGCTCTCCGCGGATTCCAGTGAAGGCACAGGACCGAAGAGACTGGACCACTCAAGTGGTCGCTCTCCTTCGAACATCTACCTCGAGCCTTTTGTTTGGTACTGTATTCATTTGTACATGGACATCATCTGGTTCATTGAACCCATGGAGCATTGTATTTGTTAAATACTCCCAATAATATATCATATATTGAGGGGGGGGGGGGTCGGCCCGTTCCGGCCCCAGTGCTGGTGTCCATCTATTTCATTTCAATTTTCAGTTGTTATTAAGTTGTCCATTTCAAATTGTGATATTAAGTTGTGCTATTACGCGTGTGGGTGTCCAACGGAGTCTATTCCCACTTGATGGGATCGGTTTCAAGGAACTTGATAAGGTTCTTATTCCCGAGTAGATACTGGCACATAAGAAAGGTACAAGGTAAAGTTTCCCGTTGCTATCTTGTGAAGTTTAAAGAACTATTCACTGATGGATGCGAAGTGGATGGAGGAGGGTGACTTAGCAGATTCACCTTAGGTTTTGCAGCTTTATCTTGATGCCTTTGAGTTGGAGCCGACTCTTGCGACGGCTCATTTAGGTTCAGCAGAGCATGGGTCTAGAGTATTGCCTGATGCTCAAGACGGGGGTAGCACCTCCGTTCCCTTGTTACAGATAGGCTCAGTTTTTCATCTATTAGTCGCTTGGTGATATCTTTGTATTCACCTGAGGTACTGAGGCTGACAGTACATCTGCTTATGGGACTTCTATGATATTGTGTACTAGTCACATGAGATGATGCTATTTTTGGAGTTGGTTTCCTTTGGAATGGCATGGTTTGGTTTAGCTTAAAGTCTGTAGGAACGTGAGCTAACACTTCGAGACTCTATGATGGGCATAAGTCTTGCGAGCAGTCCTAGAGTTGGTTTGGTTTGGTTCATATATGGATTGAACTCTATTTGTGCATGTATTTATACACTTTTTGAGGTACTATGGTATTCTGGTGCCATTGGATCCTGGTACCCTTGGGAATACATGGATAATACCCTGGATGTGTCAGGATGAGATGCATGTATGTTGGTATGATACATCAAGTACTTTATTATGTTCATGGATGTATCACTGAGTGTGGCTCCTATGGGATGGCCATGTGCAGAGTGGGTAAAGCATCAAGAGGGACATATGTGGAAAGTACTTAGTGGATGTACTGTTTGGATGCATGGAGTGCTTTCATATGCTCATGTTGTACCTCCAGTCTGTTGAAATATACAAGTGAATAGGGTGTGTGCGGGAACAAGCCCTTGGCTAGAGGCTGTAAAAGAGAATCTGTAAATGTGAGAGAACTTGTGAAAAGGTGAGAAGAATCTACTGGGAGAGAATAAAGGGTAGCATGAGGAGATTTAGGAGGTGTGGAGATATTCTGGGAGAGGTGGAGAGAATCAAGCAAAAGAGGTGGAGTGAACCAAGGAGAAATCAGTGGGATTAGATACTTGGATGTAAACTCTATAAATTGAGGCATTGGCCTGATGAGAATTTGCTGGTTTTTGATTATCCATGCCTACATTAAGCTATTATTTAATTGCTCTCTAATCACGTCTTAATTATCGTCTAATCTCTTTGTTAATGATATTGATTCTAGCATTTGATCCACTATAGCTAATCACATTGCTGTAATTTTAACATTGTATCAGAGCCTAGCCTAGAATCCATCAATTTGTGAGTCCATTATCTTACTAATCACGTGGCTAATTAGGATTAGTAGCTAATTAATATTGTCACCTCCTTTTTCAACTAACCTCTGTACCCCCAGCCAGTGGAGGGGCTTGATCTCCCTCCTTGAGCAACATTAGCTCAAGCCACTTTAGCCATACATAGCTAACTCAGTTGTGCTCCAGCCCATCAAATCAGCGCAGCAAACCGTCTACCAGAGCTCCAGATTTTTGCTAATTTATAGGTGCCGTTTTTCTGAGGAGAAATTGAAATATCTACTTCATCACATGCAATGGGTCTAATTCCTCTTGGCCCTAGGGGTTTTCAAGGGTGCTCTACAAGCTGGTGAAGTCAGAATTTGATTTGATCAAGTCTACAGTGAGATCCAAGCTCTTCATAAAATCTACAGGTGACTTTAGTAAAATAGAGATTAAGCATTCAATGTTTGGTCAAATTTTGTGTTTCTTGGCTTAATCCTCTACTAGACTAATTGCTATTGATGGCCTTGAAAGCATTTGAGCTCATTTGAACTCTAAGGCCTCAGATTTGGGCTCCCCACATACTCTGTTTTCTGCACACAAAAGAGAGGATTAATTTGCCAATCAATGATTAATCAATTCTAATCATTGTTTTTTTGGTGCAATTGAGGGTTCAAATTATCCATTAGGTATCTGATACAAATTCCTATAACTTGAGATTGCAATTCGGAGATGGTTTGATAATCCAACCATTCCGTACAAATTGGTTACCCTTGATTTAATGTAATTTGTGGTAAAATTATGCTGATAAATTTGTGGTAATCATCATTTTGCATTTAACCCTTGGTTAATGCCTGTAAATCACACTCAAATTCAAGATTATTCACAGCCAGAGTTGCATTTGGGAATGTGCATGAGAATGAATGCTATACGCATTATGTATTGGGCACATTACATTAGTGTAAAAATGGGATCAGACACTGCCCTTGTCCAGAATAAGGTAAGAGGTAAGACCTCCCGCATAGATTTGGGCTTGCATTGCATAATGACACAAGATAAACATCAAAGCTTAAAAGAACTGTCAACAAAATATTTAAACATGTTGCTCACATGGAGCAAGAACTAACAGACAAGAGAAGATGTGAGGCTCCCAGAAGTGAGGAGCCATGTGAAAATCTTAGAGAGAGAGAGAGAGAGAGAGAGAGAGAGAGAGAGAGAGAGAGAGAGAGAAACCCCATAACCCAATGTAACCTGTCCCAACATAGTAAAACCACCTCTGAGCCGCTGATGATGTAGGCCATGTGGTAGATGTATGTGTGAGCACTTTAGTCAAGGTCACGGGCACTTGTAGTAGCCTTGGACACATAGAGAGAGAGAGTGTCAAGGACTATGAGTTTAGGGACTTGAGGCACTGGTCTCGGACTATCAAGTAAGAAGGAAACTTGGTATAGGGTCCAGGTGTGCTACGATTGTTCACTTGAGAAGGGGAGGTGTGCTAGGCACTGGTCGCGGACTATCAAGTAAGAGGGAAACTTGGTAAAGGGTCCAGGTGTGCTAGGAGTATTCACTTGAGAGGAGATGTTGAAATATACAAGTGAATAGGGTGTGTGCGAGAACAAGCCCTTGGCTAGAGGCTGTAAAAGAGAATCTGTAAACGTGAGAGAACCTGTGAAAAGGTGAGAAGAGAATAAAGGGTAGCATGAGGAGATTTAGGAGGTGTGGAGATATTGTGGGAGAGGTGGAGAGAATCAAGCAAAAGAGGTGGAGTGAATCAAGCAGAAATCAGTGGGATTAGATGCTTGGATGTAAGCTCTATAAATTGAGGTATTGGCCTAATGAGAATTGTTGGTTTTTGATTATCCATGCCTACATTAAGCTATCACTTAATTGCTCACTAATCACGTCTTAATTATCGTCTAATCTCTTTGTTAATGATGTTGATTCTAGCATTTGATCCACCATAGCTCATCACATTGCTGTAATTTTAACACAGTCGTGGGTCCTGCAGGGATGCCCATGGGTGTAAGGCTTGCGAGCAACCCTGAGACTGTTATTTTGGAGTAGGTAGAGCATCTTGAGGAGCATATTGTGTGCGAATGCATATATGTGTCATGCATATGTGTGTCATATGTAGAATGATGCATGGTTTTGTTTTTGGCTAACACAAGTTACGTGTTTCCACTTGGTTTTAGACTTTTGTTGCAGGTTCTGAAGGAACAAGCAAGAGTTGTTTGTGTCACGTGACGGTGTGGCCTTATTGTTCAGGATGATTGTTTCATCACCCAGATGCACTGGAGGGGCATTGCTTTGGTCACATGGGGAATCTTTCTTCATTGGATGCTTAGTGTTATTGAGTGCAATCGAGGACGCTTGCTATTTTTCGAGAGGGGGGTATGTTACGACCCTGTGTTTTTCCCTTTGGACAACAAGCAGGTGGACACGGGCACGGGCACGGGCACGGGATGGACAGTGTGAACAGGCATCAGTTGGATATGAAAAGGAAACTCATATGTGTGGCCAGCCCAAGTGTGAAAGGGGACAAAAGAGAGTTTTGAGTTTATAAGGTTTTTAAACCTTAGATGACTTAAACATTATTATTTTTATGGGCATGCGTTTTTGATATGTTGCTTTTGGCGTTTTTGAGAAAAGCGAATCGCCTCCTTATAAAAAAGGCGAAAGGTGGCCCTTGATCGAGATCTGGCACGTGGTATTCAGGGGTGCCGCTGCGCATATGTGTGGTACAGGCGACTGTACGTGAGGAAGTTTAGGCGGCTGCGCGTACGTGTGCTACCAGGCGGCTGCACGTGTGGAAGACCAGGCTGTTGCTGCATATGGGTGACTAGGCGCTGTTGCGTGTATGGGCTACAGCGAGCAAAAGGGGCGCTGCTGCGCCCATGGGCTTCAACCAGCCGGGTGCTGCTGCGCACATGGGCTACAGCCAGGCGGGAGGCTCTTTTGTAGCATGGGCGTCAGGCTGTGCGTACGGGTGACTAGGCGGGCAGCAACGGGCAGCCAGTCGGGCAGATTGCAGGCGAAACAGGGGGGAGGCGCTGCTGGACAGAGGCCGCCAACCACTGTATAACCTCTCTCTTTCATCATAAGGGCCCGGTGTGTTTTCTCTTTTGTGTACCATGGAAGTACGAGAGACTTTGAACAGGAGAACAAGCTACAGATGCACGGGACAATGTTCATGGGAGAGATGGTGTGATTTCTCTCCGTGTCGAACTTATATGTGCTCAGGGATTTGCTTACAGGTTCTCTATTTTTCTCTCACACCTGGTGCTATGGAAAACAACCCTGGGTTTTTGGCACTGTGATTGGATGGTGCATATGTGGGTTTATCTGTCATGGAAACATGACATTGGTTTTTCGAGAGGAAACATGACTTTGGTATCGAGGAAACAGGCCTATGGTTATGGGATACAGGTGTATGGTTTATCAGATACAAGTCTTTGGTTTCATGTGGAAAGCATGTCTTTGGATTCATGTGAACAGGTTCTAGTTTTCTCGAGGTTACATGCAAGTTGTGACTATAGGGAAGGACATATGGTTTGGTACAGCCCTACTGCGCTTTGGGAAAGGGTTTGAGAGATCCATGGTAGCGATGGAGAAAACCTTTTCAAGCAGGGAGGTGTTGTACAGGTGTGCCTTCTCTATGGAATGCTTTGCTGTGATAACGAGGGTTCTTATTTGGAAGTCTTGGGTGAAAGCTTCGAGGGATCCTATTGGTAGAGGATTCTACGAGTTGTAATATGTACTCAAATTTTGATCAAGTAAAGAAATACCGCAAGGGGCGCCATTGCGTTTTGGGGCCAATCGGTGTCCTTGTACTATTTGCAGGAGCACTCTAGCTCCCCCTGTTTGTTTCCTTTTCTAGGTCCCCATGGGTGATGGATTGTGTGCGAGTGTTTGTTTCACCGCCCGTCAGATTTCTGAAAGCCGGTTTCATTGAAACTGGCCTTCAGAAACTTGACGGGCGGTGAGCACACTTAATCACACTTAAAAAACTCTTTACGAACTGGAATAATAGACTTGGAGGAAGAAGAAAAAGAATAAGTGGAGCTAGAGTGCTCCTGCACAAAAGCCCAATTGGCCCCAAAGCGTGGCGCCCTTGCAGCAGGTATTTATTTATCACTCGAGGTCGGCGTAGCCCTTGTACAATTCCCGAGAAGATGCCTCCTTGATTCACGCGGAGGAGATCTCCTTCAACTTTCACCCAGTTTGTGTTGTGGGATACAAGAGCCTTGGCCCCCTTTTTATACAAGTTTGGCGGTGAAAAGCTATGCTTTTCGCCCTTAGGAAAAAAAAAAGTACTACAAGTGCTTTTATCCTTTAAAAAAAAAAAGACTCTTCCAAAGCTTTTCTCTTTCTTCTTTTTATATAAAAAAAAAAAACACGGCGTAGCGTTTTTCAAATTCCACGCTGCTTTCTTCTTCGCGTTTTTGGCTGCTTGCGCTTTTGCTGCCCGGCGCCTTTTCCTTGCACTGAGTGTGCGTGCTGGACCGCTAGCCAGCGTCTGCTTCTGACACGTGGCAGCGCCTGTGCCACGTCAGCTAAAAGTGTAGTCAGCCGCCACACGTGCGCTTGTGCCCTGTCGTCGCTTGCAGCTCGCCACGTCAGCGCCTGCATCAGCCGCCTGTGCCACGTGGTAGCACCACGTCACCTGTTGTTGACTGGCTACGCTTGCAGGGCTGCCCCACAGGTTGCCTCAGCTGCTACTCCTGCAACAAGGTAAGAGAAATACCCATAAACATGCACATGAGCATGCACACACATGCACACGCACACCAAACATGTATCTGCATCCACACGTGTACAAACTTACACATGCGGACAGAAAGCAGGTGGGCATGGGCACGGGATGGACAGTGTGAATGGCATTGGTTTGAAATTTAGAAGGGAACCCATGTATGGCCAAGCCCAAGTGTGAAAGGGACAAAAGGATTTTAAAGTTTATAAGGTTTTAAAACGTTAAGGCTTAGATGATTTAAAATAATATTATTTGGAAGGATGTGCTTTTGCTATTGTTTCTAGCTTTTGCTTTTTGGAGAAAAGCTGGCTGTTTTAGAGGCGCCTCCTTATCATTAAAAAGGGGTGAGGTGGTGGAATAGTCGTGTGGTGGTGTGCGGGCGCTTCCTCTCCTTGTATGGCTGGTTGCCAGAGAGCACAAGCAACGCATAGAACTGCAGCGCAGGGTTTTCTCTTGGTGAAAAGCAAGGCGGGCACAGGACGGCTGCTTGACTGGGCGCACAGGAGTGCGTGCTGAATCCTATCTCACGCTTTTGTGGAGGGCGGGGCAGGAGACAGGCACACAGTCGGGCTGCAGCATCTGTGAGCAGGTACGGCTGGATGGCAGGAGGCGGACTGGCAGGGCAGAAAGTGCACAGTGCTAGGCATGCTATTACAAATAGAAGGTCTGTACTGCAGGCTTTTTCCACGTTTCTCTCTCTCTCTCTCCACTTGGCTCTTCTTCTTCTCAGTTCGTGGGCTGATCTTCTTGGTCTCTTGTGAGAGAGAGACATGACAGCCTTAGAATGGAAGAAAGAAAGCAGTGTGACTCGACAGTTGGATTGTTCTTTGGGGCTGATCTTTCCCCCCCCCCCCCCCCCCCCCCCCCCCCCCCCCCCCGAGAAAAGATCCTTTCATTAGTTATATAAAAAACGCCCGTAGGGCTACAAAAGATCTCTCCTGCTCACAAGAGAAACACAGCAGTGAATACAGCATGGCAGCCCGGGAGACTCTCCCTAGGTAATCTCTGTGGCCTCAAGGGATGCATAAGGATCATGCCACTCGTACTCCCCGGGGTCCCACTGTAGCCGGGCCAAGGGGCGTGCTGCATATGCCCATATGCGAGCTGGGCTTGCCGCTAAAGGCCCCAGGCTAGACGAGGCCGAGAACCCAGCATATGACCCTGCTCTGTGCGAACCACTGGGCTCCCGATGAGCGGCTGTCTGGCCCGCTCCTCAACACAAGAAGGAGGTCGCTGAGAGAGCCCCGGTCTCAGCAGCTCCCAAGCTCTCAGGATACTCAAAGCAAATCTGTCCTCCCATCCTCTACTGAGGCCTGTCCTCATCTCTATGAAGATCCAGCGAATCTCTGGTGCCCAAGTGCCCCTTGCTGGGGGCGCTCGAGCCTGCAGCCGCTGCAAGAGGAGCTCTTTCCAGGGCTCAGCGCCTGGAAGCAACCCCCGAACAATAAGCTTTCCCAATAAGGCTCTACTCTGATCGACTGGATCTATAATGCCCAAACCTCCCTGAGCCAGCGGAAGTGTAATAACTGCCCATGCAACCTTTGCCCAAGCTGGCTGACCGTCCCGCCCAGACCACAGAAAGTTCCTGATCAGCCTCTGTACCTGGCTGATGCAAGAGCTCGAGAAGATCCAGCAAGACGTAATGTACCACATGGTCGCTAACAGCACCTGATTTGCCACCACCACCCTCCCAGCCAAGGATAGTCGAGCTATACTCCAATACAAAAGCTTCTTCCGAATGCTCAGAAGAAGCGGGGCAATCTGCTGCTCAGGTGACAAATCTAGGCCAATCTGGCATCTCAAATACCGCACTGCTGTGCCTGGAGGAATCCATCTAAAACCGGGGTCCGGGCTCCATGCCGGAGTGGGAGCACTACTGATCCAAAAGGCCACTGTCTTGCGCCAATTGATCAATGCTCCCGAAGTTGCACTAAAAACCTGGAGCGACTGCTCTGCCCGAAGAAGATTGGCCTCTTGGCCATGCAAAAATAAGCCCGTGTCGTTTGCAAACTCAGCATCAAGCAGGTCCTCCCCTCGGACTGGGAGCTGAAGTCCTCTCAAACCAACCTCCTCTGTCGTCAAATACATGCTCATAGCCTCCGCAAAGAAGAGAAAAAGAAAAGGGTCGAGGGGACACCCCTGACAGACTGATCTGGTGGTCTAGACAGGTCGTGGACCTTTTTATGCAGGCCGACTGCTGAGTGCATGTCGTGGGCTGTTTTGGTGTCCTGTCGGCTGTCCCTGATGCGCCGACTGCATGCTTGGGGCCATATAAAATGGCCCCACAGCCCCTTGCCATTGGTGTCTTGTATTCGGGATCTTCTTTGTGTATATAGAGAAGAGTTACACACCTCTATCTCTCTCCCTCTCTTGTGCTGTTTTCTTTTGCATTGCGTTTGCTGACGTTGGCCAGAGGTATATGGCAGCATTTGGCTTCTCTTTACAACAGGGTATCGCCTATGAAGAGGATTTCCTTGGAAGTACAGATGCGGGTTATGAGCCCTGCAAAGTCGTTGACGATGCGGGAGCATCGTCAACGATTTCCTTGGAAGTACAGATGCGGGTTATGAGCCCTGCAAAGTCGTTGACGATGCGGGAGCATATTAACAAGCTGCAGGCTTTTCAGGAGGAAGTTCTTTAGGCTAGGAAAGAGATATCGTCAGAGGACATGGCCATAACGTTGCTGTCGCACTTGTCCTCTCAGTACTCAGCATTTTACTCGTCTTTGATTACCAATGGCAGGCTCAGCACCATCACGTTGGAGGAGCTTGTGCCCATGGTCTTGGACCAGGAGGAACGATTCACGAACCCTCCACAGGGCGGAGGTTTGGAGGCCTTAACTGGCGAACGGTCGAAAGGCCGTAACTCGGGCAAAGGGAAGGCTTCATCGGAGAAGTCTTCTGAGAAGAAGTCCGACGTTCACCGCGAGAAACTCAAGGCAGAGAGGACCTGTAATGATTGTGGCGAAAAAGGCCACTATTGGAGAGAGTGTTCGAAGCGGAAGACCGAGAAGGGTGAAGATTCCTCAGCAGCAATCATGAAGACTCCAGCTTTTGTGCACCTGGAGATGATGGACACCGATGTTTCATTTTCTTTAGGCAGGGAGGAGGTTGGAGGATTCTCTGCAACAACAGATGCTCGGGAGTGGATTCTAGACAGTGGTGCTTCCAGGCACATGACTCCTTCTCGTTCAGATTTACAGGATCTTTGCAGGTATTCTGGTCACATTCTTACTGGGGATACATCCACTATCCGAGTTCACAGCGAGGGCAGGTTGGAGATAGTTCTCGATGGCAGAGGGGGGAAGCATTCCTCCCAGGTGTTGTATGTTCCGTCACTTGGTTTTCATCTGTTGTCAGTGCATCAAGTTTGCAAGACTGGCGTACGGGTGGGGTTTGATGAGCATTTTGTTGCTCTCCGGGACAAGGCAACAGGCCATGTAGTTTAGGAAGGCGGAGTGGAGAATGGAGTTTACAAGCTTTCAGCACTCTCTCTCCCAGGTTCTTAGTTTTGTGATGAGTGGCAATCTGGTAATGGCCACTTAAGTGTGGATACGCTGCAGGTGCAGGCTTTCCTGGACCAGATGGTGGATAGCTTGCCAGTTGATGGCAGCAGTTGGCAGGAACTTTCCAGTAGTGATGTTGGTGTTTCTTGTGTTCGTCAGTCAGAGGAAACTGAACAGGTAACTTATGCTCTGATGTCTCGTAGTATTCGGGACAAAGAAACTCCTGTAGATGAGGATGTTCTTTCCACGAGGACCTCTTGGAAAGCCAGGTAGGTGGCAGTTGATTACTTGCAGAAGGAGGTGCATTCTCCAGGCTTTGTGTCTTGGATTCAGAGGGGGTGGTTGACAGGTTTCAGAAGTCCTTGCGTGGTCTTCAGTAGGTTTCCAGGACTTGGCTTTGCACCGTAACAGGTGTTGATCCTTGTGAGCAGTGTGATGCCTCTTTGACTCGGAAGCAGAATGGTTCATTGATTTGGTTGATGGACACCAGATTGGACGTGAGCTTCCTGATGAGGCAGTTGAGCTCATGGTTGCGGATGACTCTTTGGGAGACAGGATTGCGTATCTTGTGCTTTTTGCGGCATGCGAAGGATCATGGACTCTTTTACACAGGAGGGGGATTGATGGATGGAGTCCGACTCCACGGTTGGAGTGACCCAGATTGGGAAAGAGATCCAGACACGAGGAGATCTACTTTAGGCCCAGGAGCAATTTTATGGAGCAGTAAGAGGCAGTCATCTTTAGCCTTGTCATTGACAGAGGCAGAGTTCCGGGCTGCTTGTGATGCTGCTTGTGAGGTGATGAGGTTGCAGAGGCTGCATTGCAGGATTGGGCTTCCACTGGAGGAACCCATGGTCATCCAGAAGCACTTTGTTGGTGAACAAATCGTTGCTGATGACATCTTGCTAGAGTTCTGTTCGACGGAGAACAGTACGGTGGACCTCTTCACGAAGTCGCTATCTCAGGATTTGCTCAGGTGGCACCCCAGCTCCCTGTCATTGGTTTCACAGCCAGGAGCTGAGAGGGGGTGTTAGAAGTCATCTCCTGTCTTTCTGTAGACACCAAGGCCTTTGTTGTGGGTGTGCCCGCCCTTGTAGGTGTTGTTCTCATTTTTCCCCACTCTCCGTATTTTTCCCCCATTTTTCTCTATTTTTTCTTGGCATGGGAGGCTGCCCTGTGATGGTAGGAGGACCCAGTTGTTGGCTGACTGCATCAGTATGCTTGTGTTCACATTCTGGAGCTGGCCGACTGGTCTGGACAGGTCGTGGACCTTTTTATGCAGGCCGATTGCTGAGTGCATGTCGTGGGCTCTTTTGGTGTCCTGTCGGCTGTGTGGCTGATGCAGGCCGACATGCTTGGGGCCATATAAAAAGTCCCCACAGCCCCTTGCCATTGGTGTCTTGTATTCGGGATCTTCTTTGTGTATATAGAGCAGAGTTACATGCCTCTATCTCTCTCCCTCTCTTGTGCTGTTTTCTTTCTGCATTGCATTTGCTCGTGTTCCCAGATTTGGTCATCATCTCCGCTGCGCATTCTGACATGGTATCAGAGCCCTAGGCTCTTGATAGTTCTTGGGATTTGTGTGAGCAAGAGGGGGACTGTTGTGTTGTTGATTGGTGGATTGTTCGGGACTATTCGGGAAGACGAGAAGCAAGAGGTCGGCGGGCTGATTTGCTGGACAGCCACTTGTAGGTGTAAGTTCTTCTTTGTTCCCACCCACCCACGCTTTTTCAGAGTACATCCCCGCAATGGTAGATCTGCTAGAGATGACCGAGAGGCATGTGAAGATCCCTATACTCCCCACGTTCCCGGTGGACCGTCAGTTGGACGAGAACAACTACGGCATATGGAAGGTTATGATGGAATCTGTTCTGGAGTCTTACGACCTTGCTGATTTCATCGTTGTTGGAGTTCCATGGCCGGAAGTAGAGGAAGGGGAGCTACCGTCGATCCGAAAGGACCGGGAGGCACAGGCACAGTTGTGGGATCGTGTCAACGCCAGGGTCCGTTCGTTTATCTTCCTCAACTGCACACCGCAGATAATGAATCATGTAAAGCATATGACGCTGGCCAGAGGTATATGGCAGCATTTGGCTTCTCTTTACAACAGGGTATCGCCTATGAAGAGGATTTCCTTGGAAGTACCGATGCGGGTTATGAGCCCTGCAAAGTCGTCGACGATGCGGGAGCATATTAACAAGCTGTAGGCTCTTCAGCAGGAAGTTCTTCAGGCTAGGAAAGAGATATTGTCAGAGGACATGGCCATAACGTTGCTGTCGCACTTGCCCTCTTAGTACTCAACATTTTACTCGTCTTTGATTACCAGTGGCAGGCTCAACACCATCACGTGGGAGGAGCTTGTGTCCATGGTCTTGGACCAGGAGGAACGATTCATGAACCCTCCACAGGGCGGAGGTTCGGAGGCCTTAACTGGCCAATGGTCGAAAGGCCGTAACTCGTGCACAGGGAAGGCTTCATCGGAGAAGTCTTCTGAGAAGAAGTCCGACGTTCACCGCGAGAAACTAAAGGCAGAGAGGACCTGTAATGATTGTAGTGAGAAAGGCCACTATTGGAGGCAGTGTCCCAGGCGGAAGACCGAGAAGGGTGAAGATTCCTTAGCAGCAATCATGAAGACTCCGGCTTTTGTGCACCTTGAGGTGATGGACACCGATGTTTCATTTTCTTTAGGCAGGGAGGAGGTTGGAGGATTCTCCGCAACAACAGATGCTCGGGAGTGGATTCTAGACAGTGGTGCTTCCAGGCACATGACTCCTTCCCGTTCAGATTTACAAGATCTCTGCAGGTATTCTGGTCACATTCTTACTGGGGATACATCCACTATCCCAGTTCACAGTGAGGGCAGGTTGGAGATAGTTCCCGATGGCAAAGGGAGGAAGCATTCCTCCCAGGTGTTGTATGTTGGACTTCCTAGTTTATTAAGACATGATTAAAATTGAATACAAGAACTAAAGATAATTAGAGAGCGGAAAGCTGAGTTGTTTGCATTGAGACAGGGGCCTTTCTTAAATAGAGGCCGAAAGGGTACAAGTGAAGAGACATACCCTGGGAAGGGGTGTGGCTCTTGAATTAATGGTTATGTCCTTTGGACTTAGGGGTGTGTCTTTTAATGAATAGACATGTCCTTTGATAGTGACCCATGTGTAAGGGTGTGACCCTTCACAGGTGTCCTTTCAGTTAATAAGAGATTAAGGAGTAATTAAGGAGAGATTAAGAGAGTTAGTCACAATCGTGGAGAGATTAAGAGAATTAGTCACAATCGTGACATTCCCTCCCACTTAAAATAAGACTCCGGCTAAGAAGAGATGGTTGTTTTTGAAAGAATTCCCGAAGAAGTTTTGGATATTCCTGTAAGTCTTCATCACTTTGCCAAGTAGAGTCGAAATCATCAAGATCTCTCCATTTAACCAAAAATTCTATTGTGAGTTTATGTCGTGTTTCTTTCTGTCTGACATCAAGAATTGTATCTGGAATTAAGAGTATGTGTTCATCTTCGATTTCTGGAACATAATCCAAAATATCTAAAACTGAAAAATCACCGTCCACAAACTTCTTGAGCCAAGAAATATGGAAAGTTGGATGAATTCTACCCCAAGAAGGTGGTAACTCCAACTTATAACTGAGAGATGAGTGCTTCTTAATAATACGAAAGGGTCCATAATATCTTAGGCGAAGCTTTGGGAAGACTGATTTCACTGTCTTGTATCGATGAGGGGCAATATATAATAATACCAATTCTTCTTCTTGAAATTCAATGTGACGACGACGCTTATTAGCTATGCGTTGATATTGCCCTTGGACGCTGACCATCTTATCCTTAATCTGTAATAGAATATCTTGCATTTCTTGAATGAGTTGGTCTGCTAAAGCCACTTTATGTTGAAGAACAAAGTTGGCAGGAATAAGGGGAGTATGGCCATAAGCTGCTTGAAAAGGTGTCATTCCAGTAGCTGAATGATAAGAATTATTATAAGCAAATTTCACCAAAGGTAAATATTCTTCCCATGAAGCTAATCGAGACTGAACATAATGCCGCAACATTTCTTCCAGAATCTGATTAACTCGTTTTGTTTGTCCATCTGTCTGTGGATGATAAGTAGAGCTAAAGAGTAAATTTGTACCAAGAGACTTGAATATCGAAGTCCAAAAATGTCCTGTAAACTTTGGATCTCGATCAGAAACTATAGATTTTGGCAATCCATGAAGTTTGAAGATACACTGTATGAACAGTATTGCAATATCTGAAGCCTAGGCTGCTTTCTTGCACGGAATGAAATGTGCCATTTTAGAAAATCTGTCAACCACCACAAGAATCTGTGTATTGCCTTTAGAAAACTAATACTTTCCCAGCGTTCATTGGGAACTGGAAGTGGTTGAAGAAGACCAGCTGGAACTTGTCTGCTAGCTTTCATACGTTGGCACGAGAGACATGTAACAAACTTAATAACATCTTGCTTCATTTGAGGCCAATAGTATGTAGCTGTCAAAAGACGATATGTCTTGTTGATGCCTGGGTGTGCAGCATAAGTGACCTCGTGATGTTCTTTCACCAATACTCTTCGAACATGAGTATCATGAGGTACACAAATACGGTCCTGATAATATAATAAACCATCCACTATTGTATATGCTCCATAAATCTTCAAGTCAGAAGGAGTTGCATTATGAGAATTGAGAATTCGAAATGCATTTCCAAAATCACGATCTTTTGAATAACGGTCCTTGAAACTTTGAGGTATATTCATTTCAACTGTAGAAATAGCCAAGACCGAAGCTGGCGGCATAACACTGAGAGCATCCGCAACCACATTGGTAAGACCAGGAACATACTCAATTGTCATATGAAAATTGGCTAAGAATTCGACCCAACGCGCTTGCCTAGCATTCATAACTGGCTGCGTGAAGATATATTTCAAAGAATGATGATCTTTTTTCACCACTGAATCCGCACCAAGGAGATAATGTTTCCATGCACACGATAGGCATGAACAATAGCCAAAAATTCCTTGTCATATACCGGGTATCTTCCTTTTGCAGAGTGCTTATGATTGTCAAACGCAATAGCATGTCCTTGTTGCATTAAGACGGCACCAGTGGCAATATCAGAAGCATCCGTGTAAACATCAAAGGGGAGAGTAGGGTCAGGAATAGCCATGACAGGAGTTCTTGTCAAAGCTGTCTTTAAATTTCCAAAAGCTTGTGCTGCGGCTTCAATCCATTTGAATGCAAGAGCGGACTTTAGAAGTTTTGTGAGAGGAGTAGCTATTTCAGAAAATCGATGAACCTTTGTGTGATAGAAGTTGGCAAGTCCCAAAAAAGAACGAACATCATGGATGTTTGTGGAAGTTGGCCAATTGACAATAACTTGTATTTTCTTTGGATCCACGGAAATACTGTCTGCTGAAACAACATGTCCAAGGTACTCCAAGGATGTCTTGAAGAATTCACTTTTGCCTGGATTAATATAAAGAGCATTGTCACGAAGCACCTGGAAAACGATCTTAAGATGTGCCTTGTGTTCTTTCATATTACGACTGAACACCAGGATGTCGTCAAGATAGATAATGACGAACTTGTCCAAAAAAGGACGAAAAAGATCATTCATCAGACTCATAAATGTTGCAGGGGCATTGGTTAACCCGAATAGCATGACGAGGTACTCGTAATGACCATATTTTGTGCGAAAAGCTGTCTTATATTCATCACCTTCGCGAATGTGAATTTGATGATATCTAGACTTAAGATCAATTTTGGAGAAGACCTTTGCATGGAGCAATTGATCAAACAATTCATCAATGTGCGGAAGAGGATACTTATTCTTGATAGTCAACTTATTAAGGGCACGATAGTCGATGCAAAGGCGCATAGACTTATCCTTCTTTTTCACCAAAAGTACTGGAGCTCCAAAAGGGCTTTTGCTTGGTAGAATATGTCTTTTCTCCAAAAGTTCAATAAGTTGTCGCTGTATCTCTCGAGATTCCGTAAAAGAAACTCGATATGGAGCACGAGTAGGTGGAGCACTGCTAGGAAGGATATCAATAGCATGGTCGATTGGTCGTCGAGGTGGGAGAACCGCAGGAAGCTCTTGAGGAAAAAGATCCAAGTATGGAGCAAAGAAAGGTTGCCCGAGATACATCACCTTTGTATCTATGTCCTCGGGACGATTGTTGGCTGAATAGACCATTAAAAGTGCTGAGAAACAACCACTCTTGCGGACCCACCGTTTCACTTGAAGAGTTGAAAGGGTTGGTGTAGAAGGTTGGTCTTTGATTCCTTCGATTGCCACAAGTATATCATTTTGAGCAAATTGTATAGAATGGTTTCGGAAATTGATCAGGGGATCATATTGATACAACCATTCTTGACCAAGGATCATATCATAATGTGCCAAATTCATGACTTGGAAATCCAATTTGTCACGATAGTGCTGAATTCGAAAGGAGAGGTGTTTGGCAACAGTGTTACACAAGGATGTGGAACCATCGGCAAGCTCTACTTCATAAACAACAGCACTTGGAGAAGTCCGAATCTTCAATCTCTGAGTCAAGGTGGTTCCCATAAAGTTATGAGAACACCCACTGTCAATGAGCACCTGAATAGGGTGAATGGAAATAGAGCCTTGAAGAACCAAAACCTGAGTAGACCGCTGGGGCAACGGTGAAAAGGCAGCTTGTGCTGTAGCAGTAGCGGTAATCACTGAAGCATGCGCAATAGCATGGTGATTAACTGCACGCTTTTCTTTGTCAGCAACTAGGGGTTTCTCCTCGGAAGTGAAGGGTTCAGCATTAGAATTCTGTCGATGGGTTGGTCTTTTGGGGCACTCAAACTAACGATGAGGTCCATTACAAATTGTGCACAATCCCGTCTTTTGTTGATCCCATCCAGAAGTAACAGTAAAGGAGAAGAGGGCACTTCAAGGAGGCACCTATTTCACATGTATAGAGGAGCTTTAAACTCAAAAATAATAAGATATTTCTCTCTCCTCTCTCCTGGATCAAACCAAATCAAAAGGTAGCCAAACTAGGTCCAATCTTGTCCAAATTCAGCCAAACTGAACTTGGAAAATTCTAGAACCTAGTTGGACTTGGTTAGAGGCCTCCCTCACCTATAAATAGACCCTCATTCTTTTGTATTCTCATATGTGAACTATACCATGCTATACTAAAATAATGATATTTTCTATTATCCTCTAAAAATCCTCTACAATTTGGAGAGATTGGAGTTTCTCTCTCTCTTCAACCTTCTTTGGAGCCTTCCTCAACATACTAACCAATTGATTGAGGATTGCGAGATTGGTCACGTCTTTGGTCCCGTCCACGATTCGAACTACGTGGTTGGAAGGATTGAGAACGTCGGAACCGAAAAGAGGACGATCCTTCTGATCGGCGAGGGTGTTGAGAATTATTCCATTGGGGATTAGGCCGGGAGGTAGAAGTGCCAGATGACTCTCTGCGACTATCTCGGCTCATACGAGATCCATTGGCTTTCTGAAAGTCATTAGCTCAATCGGAAGAGGCCGAATTTCGAGAAATAATGTCTGCAACGCGCTCGGCGTATCGTATGGCATCGGCAAGATCGACATGGTTATATTTCTGAACATCGGCACACAGTGTGGGGTTAAGACCTTCAACGAAGGCATGAAGTTCGTCCGTTGGGGACAAAGAGTCAATCTCCAGTATCAAGTTGGTGAACTGGGAGATATAAGAGGCCAAGGAACCAGTTTGGTCCAAATGGCGTAAGCGAGTACGGGCTTGGAAATCCGCATTGGCAGGTATGAACTGCTTACGGAGGACCCGCTCGAATTTTTCCCACATTGTAACCGATTTTCCGGTGTGCTGTCGTCGTTGCTACCACAATTAAGCAGTGTCTTTGAGGAGGGATATCGCAAAAATCACCTTTTTGGAATCAGAAAGGGTCATGGTTTCAAAGTATAACCGCAGTTTGTAGAGCCATTGGTCTAAGATGCGCTTATTGCGCTGACCACCATAAGAGTCAGGGGGTTTAATTTCCAATTTCTTTGTTTTACTGGCTTGTAAAAGACGATAAAGAGTTTTAAGGTCGTTGCCTTCTACCACGGAAGGAATGACGTGTGCGTCTGCTGGTACTGTTGCTGAAACATCTGCTGTTGGTACGGAACTCGTGTAGGAGTGGCAATCCGTGTGGAGCTGCTGGATCTGAGAAGCCAAGGATGCCATAGACTCTTGGAGTTGCTGTTGGAACTGTTGTTGAAGTTGCTGCAAAGCTGGCTGCCATTCCAGAGGGGCTGGCATGTCAACAGGTTCTGCCATGAGAGAAGATGTTGATGTAGAGGCTTTAGGGTGATGAGGCTCTGGGGGTTTTTGCTGTTGATGATGTCACCGGGCTCTAGTAAGAACCATCGGCTGGAGGGTGCGGCATCTGGAAATCCCGAGAGGGGAGGCTACGTACCGGTGAAGCGGCTATAGACCATCCAGTATAATAAGTGCGATCCTCTGGGATTGGGCTCGCACGAGAGTCTGCTACTGGAGAAGAAGGTACAGGGGTAGGGGCAGCTACTAGTGTCAAGGGTGTATACTCCGGTGTAGAGGGACGCAACGTGAATGAAGATGGATTAACGTCCTCAGAATAGGTGCAATATTCATGAAAAATGATGCTCCACTCGGGGAGGATAGCACCCAGATAAGGATGACGCCTGAGTATAAAACAATAATGATCCAGATCCTGTGCAGAAGTACGAACACGGATCACTCACACGTCGAATTCTCGGAGGTGAGAAGTCGGTCTATTTGAATGCGGTAATGAGTGGGCTGGAAAAAGGGGGGCACACTCACTGAAACAGGGGCTGAGACTGGTGGAGAAACACGGGTAGGAGAGGGCACTATGGACTGAGAGGGTGTATCCTGTAAATAACTGAAATCATAGGTTTCCTTTGCCATAAGCCGTCGGAGAAGAGGGTAATGTGTGTCCACGTGATCTGAGAGGTGCTTTTGAACCTGTAAAAAGTGATATTGGCCCCGGATGAGTGGAGAGCCCGCAAAAGAATGAAATGGCGGGTTTCTGATATTCTAATACTCCACATTATGTGATTTTTATGCCCAAGAAAATGGAAAAATCACACTTGAATGAAGTTGCCATAATGAATGTTATTTCACAAACGATGAAGACTGACGTCAGAGGTTGAATATGATGAAGAGAAGTGGCAGTAGGCTGGTACGCTGAGGGTATGTGTAGGGTGGCAACGACGCCGGCTGAAAAAGGCCGTGGGCTCTCCCTTTTTTTTTTCCTCTCGTGCGTGGCGCTGGTCCGCTGGCCGTCAGTTCTCCTTGCTGTTTTTTTTTTGGGTGTGTTAGCACTGGTCGCTACCGTGGGCGTCTTCACGTAGGTCGGGCTGCCGTTAGGTGCCGGCTGCCGACTGCGTGGGTCGTTGGGTAAAGCCACGTGTAAGCCTAAGTTATAAGGCTAATTAAGCCTTAGTTGATTATGTGAAACGTCACACATAATAATAATAAAAATCGTGAAAGGTTGTGGCTTTCCGTAATCGACCGGGTGGCGCCCCTTGCGTGGAAACGGTTCAGTACCAAGAGAGTGATATCAACCTCCAATAGAGTACAAGACAGCCTTCAAGCATTTGGATGGAACCCTAATGTGAGTCTTTGCCTCCCACCATCTTTTTTTTGAAAAAAAAATTGGGGAAAAATGCTTAATCAAGCAAAATTGGCAGATTTGGGCAAAATTAAATGGGGCATTCTTTCCTATTCTTCCATACAACTCTTGCTATCGCTAATTCTAAAGCTAATTTGCTGATTTAAGGTTTTTGATTTTTAGGGTTAGGGTTAGGGTTTTTTGGATGTGGGTATCCTATAGGTTGGAGCTTGTTTGCTCTGATACCACTGTGAGGACTTCCTAGTTTATTAAGACATGATTAAAATTGAATACAAGAACTAAAGATAATTAGAGAGCGGAAAGCTGAGTTGTTTGCATTGAGACAGGGGCCTTTCTTAAATAGAGGCCGAAAGGGTACAAGTGAAGAGACATCCCTGGGAAGGGGTGTGGCTCTTGAATCAATGGTTATGTCCTTTGGACTTAGGGGTGTGTCTTTTAATCATTAGACATGTCCTTTGATAGTGACCCATGTGTAAGGGTGTGACTCTTCACAGGTGTCCTTTCAGTTAATAAGGGATTAAGGAGTAATTAAGGAGAGATTAAGAGAGTTAGTCACAATCATGGAGAGATTAAGAGAGTTAGTCACAATCGTGATAGGGACGAGGCAACATGCCATGTAGTTTGGGAATGCGGAGTGGAGAATGGAGTTTACAAGCTTTCAGCACTCTCTCCGAGGTTCTCAGTTTTGTGATGAGTGGCAGTCCGGTAATGGCCACTTAAGTGTGGATACTCTGCAGGTGCAGGCTTTCCCTGACCAGATGGTGGATAGCTTGCCAGTTGATGGCACTAGTTGGCAGGATCTTTCCAGTACTGATGTTGGTTCTTGTGTTCGTCAGTCAGAGGAAACTGAACAGGTAACTTATGCTCTGATGTCTCGTAGTATTCGGGACAAAGAAACTCCTGTAGATGAGGATGTTCTTTCCACGGGGACCTCTTGGAAAGCCAGGCAGGTGGCAATTGATTACTTGCAGAAGGAGGTGCATTCTCTAGGCTTTGTGGTTTCGGATTTAGAGGGGGTGGTTGACAGGTTTCAGAAGGCCTTGCGTGGTCTTCAGCAGGTTTCCAGGACTTGGCTTTGCACCGTAACAGGTGTTGATCCTTGTGAGCAGTGTGATGCCTCTTTGACTCGGAAGCAGAATGGTTCATTGATTTGGTTGATAGACACCAGATTGGACGTGAGCTTCTTGATGAGGCAGTTGAGCTCATGGTTGCAGATGACTCTTTGGGAGACAGGAATGCGTATCTTGTGGTTTTTGCGGCATGTGAAGGATCATGGACTCTTTTACACAGGAGGGGGATTGATGGATGGAGTCCGACTCCACGGTTGGAGTGACTCAGATTGGGGAAGAGATCCACACACGAGGAGATCTACTTGAGGCCCAGGAGCAGTTTTTGTCAAAATACGCAGCAGAGATGATAACCAAATCTGAGACGAAAAGAGCAAGTAGAGTGCAGAAAATAGACAGCACAAGAGGAGGAGAGAGATAGGCGTGTAACTCTTCTCTATACACAAGATCCCGAAATGAAAACAAGATACAATGAGTGGGGGGCCATGGGGCCATTTTATATGGCCCCATCTATGCAGTCGGCCTATAGTAGGGACAGCCGACATGACAAAAATGTCCACGACCAGTGAATATCACCAGTCGGCCAGCTTTTTAGGGTTGGCCCTCACACGTGTGGAGTCGGCCAGTAGTAGCAGAGAGAATCTGGGACTTGCCTGTGACGAGGCGGCCAGCATCTGGTACAGCCGACATGTCCAATATTGCCTCCCACACCTTGGGAAAAATAGGGAAAAATGGGAAAAAAATACGGGGAGTGAGGAAAAATGATAAAACACCTACAAAGTGCGGGCACACCCACAACAGAGGCCCTGGTGTCTAATAAAGACAGGAGATGACTTCTAACACCCCCTCTCAGCTCCTGGCTGTGAAATCGACCCTCAGGAGCTGGAGTGCCGCCTGAGCGTAGCCTGAGGTAGAGACTTCGTGAAGAGGTCCGCCGCATTGTCCTCCGTTGAACAGTAAAGTAGCAAGATGTCACCAGCCAAGATCTTCTCACGTACAAAGTGGTACTGTATCTCTATGTGCTTGGTCCGGGCATGGAAGACTGCGTTCTGAGCAATAGCTATACAACTCTGGTTATCACACTGGATGACTGTGGGCTCCTTCTGTGGAAACCCAATCTCGCCTAGCAACCTCTACAGCCACACAGCCTCGCAAGTAGCACCACAAACAGCCCGGTACTCTGTCTCTGTGTTGAAGATAGGGCAATAGTTGGCTGCCTCTTACTGCTCCAAGAAACTACTCTTGAGCCGAGGGTAAAACTGTAACCTGAAGTAGATCTCCTCGTGTCTGGATCTCCTCCCCAATCTGAGTCACTCCAACCTTGGAGTCTGACTGCATCCCCTCTTGTGTAAAAGAGTCCTAGATCCTTCGTACTCTGCAGATACCGCAAGATCCGCAATCCTGCGTCCCAATGAGACTTCAATGGTGTCTGCATAAAAGAGCTCAATAGCCCCACGGAGAAGCTCAAGTCCAATCTAGTGTTCAGTAACTAGATCAATGAACCAACCAACTTCCGATACTGCGAGGCATCAACTGGCTCACAAGGATCATTAACAGTTAACTTTGTATTTGGGTCCATCGGCGAAGTAATAGGCTTGCAGTTCTCCATTCCAAAGGCCTCAAGCAACTCATGAACATACCGTTGTTGAGAGAGAAAAAACCCCCTCTGGGTCTGCCAGATCTCCAATCCCAAAAAGAAGTGGAGTAAGCCTAGGTCGATCATCTCAAACTCCTTTCACAAGGCAGCCTTCATCACGCCAATGTGCTCCACATGACCGCCGGTGAGAATGAGATCATCCACATAAAGGATGATAATCGTAACCATGCCGCGTTCCCGAAAGAGATACAGGTTGGGATCTTTAACCGATCTCTGAAAACCAGTCCGAACAAAGAAGGAATCAATCTTCTGATTCCAAGCCCTGGGAGCCTGCTTAAGACCATACAAGGCCTTACGTAACCTGTAAACCATCCCTTCTGATCCTGGAACAACAAAGCCTGGAGGCTGCTCAACATACACCTGCTCCTGCAGGTCACCATTAAGGAACGCAGATTTTACATCCATTTGATACACAGGCCACCTCTGAGAAGAAGCAAGGACAAGAACGGTCCGAATCGTGGTCATCCTTGCTGTCGGTGCAAAGGTATCCTCGTAGTCGATGCTTGGCCGCTGAGCATAACCTTTAGCCACGAGATGGTTGTCACGGTACGAAAATACGATACCGTACGATACGATACCGTACGGGAATTTTTGGCACGATATGAAATTTTCGGATATCGTACAATAAAATACGGTTTTTATTTTTTATACTTACAACCTATGGAGCTTCAAGCTTGAATGTGAGGGAAGGTTGGGAGGGGAGGAGTCTACAGTGCTTGAGGAACCAGAACATGGATATGTGTCTCTCCCAGTTGGATCTCCCGATTGTCTCCAAAAAAGAACCTGCATGGGTAATGCAATACCAAAGGTCTCCCAGTGTAGCGTTTACGACTAAGGGACCGTCCTTGCACAAATACGAGCAGTGCATCTAGGGTGATAAGTTTAGGGACTCCTCTCTAGATCAAAATGGCCATGTCCAAATCTTCTCCCTCGTACATAACTTGAGAATCTAATTGTCTAGCCTACCTATACCAGGGATCTCCAAGTGACGTAGCAAGATTCTCTCATCCTACCAATCGAGTGTACACTACCAGTCTATCTCGCCAGATTTTGTAGGTCTCTCAATAACCCCATATGGAATACTGAGTGGACACGAAAGTTACGAAGTATTGCGAGCATTTGGGATCTTCGTTAAGCAGGGTTTCTATATTTTTTTATAAGCATTTGGAATTTTTTTTTTCAAGGAAAAAAAAAATTTGGGAGAAAAAAAAACACGTACCGCACGATACCGTACGGTATCGTACCGTATGAACCGTACCGTACGAACCGTACCGTACGAACCGTACCGTACGAACCCATTCGTACCGGTACGAGAAACAACTATGGCCCTGCGGATGCTGCGTATTCTGGCTCCCCTCTCTCCAGAGGGTATGTTTACGTGGGGTGCCGCTGCTTGGTCGACCTCGTTAGGGCCTGCGATGGGCTATGAGATGGAGCAGGGCAGTCAGGCCATCAGATTTATTAGGGGCCAGCCTCGCCTGGTTCCGGCACCGGATTTCTCATCCGCCAGCTGGACACAGGAGAGGGATTTACGATGGGAGCTCCTCAGCAGCCTCACCATCTGGTTCACCTGGAGGGCCCGGTGCTTCACGGCCTTTGAGGGGAGATTGGAGCCACCAGCAGAGACTGTACGGGGGATTTGGTAGGAGTTGATCCACACCCTGCGAGGACAGTACGACCGCATCCGGGGAGACTCGGATGAGGCGATCTTGCGGCGCCAGGCTTTTCACACCACTTGGCGCTGTGGCCCCTTCTACACCTTACACACCCCCGTTGGCACTACAGGCCACCTGTTTGGCTCTTTCCCCCCCCCCCCCCCCTCCCCCTATTGTATGATTTAGCCTCTCAGTTCTTTGTGCTGATGCTTGTATTTTGCAGCACCTAGGGAGAGTCTCCCGGGCTGCCATGCTGTATTCACTGCTCTTTTTCTCTTATGAGCAGGAGAGATCTTTTGTAGCCCTACGGGCGCTTTTTATATAACTAATGAAAGGATCTTTTCTCGGGAAAAAAGAAAAAAAAAGAAACAACTATGGCCACCATTCTGGCTTTGTGTTTGTTCACCGACCCATCTGACGCATATTTGGTCTTAAAGACCCATTTGACACCAATGATTGACTGTTTCGACGGCCTCGGTACCAACTCCCATGTGTTGTTCTTCTCGCATGCCTTTCCTCCAAGTATCCTGTGAAAGGGCTTCCTTAACGGAAGTGGGCTCCTTGTCCCGCATAATACGAGACATCAAAGCATAGTTTACCTAAAGAAGCTCCGTTGTATTGCTTTTGTCGCGGACACTGTGCGATCTTCGAGAGCTGTCCTCTGTGGTCCACTCGGAGGGTAGCTCCGTGACACCTGACTCCCGAAGGGTGTCCATCAACCAGCTGGGTACTTGAACAGATCGTGGAGCCTCCTGCTGTTGCGGGGGCTTTACTCCAGCTGCGGGCTCACAACCTCCTGTACTGACTGAGGTTGATCAACTGGAACCATGGTTTGGGAATCATCATCAAACTCCTCTGGATCTCCAAGAAGTGGTGGCTCCTCGACAGTGGATACTGTAACATGCTCATCAAAGACCACATCTCGGCTGACAACAATCTCATTCCTCTCTGGATCATACAATCTGTATCCCTTGGAAAGAGAATTATACCCCACAAATATAAGCTTGTGGGATTTGGAGTCAAGCTTCCCCCTCTGCTTCTTCGGAATATGTACATACGCATCACTCCCAAAAACACGGAAGTGGGAGACATCAGGTTTCCTGCCAAAGTATGCCTCAAACGGAGTCTGAAGTCGTTGGAGGCCGGTTGAGGGTATGGACAGCCGTTGCCACAGCCTCTCCCCAAAATGGACAAGGAAGATCACGATGCTCCAGCATGGTGCTCACCATCTCCACCACAGTCCTGTTTTTGCGTTCTACAACTCCATTCTCTGAAGGCGATCGTGTATTGGCCAGTTCCCTCTTGATGCCATGGTCTGCACAAAATCTGAGAAAAACATTCGAGGAGAATTCACCCCCTTTGTCAGCCCTGAGAGTCTTTACCTGCAATCCAGACTCTTTTTCCACCATCACGTGCCAATCCTTGAACCGTGCAAAAGCTTGGTCCTTCTGTGAAAGAAAGTAGACCCACGTGAATCTGGTACAGTCATCAACAAGCAGCATGAAATAGAGAGATCCTCCCAATGATGGTGTCTACTGAGGTCTACACAAGTCAGTGTGAATCAACTCCAATGGTTTTGAAGGCCGCCAGAAGCCTGCTTCGGAAAGGATTCCCTGTGCTGCTTACCACGCATGCAAGAACTGCAACGTCCTTGCGTGCTGCCAACATCTGGCAAGCCAACCACCATCTGGTCTCGGAAAGCTCGCTGCAGTGCATCCATATTTAAGTGGCCATAACGAAAGTGCCACAAATCTTCGACATGAGAACCTGTCAATGAGGAGAGTGCAGAGAGCTTGTAGATACCATTCTCCACACTGCCTTCCCAAACAACCTTGCCAGTCTCACGGTCCCGTAGAGCAACTGAATGCTCCTCAAATTCCACCCGAAAGCCAGTCTTGCATACTTCATGCACTGACAGAAGATGAAAACCAAGAGCAGGGACGTAAAGAACACGGGAGGCATGCTTGCCCCCCTTTCCGTCGGGAATAATCTCCATCCGGCCCTCACTGTGTATCGGAATGGTGGAGTTGTCGCCAATGAAAATGCGACCTGACTGCCGTTTCAGATCCAAAAAGAAGTCTCGGGATGGAGTCATGTGCCTGGAAGCACCACTGTCAAGAATCCATTCCCGGGTATCCTTTCGGTGAAGCCAACTGCCTCCTCGCTCGAAGACGATGAAGCATCTGAGTCCATCATCTGTAAGTGCACAAATGCAGGAGTCTTTGTAGCTGAGGCTGAAGAATTAGCACTCTTCCCAGTCCGCTTAGGACACTTCCTCCAATAGTGGCCTTTCTTGCCACAATCATTGCAGGACCTCTCGGCCTTCAGTTTCTCTCGATCTGTGTCAGGCTTCTTTTCAGAAGACTTCTCCGGTGAAGCCTTCCCTTTGCCCTTGTTGTTATTCTGGCCTTTAGGCCGGTGGCCAGTTAAGGCCTCCGAACCTCCGCTGTGAGGAGGGTTCGTGAATCGTTCCTCTTGGTCCAAGACCATGGGCACAAGCTCCTCCCAGGTAATGGTGCTGAGCCTGCCACTAGTAATCAAAGAGGAGTAGAAAGCGGAATATTGAGCAGGCAAGTGGGACAGCAAAGTAATGGCCATATCTTTTGATGGTATCTCCTTCCCAGCCTGGAGGACTTCCTGCTGAAGGGCCTTCAGCTTGTTAATGTGCTCCCGCATCGTCGACGACTTTGCAGGATTCATAACCCGCATCTGTACTTCCAAGGAAATCCTCTTCATGGGCGATACCCTGTTATAAAGAGAAGCCAAGTGCTGCCATATGCCTTTGACCAGCGTCATATGCTTTACGTGATTGATTACTTGCGGTGTCCTGTTGAGGAAGATAAATGAACAGACCCTGGCGTTGACACGACCCCACATCTGTGTCTGTGCCTCGCGGTCCTTCCTTGTTGACAGTAACTCCCCTTCCTCTGCTTCCGGCCATGGAACCCCGATAACGATGAAATAAGCAAGGTCATATGACTCCAGCACAGACTCCATCATAACCTTCCAGATGCCGTAATTGTTCCCGTCCAACTGACGGTCCATTGGGAACGTGGGGGGAGTTGGGATCTTCACATGCTTCTTAGCCATCTCTAACAAATCTGCCATCGCGGGGATGTAACTGAAAAGGGTGGGTGGGTGGGAAAAAAAACTTTAAACCTGCAAGTGGTTGTCCAGCAACTCAGCCCGCCTTCCCCTTACTTCTTCTCTTCCTGAATAGTCCCTAACAGTTCACCAATCAGCAACGTAACAATCCCCTCTTGCTCAAAAAAATCCCAAGATCTTTTAAGAGCCTAGGGCTCTGATACCATGTCAAAATACGCAGCAGAGATGATAACCAAATCTGAGACCACAAGAGCAAGTAGAGTGCAGAAAATAGACAGCACAAGAGAAGGAGAGAGATAGGCGTGTAACTCTTCTCTATACACAAGATCTCGAAATGAAAACAAGATACAATGAGTTGGGAGCCATGGGGCCATTTTATATGGCCCCATCTATGCAGTCGGCCTGCAGAAGTAGGGACAGCCGACAGGACAAAAATGTCCACGACCAGTGAATATCACCAGTCGGCCAGCTTCTTAGGGTCGGCCCTCACACGTGTGGAGTTGGCCAGCAGCAGAGAGAATTTGGGATTGCCTGTGACCAGTCGGCCAGCATCTGGTACAGCTGACAGGTCCAATACTACCTCCCACACCCTGGAAAAAATAGGAAAAAATGGGGAAAAAATACGGGGAATGAGGAAAAATGATAAAACACCTACAAAGGGTGGGCACACCCACAACAGAGGCCCTGGTGTCTGATAAAGACAGGAGATGACTTCTAACAGTTTTATGGAGCAGTAAGAGGCAGTCATCTTTTGCCTTGTCATTGACAGAGGCAGAGTTCTGGGTTGCTTGTGAGGTTGCAGAGATTGCAGAGGTTGCATTGCAGGATTGGGCTTCCACTGGAGGAACCCATGGTCATCCAGAGGCACTTTGTTCGTGAACAGATCGTTGTTGATGACATCTTGCTAGAGTTCTGTTTGACGGAGGACAGTATGGTGGACCTCTTCACGAAGTCGCTATCTCAGGATTTACTCAGGCGGCACCCTAGCTCCTTGTGGTTGGTTTCACAGCCAGGAGCTGAGAGGGGGTGTTAGAAGTCATCTCCTGTCTTTCTATAGACACCAGGGCCTTTGTTGTGGGTGTGCCCGCCCTTGTAGGTGTTGTTCTCATTTTTCCCCACTCCCTGTATTTCCCCCCCATTTTCCCTATTTTTTCTTGGCATGGGAGGCTGCCCTGTGATGGCAGGAGGACCCAGTTGGCTGGCCAACTGCATCAGTATGCTTGTGTTCACATTCTGGAGCTGGCCGATTGGTCTTGACAGGTCGTGTACCTTTTTATGCAGGCCGACTATTGAGTGCAGGTCGTGGGCTCTGTTGGTGTCCTATCGGCTGTCCGTGATGTAGGCCGATTGGTTTGTGTCCGTACTCCAAGTCGAATCCAATTGCAAGGAGCAGTTACTCGTTCCCCAATCCCCAGTGTCATGTCAAACGCATGCTACTCTCCACTGGCTTCCATGCTTACAGATGCAAAGCCGAGAAATAGAAGACCGATTGACCATGCATGCGGATGTAGAACGTCCACTGGATCTGAGCGAAGACAGAGTCCCCAGCATACCAGATTCCAGTCTACTGACACTTGGCGTAGACACGGTCCCTTGTCAACAAGGTGTCAATCCACATGACCCTTGGCGTAGACATAAGTCCCCTGTCAACAAGGTGTCAGTCCACATGACCCTTGGCGTAGAAATAAGTCCCTTGCCAACTAGGCGTCATGTCCACTCTACCACTTGCACTCCGTGTTGGTACTTTGATCACCCCCCTTTGGAGGATAGGTGGGCTCAAGTGTGTAACATAAGATAAAAATCACTTGCAGGCATAGATATCCTGGTGCTCCATAAACATTTATGCTACACATAGTTTATAGGCATTTCGGCCACCAATAGTTTTACAGGCATCTTGTCCGTCATTAGAAATCCTTGACCCATGAGGTAATCATGAGTTCCATAAGTCCAATGCATCCCAAAGAAAGGAAGCCAAAAACATAATCCATCCCAATAAAGGGAGCCATAAACAGTGTTTCCCTGAAACCATCTCGAGGCAAACAATAACACCTTTCTCCTTGCATGGCTATACAAGGGGTAGTGGACATCAAAAACACTTCATAGTAAATAGCAAAAGCACCAACTTTGCAAACTCAAAGTATACTTAGCTTTTCTTTGCCAGGTTGGTCATAAAGCCAAAAGAAATATCTCCTCACCATATCCTTAAGATATCCCGAGTATAGCTTGCCTGTAAGCTTGATAATATAATCCACAATATCCATATGGAAAGAGTGCTAAACGCGTGAACTTAAAGTCAACTCCATACTTCCAAGATAAAATTTTGTGAATTCATAAATCCTTAGATCAACAAGCTATCTCCTGCTCATGCTCTTGCTTCATAGGCTATGAAGCGGCTGGCTATGATTAACAACAATGATGGTAAGTGTGTTCCCCACTTGAGATCTTTTCTCTTCCTTATTGATAGAAGGAAGCCTCCGCTTCCAAGAAAGCCTATGCTCTGATACCAATGAAACTCGTGGTGCGCGGGGGACTAGGGCCTTTGACATACTTGTTGATACCATCAATGCTTATTAGAACATTTAAACATGGCCTTTGACATACTTGTTGATACCATCAATGCTTATTAGAACATTTAAACATGGCCATATTTTTACACATACCCTTCATCACTTTGCATAAAACATAAAAGCGGGACAAGACATCTACAAACGCTGAAAATGGAGCTTGCACATGTGACACCGCATAGTGGAGATGTAACACGTTTCGCTTAAGAGGGGGTGTTGAGAAAGTTTGTGTGTATGAACGCACCTTAAGTGTGCAAGATATTATCTTGTGTGAGTTGGATGGATGAGAGTGCCACAAGTTGCCACATGGAGTGTAAGGTGGTCAAGAGATAAAGATGCCACATGGGTGGACACATGTAAAGCAAGTGGGACTAGAGGCTATCTATATTAGAAGTCTCTCATTGTATGATTTACAACACATTGCAATAGAGATTGAGTTGAGTGTGCCTATTCTCTTGCATTAGTGTGCTAATTATCATTATGGATTTTCTTGATTATTTTGAGCCTCCTTAAGCATATGCTAATCATGTGATTAGACTAGGCTTAGCATGATCCCACATTATTGATATATACCCCCAACCCACCCAAAAAAAACCGAGAACCAATCCATTGAACTACTTAAGATATAATTTATGGACACACTACCATGTTATTTATATTTAGTAAGATGGTCTTGTTTGTTTCTCACACTTGGGTCCACTTATGACTTGGAAAGTTTTATCAAATCTTTGAAGCTTAGCCACAAGGTTTGGTGTACAGTCCTCTTGGATTCACCTGTGTAAATCTATTCACCTGGGACTCGACATGATTATGTGTCAGCTACCCATTGGTGGCTGAATTTGTATGCAATTGTGTGTTGGGGTTGGGTTTCATAAATTATCACAAATCATCGGCAGGGACTTCCCCAAGAGGTTACCCATATCGGTATTGTTCTGCTCCAAGCACGCTTAACTGTTAAGTTCTGTCCAGAATTAACAAGACTTGAAAGGTGAGGAAAGGCCAAAAAGAAAGAGAGTGCTTATGTCTTGAGAGCTAAGAGTAGGGGAGGGACACTAAATGTCTGAACCTTGGTTCTTTTTGAGTTATTCTTCTTCTTTGTTGTAGGTTGAGAATTTCGTTAGTCACCTTTGATGCTTTATCTATTTGTTCTTTTGTATCTGACTAAAACATTGATGGCCACCTGACAGGAGCCTCTGGAGAACAGGACTCCGTTGCACTTGTGGCAAATTTCAGATTTGTAGCACGTGACTCAAAGACAGGGAAGTCAGCACCTGTGAATAAGCTCGCTCCCCAGTCGCAAGAAGAAAAACAGCTATTTGCAAAGGAGCAACTGTATGACGAGCGTCAAAAGCAGCGACGAGTGCAACAGCATGTCCTCAGTAATGGCCTCAAATCTCCTCAAGACATGGAAAGATTGCGGACATTACTAGCAGAAGGCCGTGTTTTGACGGACATGCCGGCCTTGGCTGACAAGAACAGTATACTAATACGTGACACTAGTCTTGAGAATGTTTACATTTGCCAGCCTCAGCAGCGAAACATGCATGGTCGGATATTTGGAGGATTTCTTATGCGCATGGCCTTCGAGCTGGCCTTCTCAACTTGCTATTTATTTGTTGGCCATCGACCACTCTTTGTAGAAGTTGACCGTATAGACTTTCTTAGGCCAGTGAGTACCAGTTTTGGGATATATGTTGTGCAGATACTTGAATTATGAGAAATTAATGATTATCTCTTCTTGAATGTTTGTCTCCAGGTGGATGTTGGCGATTTTTTACGTTTCAAATCATGCGTCTTGTACACAGAATTGGATGATCCAAGGAAGCCGCTCATCAATGTTGAGGTGGTAGCCCATGTCACTCGTCCTGAGTTGCGTACAAGTGAGGTGAGGAGTTTTTTATAAAGAATAATTATGTCCGATGCATGTCCATGTCGTTTTTGCAGCATTATTCACATTTTCCAATTGTAACATGTAGATGAAGTGTCAAAAACATGTGCAGGTATCAAATACATTCTATTTTACTTTCACACTTCATTCAGAGGTGGCTACAGAGCCCGGCTTCACGGCTCGTAAAGTGTTACCTGCAACTGAAGAAGAGGCCCGACGTGTTCTTGAGCGATACGATGCTGATCATGAAGAGCAAGAAAATGTGGTTTGAGTCGAAAAAAATGTTAACTGGAGGGAGGCAACTGACATGAAACCCTTGGTTTCAAATTGCACATTACTTTGTAATCAGTGAATGAAGCTATGTAACTATATCACACTGCATTGGAAATACTTGAGTTGGAGAGAAGTACCAGGGTTATGTTTGCTGCTTTCGGGTTGCACATTGTTAAATTAACCTGCTGGTTGGGCATGTATTCCGTCGTGCTCCCTATTCCCCTATTCCCTAGTGGTTACCTACATGGTTCATCCCCAATTGCTTTTGATGCGTGTGTATATTTAAGCTTTGGATTCTGATTAGATGGACTGATCAATATTAACATGTTCATGTGTGCAAGGAGTTTGTATGAGGAGTCTTTAATATTCAATGCATGGAGTAACCAAGGCATAATTGTTAATGGACTTCAAATTCCTTAAGATTTCACTTACCAACCAAGTCATTCTTTGTTTGATAGTTCAAAATATGCTCATAATTATAGAAATACATCCACCTTTGATGCAAAGAGCTAATTAACAATTTCATTATCCTTTCAAAGAGCCTAAAGCTTTACATTGTTTAAAAACTTGAGTAAGCTTAGACAATTATTATATATTTTACATGAAGGTTGAATGCTTAATGATTATTCAAATAAGAACAACAGTAGAAAAAATGAAACGTGAATTATGAGCTTAGTAGATTTGTGGCCAGAAAGGCCTAAAAAATATTAATATTGTTAAAATAGAACAATTAGCTATGGGCCGTGACTTCCCATGCATACAAGGCAATTATTTTTTTAATGCCATAGCTTTTTTTCTTTAAAGACACTATATGATCCTTTACTTACAAAATTGAGAGACCAGTTCACAACAAAATGCAGAACTTACAAGTGAACCTATTGCGCTGTATGTTTTTGTTTTTGAGTCTAGAAACTCTGTATTACATAATATTTCCTCTATTGAAGTTAAAATCATGTGCACCATTTTTTCCTTTTCTTTTTGCAACTGTCTTTGTAAATGTATTTAATTTATTATTCTCTAGGAAAGATTTAACATTCTTAAACATACAAAAGATATTTAGCTCAAAATATGTATATTAAAAAACCATGGAAGACACCAATAGTTAGGGAGTACGTGCAATGTGCATCGGGTGTATGGGAGGTGCAAGGCTTTAATATTTCTTTGTAACTATGATAATGAAAAGGTGAAGGAGTTGTTGGGAAGCCTTTGTGTGTGGACACATGACCAATCAAGTAAGCCATCGTGTGTGAACACATGACCAATCAAGTAAGCCATCCAAACATGGCCACTCTTAGGGTAAGAGTGGGTAGAGTTGGACAATTTCATCAAGTTCTTGAGAATGAAGAGGCCACAAAAGGATTACATATTAGTCATCAATAGGCTCATAAAGACCATTGTGGAGGTGTGGGGTACAAAGGACATTACATATTACTTGGTAAGATCATGTGTCAAATAATGATATTTGATTCCATTTCTGAAATAGCTTTTCATGTAAACCATTTTTGGTTTTGCAACATATTCTCTTTGCACATGGGTCATATTTTGTCAAGCAAATGGGCCCCTTGTAGTATGGAACATGCATGGAAAAGTCACACTATCATATGACTACAAGGCAACACATTGGAATTATTTTTCTCAAGAATATGCTTTGTTTTACATTTATTAAAAATCATATTTTGGTATTACAATTACTATTTTAGGTTTTATGTCTAGATATAGTAACCACTTTTATTATATAAAGGGTACTTCCCTCTCATTTTACAAAGTTTATGGCTAGAGGTCACCAGATAGCACATTGAACAACTACAAATATCTACAGAGGAGGAGCTCCCAAGAGAGAAGAAAGAGAAGACACATTCGCAAAGCATGAAGAAGCACACACAAGAAGCACACACATGACAAAAGGCTACCATGCAGGACAAAGCAACTATTATGGCCCATTTCGGTCACTCCTAGAATCACATTCACAAGAGATTACCTCTTGCAAGATATAATTGTTGTGGGGATCTTTCCAATGGATGAGCTCAAGCACATCACTTCAAGAGCTCCACACCTCCATTGGTAGCAGTTTTCGTCACCGTCTTGCGAGTGTTGTCACACCATTATGTTGGTGGAATATGGGTCCTTGTCCCTCCTCTCACCTCAAATCACTTATATATGCATTAGAGAAGATAATTAGCAAGAGCAAAACTATATCGCATAATGGGAGAGTATATTGCATTCAGAGAGAAAGTGACTTATATAAATGGCCATAAGTGTTCATACACACTTAAGCTGTGATTAACTGGGCATCCAAGGTTCATAAGTGGCCTATTGCTTACATAATACTTAATCTCATCATACATGTGTGAAGTACCTTAACAAAGAATCCATTCTAGCTTATTGCCACATGCTCTTGGAGTGGGAATTACCATAAGTATTCCATCACATCATTTTTCGGGCACCCATCCAAGTTGTAGATTTGGACACAGTTGCTTCATAGATTGGTCATGCATGATTTGGTGTCTTTGTCTTCGTTATTTGATGTAGAATTATAGTGGAAACTCTTGTTAAGCCCAAAATGGTTTAACATTCCCCACTTCTTGAGTCGATTGTGTCCTCATGATCAAGTAAAAGACTATTGTAGGTAAAAAATGTTATTTTGATGCTTATGATGTTGCATGAATGTTCAATGGTCATTGTTACTCTAGAAGGAATGGGGAAGGCTAGTTAGAAATGATGAAGTATGTAAACGGGGTGGGGATTTCAATGAGTGATTGTAAATTTTTTTGGGGTAGTTAATATTGATTAGTTAGTCATACCAGCAGTTGTGTTAATGTGTACTAAAGTGATCTACATGCATGTATAGTGATCTAGAAGGGTTCCATTTGGAGTGAAAAACTAAAGACTGGTGGTTTTTCATGGTGTGAATATCTTGAGATATTCACATTGGATAGATGTTAGCATCGTGAGGCACAATTATGTTAAAACGATCTACTTATATAAAAGAAGATGTGATACATGTGAAAAGTGCTATTCTTGAATCTTTTTTTTTAAAATGTGAAAAACCAGGCTATTTTTTCATAATCTGAGTATACTGAGATATTCATGTCTAAAAATTTATATAGTTTGGACCCTTTTCCCACATGTTAGTAGTATCAAAGATCACTCAAATGATGGATAGAGGTTAGTAGATCATGTAATGCATAGAATTAGTATGACGTGAATAACTAGGGTGGCATATTCACACGTGAATTTTTGGAGAAATTATGTCAAATGAAAGTTATTATTTTGATGCAAAATGATGTTAGATGAATGTCCGAAGGTCAGAGAAGATAAAAGGTATGAGAATTGACTATTTCTTGAGACTTTGACTTGGCGTGAAAAACCAGATTGGTTGTTTATATGATCATAAATATCTTGAGATATTCACGTCAAAATTTTGATTAACAAAAGGGATAACGAGTACATAGTGGTGCTCAAGACGATGTGAATGTGTAAGTACATGTGTTTTTCCAAGGTCTTTTCGGCATGGAAAACCAGATTGTTTTTTCACAACGTGAACATTAACATTGGTTTTTCGCTGTGTGAACACTAACACTAGTTTTCCACAACATGAACATTAACACTTGTTTTTCAGAATAAATGAAGTTTTGAATTTCTTACTTTAAGTTGATTTTAGGGTTCACTTGATCTCACTGGGAAAGGCTAGGAATGATTCATGCTACCCTTGGAACACTTTCTTTGGACATGAAAAACTCCAGATACTCATGGCCATGAACTTTTATTGGACATGAAAAACTCCAGATACTCATGGCCATGAACTTTTATTGGTTTTATTACGCCAACTTAACTTTTAAGTCTTATGTTTTTGAGTTGATTTTTGAAGCACCTGATCATTGTGAAGACCTTGGCATGATTTTTATTGCTTTTGAAACAAATTTTTGAACATGAAAAACTCTAGATACTCATGGTCGTGAACTTTTACTAGATTTTCACATTAACTAAACTTTTGAGTATCATGCTTTTGAGTTTCTTTTATGATTCTTCTGATCATTGTGGAGTGCTAGGCATGATTTTTATCCCCTTTGGAGTAACTTTTTTGGGCATCAAAAACTTGATTTTTTCACAACATGACTATTTGAGGAAAGTCACGTATGAATATTCTCACTTGTTTGCTCATGATTTGTTCCAGGGGCATAGGTAACTCCATTTTATGCTCTTTCTTTGATTCTATACTTCCCCTCTAACTCTAGGCCCCTAGTACCCACTTCCTTTGCCATCGAGGAATATGTGCTCTGCTGGCTTTCCTTTTTAGCATTATAGGTTTATGTGTGCTGCTAAGCTTCAACGACCTCCTTCGAAAGTGACTACCAAAGTGAGTTGAGAGATAGTGTGAGTGGTGCCATTAAGCTTTCAGATGACTCTACTATGGCAATAGTAAATGTTGATGCTAAACCTTTGATTGGTAGCTCTTTAGATGTTGATACATCTGATGAGGTGACTCGTTGCATATCCTTGTTGTTCAGAGTATGATGCTGAGGCTTGGGTATTCATGAGAGGGGTTTGCCGATGGCAAGATCACTTGGATGGATTTATGTTTGTCAGATGTAGTGATGACCTTCGGTGTTGTTTTCATTGATGATTTAGGATTGTTTTCAAGAGGGGATATTATTAATGAGGTTTTTGTTGTAGAAGCCTTTGACTCCTTTGGTGAGGTCGAAGAGGGGACCTCGGAGTAGAAGATTCAACATGAGGTACTACGATGTAGAGTGTAGGTCTTTATTATCAATGGAAATCATTAATCTGTCTTGTTGGTGTTAATAAGGTATAAGAAGGGTCATATTCCAGAGTGGCCATCGAGTACAAGGTTATAAAGATAGAGGTAGAATCCTATTCTTTTGATGGTGAGGGTGGAGCTGAAGTGATAGAGGCTTTGTTTGAAAGGGCAATGGAGCAAGTTTGCTAGTTGAGGAGCTATTTGTGAGGAACCTTGTAGCCTTTTACGCTTAACATCATATAGATCTTTCAGTGTTAGATCCTCAATATCACAAAATAGAATCACCATTTCCATGTTGACCACATTTAAGGTGACTTTATTGCTAGCATGGTTTAGCACTGGTAGCAATAATCCATTTCCATTCCATAACTAAGTTTGTTTCCAACACAAACTCAATCACAAAGAACTTGTAGTTAAGGGGGTTAGTTTGCATGTACATCATATGCTCAAAATACCCCAAACATGGCATATTTGCATGTCTTGCATGAAGGGAATCCACTCAAGATGAGATTGTAATTCAGGTTGACCTAATAATCACCATAGTTCAAGGGTCATGAGATTATGTTCATGCTATGGATAAATTTGGGCTTGAATTGTGTTGATATTTATAAATTCTTTAAATCCTACATTAAATCTATGAAGATTTAGAGTAGGGTCAAGTTCAGGTGTAGGGGTTTCAAGTTCCATGGGTTTAGGTGGTAAAGGTTCCATTTCTAGTAGCAACAACGATTCCTCTTCTTGTAAGAGTAATGTGAATGTAGCCCCACCGGGTGTTCTAAGGTGAAAGTTTGCATTAATTGGTAAATAGAGTGCTCAGAACTACTTATCCAAAGGCCACCCAAAATTATTTCTTCAAGGCCGTTAGTGGAAACCTGGAACTCCCATTGTTTGTCAACCCCCTCAAGGAGAGTAGTGAAATAACCCTATATTTCCATGTATTACCCATTAGCATCTATCACATCCATGTGTCTAGGGATGATTGAGGTTGTCTTAAGGACACCCAAGTTTCCCCAGATATGATGTTGTGATTGGCTTTAGGACTAATGATTGTTATTTTCCATTCAACATGCTTTTCTAGAGGAAAATCTAGCCAACAAACTTTGATAGGCTCCTCAAATGGAATTTCCAATAACTCCAATCATCTTTGCTGAGTCGATTCTTCAAGCAATTTAGACCAATAGTGCTACCATTGGATCGTTCACACAACAGTAGTGTAGTTATCCAAATGATTTGATCACATCGCTTCTCCATTAGTCACGAGTGACGCATGGTAGCTTGATTTTACAATTACGTGATTCTACAATCGTTTTCTACTGTGCAATCATTTTCATGTGCAATTGCTTGATTCTACAACCATAATCAGGTGCAATCGCTCTCAGGTTCAACAATCGATCGATTCAACTATTAAATCATGGGTTTCTTTGATTGACGACGATCCACCACTGGTCAATCACATCCAACTTCAATGACCCTACTTTGGCGATCCTACTTCAACGATTGCACTTTGATGCTTCCCTATTTTTGAACGACTTACTCCCTTTTTTATAATTAACTGATTCCACTTTTTGTGATCGACCGATTCACTTTTTGTGATCGACCAATTGCACTTTTTATGGTCAATTGATTCCAGTTTTTGTGATTAAGTGATTCCACTTTCTCCAATTGACGATTCGACTGATAAATTTCAATAGTTTGTAGATTGTTCAACACCACTTCCTACTTGACTTCAGTTCAAGTAGGAGGTGAGGAAAGAATGCATCAAGCTATCAAGTGGTGGGAGGCATTTGGTGCAAGTACTCCCAAATTGGAGGGACAAGGACCCGTAGTCCAACATGATAATGTGATTTGAGATGAGACGAGGGACATAGACCCATAGTCCAATGTGACAATGTAACAAATTATGCTCATTAGGAGATGGTGAGATGAAAACTACTACCCACAGAGGTGTGGAGTTCTTAAGGCAGTTTGCTCAAGCTTGGCCATTGGAAAGATTCTTATAACAATTGTAGCCCGTGAAGGTAAGTTCTTATGAATGTAATTCTAAGAGTGATAAAAAACAGGCCATAAAATTTTTGGCATAGCTATTGGTGGAAGAAATCCCTTGGTTTTTTTCGTTGTTTGTTCTCTAAATGTACACATAACCCATTGCCAATACTCTCTAATAGTGGATTTTCACAAAAAAGAGCTAGTTTGATAGAGATTTGTAGTGTTTTTTCTCTCCTTTTTATTTTGAAAAGAATGTTATCTAGCTTAATTTCTTGTTTTTGTGTGTGTTCAGATTGATTCAGTTATACTTAGAATCAACATTTAGATTGATTATAATGGTTCATGTAGCATCCACATAGAATAGGTTAAGCTTAGAATCAACATTTATATCACATTAAGCATTGGGAAGCATTTTAATGAAAGTTTTATACTCTTTTATATTTTTCAACATAGACTTAGATGCTAATTTTTACACTTCCATGAGTTTTTTGTTGTGTGTAAGTAGATTAGAGATTAGCATGCATTTTACGTAGCTTAATGATCTATTTAAAAAAAACCTTAATTTTCACTAAAGACACTAATTGGATTGGTTTTTTGCATTGGGGAAGTGATTAATGAAGATAAAGAGTGGAAAAACTCAAAAAAATAGAAATTTTAGTGGTTTTGGGCTAATGCGAGCCTAGAAAAAGTGATTAGGAGCACATAGAGTGCATATTGATACATTAGTGCACCAAATTACTCCAATATGCATTAATGCGTATTGATGCATTAATGCACCAAATTAACCCACAAAACTCACAAAATTAAGGATTTTAGCTCTCTTTTGCATAGTTATGCATAAGAGAAGAACTCATAACTAGGATCTTAATTAATCTTTAATTATTTACTGATTCATAAATTAGGTAATATACATGCCTTAGCAATTCAATGCTTAATCTAATGATATACTAAATTGTGTGAATTAATTAATAATAAGTCTCTTAAACAATCCAAAGAGAGGAAAAATTAGTGAAAGGATTGATCTTTGGATTGATTAACTCCTAATCACTATTTTTTACAACTCATTAGTGCCTAATATGCATTTAATGAGAAGATGCCTAGTAAGTTGGATGGGATCCACTTTTGGTTGACAGATTCAAAAATCACTATAAAAACCCAAAAAACTCTCCTTAAAATTTGTGCACAAGTTTCTCTCTCTAGAAAGTTATACATGCTAAGAGATACTCATGCCCAAAGATAATCATACCTCGAAAAAAAACATATTCACGTCGATGCTAGTATGAAAAACTAGAGAAATTCATGTTGAAAAAAGTTATAAAAATCACTTCGTCACTAGAGGGTTTGCCCTGTCAAGAATAGAAAATCTTATCATGAAAATCTCATCATCTTACCTTGAAAAAATTTTGGCATTAAAAACCAGAATTTTCCTAGTTTATGACTATCTCTTAGATATTCATACGGTGAATTTCTTGAGAAAATGATGTCAAAAAAATATTATCTTTTGAGGCTATTAATGCGACTAAAATGATAGAGACTAACTTTAAAGTTCTCTAGAAGTGAAATTGAACCCAAAAAATAATTTGAAAAAAAATGCAAAATACTAGAATTTTTCACGGCCGTGAGTGACTATCTCCTAGATATTCACACGTAAATTTCTTGAGAAAATCATGCCATAATTTTTTCATCTATTGAGGTTTATAAGGTAACTATATGTTTTGGAGTGACACTTATTGGTAAAGAAATTGTACTCAAAACTTGAAACAAAATTGCATGAAAAACTAGAGTTTCACAGTCGTGACTATCTTGAGTTTTTCATGCATGATTGTCTTTCCTTAATTTTTTACAACCTTGATAAGAGAAGGTTCTGTCTATACCCTTTTTCCTTCTTCTTAAATAGAACTTTCTCTCACTAGAGCTATTCACTAAATTCTTAAAGGGGATCTATTGTTAGAATATTACCTAATCAAAATTCTATTTCTTAACTTAATTCATAGGGTATCTATTTCATCTTTAAGAAATATTTATACCATACCATTTACATATACGTGCACATAAGTGTGCACACCATCTTCTTTATTTAATTTCATATCCATAAAAAATTAAATAAAGCTGATATAAACTCATTATGTAAATTTTAAGGATCTAATTTCTTAACTTAATTCATAGGATAACTATACTATTTACATATATGTGCACATAAGTGTGGACACCATCTTCTTAATTTAATTTCATATCCATAAACACTTAGATATTCAATTCTAGAAATAAACTCATTATGTGAATTGTAAGGATCTAATTTGCTTTCTTCTCTCTCTAGAACTAGGTCATTTCTTTCTAGAATTAGATCACTTCTCTCTAAAAATAGCACATTGATTTATCTAGCACGTTACCTTATTCCAACTCTATAAATATTCTCAATCCATTTAATTTATCAAGCTTGGGTGTTTCCCCTTGATAGTTTTCTATACCTAAAAATTCTACAAGAAGGGGGGTTAATATACTCTAAGGTCTACAATTTATCTTATCCTTAGGTTGTGTGCATAAAAATTATAGAGAGCATAAATTAATGATTTAGGAAAGGGCTTGTATATAAGCTAAGGTTTAATCTCTAAAAGTGTTAATATATCTAGTCACAAAATAGCTCTATAATAAAAAAGGACATAATTCCTATTATTTTTATTTTTGCTTACTATTTTTTTTATAGAGAGCTTAAATTAATAAGAAAGAGAAAATTTGAAAAAAATTGGAATTGAAAAGTCAAAAAGGATAAATTTACTTCAAATATTTGAAAAGCCACTGAACTAGGCGGTGCTGGGGGGCAGATGATGTAAAGCTCCTCAATCCCCTCAAACATCCACGCACTTTTCTTCTTGTAGTTTGGAGCCAAATATCACAATAAAGGCTGTACTACATGCACTACAACTAGACTAGCTAATTGCCTCTATGCATTGAAGGCAAACCTCACCATTGTTTGAACCTAAAGAAAGCTCCTCCACCTCATCATCCATTGATCATCCAACTCCAGGTTCTTTTTCATCCACGTTATCAAAACCTCCTTGTCAAAAGACCCAACCATCCCAATGGCTAAAAATCAACCCTAATCCACCTTCAAATGGGTTCCTAAAATTTCACTATCTGTGCCACCTCAACCAGCCCAACAAAGAAAAGCTAGAAGCGAAAATCTATTGTAAGAGAAGTAAATGATATAAAATTGATGGCTTCTAGCTTCATAAAACAAGCGTGGGAAAATGAAGGGGGAAGGGTCCCTTTTATAGCCGACTAGGCTCCCTCATGCATGCATATAGTAAATTGCCAAGTGTGTTAATGCAACACAACTAAATGGTAGGCTTAACTAGTTAAATGATGGGCTAGGGGCAAGGTCTAGGAGTTCTCCATTTATTTGTGGTCTAGAACTAGATTTTTGGTGGCTAGACTAAGGCTTAGTCTCATGCATGCAAATAATTCCAAATTGAACTAATATAACAGGGAGCATGACACTAGTTTTCCCAAACCATTTCCACTTTTCACCAACCCAAAAACCATGGGAAGTTTACCACTTACCATTTGCCATAAACCATATCTTTACAACCTTAGTCTAAATACTATTACTCCTTTAATTTAATTAAATATGTACACTCTAAGGGTTTAGGCCTTGGTAAATTTAATTTTTATCATGTGAATCTTGACCAAAATACTCCTAATATTTTGCTATAGTCAAACACACTCTAAATTAAATTATTTTTTTCATTTCTGATATATTTTAGTTGACTTTAATATTTTGGCCTTTATCAAGTGCGAGAAAAATGTGCACATGTGCATGTGTGCACATGGGGTTCACAGATCAGTCTTAACATTTTTAACAAATGAGACCTAAAAAATTGGTTTAAAAAAACTATTACAACTTAAATTTTAATTTTATTAGGAGATGAGGATTTTTATCTAAAACTAATAAATTCTCATTTTCTCTCTCCTCAAAAACTACATAGTTTAGCAATTTTACACTTAACAAATTTTAAGGGGTAGGAGGGATCTTACATTCTTCCACACTAAGAGAAGTGAGATGTCCTCATCTCATGAATTGGGGATAATCTCTAGTTAAGCCCTCCTCTTTCTCCTCCTAGATTAAATCTTTAGCATGTAAAGGTTCTCTCATATATCCAAGATTTTTTTCAACTCTAACTTAATCTGACCTTGTACATGCATGATTACTTGAGCATCTTCTAGGATATATTCAGGGTTCGAATGATACCTATGACATGGAAAACATTATGCACTTTAAGATGTGAAGGGAGAAGAAGTTTATACGCTTGATCTCCAACCTTTCTCGTAATGACATAAGGTCCACAATATCTTAGCGATAACTTCTTATACTTCCCTAAGGATAGAGAACTTCCCTTGGGTTATACATGAAGAAAAACCATATAAGCTTCTTTAAATTATTAACAGTACTAGACCTCTTTGGATCAACATATTACTTCTGTCTATCTTTACCAGCTTAATTTTTTCCCTTATCGATTGCATTTGATTATCCATTTCTTCGAGCATTTTCTTAGAGACTTCTACCCTAATCAAAAAACTTGACCAAGCTAAAAGAGTAAGGCATTCTTGTCCATATATAACTTTGAATGGACTCATACCAATACTGACTGCAATGATATAAAGCATTATATGCAAATTCCACCTCATAATTCAACCATCTTTTTGGTTCACGTCCACAATAATCTCTAAGAGTGTCTTTAATAACTTGGCACTCAACTGTCCGATCAAAGATGACAAGTAGTCTGTACAAGGCTCTTGCTATATTGAGTGCCAAGTTATTAAAGACACTCTTAGAGATTATTGTGGACGTGAACCAAAAAGATGACAAGTAGTCTGTACAAGGCTCTTGCTATATTGGTGTACATGATTATCTAAAAATGTGAGGTAAACTTTGCATCTCGATCACTGATTATCCGGTGAGGTAATCCATGAAGCCTGAAAATATCTTAATATTTGTCACAGTAAAAGTCTTCTTCATTGGAATCAAATGGGCAACTTTAGTTAATCAAATGGGTAACTTTAGTTAATCCATCGACCACCATAAATATTTAATTATATCCGATACTTAAAGGTAATCCGATAACAAAATCCATACCTATGCATTTCTATTTCATCGTCAAAATATCGAGCGGATGTAATTTCCCAGGCAACTTTATTCTCTCTACCTTGATCCTTTGACAAGTACGGCAATGAACATGATTCAATACATCTCTTTTTAATCCTAGCTAAAAGAAACCCTTTTTTGGGCCTTGGGCCTTGGGCCACTCAATGAGACTCTTCTCGCATGCCTCGACAGGGACCCAAACTCCAACCCGAACCCAATGTGCCATGGGAGACATGCAATGCATTAGTGAGGCAACTTTCACTTACCTCTATCTCGTTTGCTTGAATCAGGAACTCCTCGTGGTAGCTAGGTCAATGGAAGAACGTCGAAGTAGCTCAAAAAGGTTGCCACCAACATGCCTCAACAAGTGTAGTCACCACTTCTCTCTCTCACTCCCTCCCTCACACACACACTCACACAAGCATTAAAGGTAAGTGATAAAGCAAAGTAGAGACTCACACAAGCATTAAAGGAAAGTGAAAGCAAAGTAGATACTCACACACACACACACTCACACACACTCACACAAGCAATGAAGCAAGAAATATGTTTTTTTTTTTGTGGCTTCTTTTGTGAAATGAAGAGTGAAAAGCTACCACCCCATGGAGACCAAAGCAATGGCCCAGTGACTCCCGCCAAGGATATCAAGAACTGCTAAGAGCTTTTGACGACAATGGTTTATTAGTGAAGCAAGACACAAGGTTCCACCCTATGAGAAATCAAGGCATTGGTCTTATGGTACCAATGGCATTGCTAGTTTTCCAACAAAGACCTACCAGGATTCGACATGGGGATGGCTATCTTCTTGGTCATGTTTTTTGTTTTATTTCTTTTTAAAAGTTTTTTGTGTTTTTTTATAATGTAACAATCATCTTTTTCACTCACACACTACCTAGAGAGCTAGAATATAGCTAAAGACGGTTTAATAAATGTAAAATGGAGTACTTGGCATACTTCTTTAGCATACTTTATCTTTAGATAAAACATCGTAAGTCTAGGATGATTTAAAAGAAAAGATGCTAGCATTAATATTCATCTTGGAAGCTACTAAGAGAAAAGCAAACCAGTCAAGTGCAATGCAAATATGCTCTCCAAGGGAATAATTAAAGTATAAAATTACAAAAGAGAGATTTATGAAGAGCCAGTTTTGAATACCCCTGTTTAATTTGAAGCTCGTGAAGTCATTGCTTATCCTTTTGCTCTTGATATTAGTGAAAGACTTTGCAGCTACTTGTCGAGAATGAAGATTTTTGTATAGGTGTCTGTTGTTGTAGAAGACTTTGTTGTTGCATCATGATAAACTTGTAAAAATCCTCAAGAAAAGATTTCCACATGTTGATTAGCCAAGACTATGAAGTATATGCCAGCTTGTCACTTGATTAGTGCTCTCTTCTCTTACTTTTTTTATATTTTTGTGATTATGAAAGAAATAAATAGTGTTTAGGATGTGTACAAAGTATTAATGCTATACATGTTGGGTCAATACCAATTTTTATGGTATTAAATTTTCCAACAAGGTCCCTCTCGATGTGGTGAAATGTCTGGGAGTAAGGTGTCTTAATGAAGATGAGACTATCTCCTTGGGTCACCATCTCAAGTTTTTCCTTTACTCACTTTGGTGTAAGCTTGATGAAACCATCCTTTCTACATGCTATGTTGAGAAGGCCTAGGTGTCGGTACACATGTGAGTGCTTGAGAAGTGCTTACATCCATTTGAAGAGGTGGAAATGTGCTTAAGAGTGAATTTGGAAACTCTTCATGATGTATTGACATGTCTATTTCCTCTTGAGGGGTTGTTTCACTGAAGAGTTGGAGTTCAGTAGCATGAGTTGATGCTTTGATGGGTGAAGAAGCCTCTTGGCAAGCAGGTCTATGGATTGTTGATGTTGAAGCATGGTTCGCCTCCCCCATTTCTTTGCTATGTTGTACCCCAAAAATCTTTTTAAGTAGTCAAGTTTGGAGAGGTGGGGATGACACATCATAAGTGTCTTGCCCTTGTTTACTCTTAGTGAAGCAATTGCTACTAGTGGTGGATTTGTCATAGTCTCTGTTTGGATAGGTCTCCTATTTTGGACATTGGGGCGCACATTGGTTATGGTTATTGATGAAGAAACCTTGATGTACTTAGACTAGGGTAAGATGGTAGTTTGCTTTTGATAGGGACCCAAATCCAAGAATTTCCTTTATAAAAACCTTGTGATTGTAAAAGCTCCTTTTGGATCCACCGAGGAGTACTTTGTAGCCTGGACCTCCTCCATTTGCTGTTGTTGTTTCTCCTACTTGTTGTAAGAGCTTTGCTTTTGGTGGAGAGGAGTTAATGGTCTGACAAACTATTGGAACTTCTTGGGAAGTCTGCTCCATAGTAGATTCATATGTGGACTCTATAGCACATTTTGTTTTTCGTTTATGAGCTCTTTGATTCTTCTTTTTTGGAGTAGTCAATGGAGAAGTTGAGGTTGAAGAATCTTATATTGATAATGGTGTAGAGGGGTTTGAGAAACTAGCTTCAAATCCATTTGATGGCAAAGCTCCCTCCGTGTGATCATCCTTGAAAGCTAGCAACTTCAGGGAAGGTGGCATAAAGACCAGAGTTTGTAGTTAGGATGTTCCACCATATGTTCAATCTCTTTTGCAGAGTCACTTTTACCCTTTTCACTTGTCAATCACTTGTAACCAAGAGTGATTGGCCCTTTGAAGTTACCTTTAGGCAAGACTAGGAAGTCACCAAACAAGGTGCTCATTATCACAATAGGTGTCAATTTTTGATAAACCAAGCACTTTTGTATTTTTCCTCTTGCTACCCCTCACTATAGCTTCACTTGGTTCAACTTTTGGGTTTTCCTAGTTGGTACCAAGAAGCAAAAGAGATCAAGTTGTGCATGGCTTCCCCATCAATCAAAGCACTAAATAGCACTTTCCCATAGGGGCTAGCCAGTTCCATGCATTTTTTGTAGCTGAAACCATAGGTGCTTCAACACATGAAGTAGCAGCTTTTGTAATAATCTCACTCGTGTGATTAGAGCACCAAGATGTGGCAAAATTGCACTAGTTTGCCAAAGATGTGGTCATGGCCATGGTTTCTCTAGCTAGAGGAACATATGGGTCACTAGCTAAGATTTCATTTGGATCTCTATTCATGCTTGTGTTAGATGGTTTGTTATGGGCTACCACGCCTCCAAAGAAGGAACTCTAGGCATTCACCTTTGGAAGAAGCAATAGAACACAACCACTGTATAGGGAACTTACCAATGCTTCGAGCTCGTGTCCCTTTAGGTCTCCAAGCTCACTTCAAGAAGCGTCGATCCTCCAAGCTTCACCTCCATGCTGCCACCGTAGAGTCGCTCACACCACCACACAAGGAAATCTCTCTCTCTCTCTCTCTCACGTCTCTATACAAGCATACAAGCATAGAGAAGCCACATGTACTAGAGTACACTCTCACACTCTCTCAAGACAAGGCAAGAACTCTCATAGCACAAAGGGGGATTGTTTCCATTCATTATGAGAAAATACCTTATATACAATTGGCTCTTATTCACAATTGGCATCCAAAACTTACTAACTAAGGCCTTGGGTGGCCAATATCTCATAATGTTACAACTTTTATAGTGCCTTTGCATGACGCTTATTTATGTCCTCAAATGGAGGAGCATAATCGTTAATCCTAACTGGAATTAACATCCCCCCTACCTGATGTAGGTTTTTCTTTAGATGCTGTCACTAAGGCCTAAAGACATGGTTGCTGAACTCATGCGATAGAAGTTTTGACGTGATTGAAGCTTTTTCAAGGTTCTTTTGAATGCAGAGTGTGATCTCTAGGACCCGATGTCTACCATATCTTTAAATGTTACATGCATGAGAGGCGATGGTAGTATAACATCATGTCTTTATCAACAAGGGCCTTGGTTCATGCCAAATAGTAGTTGATCTGCATCATATCCATCATATCGCTCTTTGGGCTGCTCAATATAAGGACCACGATCAACTTCAAAAATTGGACACTGGCCACAATAGCAGGATCCGAGATGTGACACCATGCATGTATCCATGTCAACAATTTCTACCTTTGTTGTCCTATATCTGAAAATGTTGCTGGCAAAAATAGAGGAAAGTTGTAGCAAATATGTGAATCCCATTGCTTTGCATCATGGAATTCCAGTGGTGTCCATGTTCGTTTCAGTGGCATATATAATGGATCCACTCTCTGTGTGGGCAGAGCACACACAGGGCATATATAATGGATCCACTCTCTGTGTGGGCAGAGCACACATGTATTGGTGACTATATTATGGGATTGTCAAGTACTCCTGCCGGCCGCCATGGTGGATGTATACCAAAATATTCAATTTTGGGGTTTGTATCCTCTATGACAATTGTTGTATAGCCCCCTCATGTATGAACTGGTGGATGTACCTTTCTCCACCTGCCTAGTGGAAGGCAGTAAACTGATCATGAATGTTACAATCCTCACTTCAAGTAAATATGCCAAATGAGGGTTAGCCAGCTTTGTATGCCTTGCCACATTTGCCCATAAGGTGCCTTCTCCAACTAAGGGCAATAATCCTTTTACAAAACTCCAGCTTTGGTGCTCGGAGAGGATATGGTACATAAGGCTGTTTTGTAGATGTAATGCCAGAGTAAGCTTGTGGCAGGATTTTCCTGGTAGGTTCAAATGGTGTTATTTGCATCAACACCTTGAACATTAACTTTGGCTTCAACAATGGATTTCTTACTTTGATGAATCCTTCATATTTTGCAGCAAACAAAGACTCAAGAACAGTATCATCAGTAAAAGGCTCAAGAGTATCTTGTGGTAGAGTGTGATTAACCTCTTGAGGTGGCCGTGGTGGAGACAAGTGGGGTACCGACAACTCCTATGGGTGCCGAGAGTGTTAGTGGGAAATTTTAATGGATAAGAAGGAAGACTAGAGAATATACAATCTGCTTGAGACTTTTCGATAGGAGGAACACTTGGGTATGGATTTAGTAATTTTCTTGCTACAGTGGAAAACATAGCATAAGTTGGATGAGAAGATGAAGTTGAGGTTTCCTCTTGACCTTCTCTGAAACTAGGGGGTGGGTCGGTGGGCTTGTTGAGCTTCATAAACTCTTGTAGTTCCATGATATCCTCAGGAGATATAGTAGGATATTCAATGTGTATTTTATCAAAGTTATAGACTACTATTGTTAGCATGACTTCTAGATGTTTATGTATATTACGATAAAGTTTAAGAATGCCAAAAGGATGATAGAGGGTAGATTCATAGATATTTAAGTGTTTATGGGTATTATACACCTCTAACCACCCATGACTGATTATCCATTGCTAACTTCGAGCTACAACCTCGTAATTAGCCGGTATATCAGGAATATCATCTGAGACAAACATGTCTAGTTTATTGACACTGTTGTCCAAGATGTCTGAGTTTTGCAACACTTGACACCAACTATGCAGGTTGAGTACACTAGGGTGTGATGGATAGAAGAAGACATCTTTGGGAGATCAGTTAGTACTAGGTCCCCTGGAAGATACTCATAATAATGGTAGGGTCAACATCACGTTCTGTATTTTGTCTAATTAATGTCAAATCTCCTAGGCTTAAATCTTTAGGCATATTTATTTCATATTGTAGTAAAGAGAGTGTTAGTGTAGACAAAAAGAGAGTTAAAGTTTGAGGAGGGATGTTGCGTGACGAGTGGTGATCAATGCAAGGATGCAACACAAAGATGGAAGCAGGAAAACAAGAGACTTGACATTCTTATTTAGGGCTCTTGTAGAGAGTTCCAAGTTGTGGGTGAGTGTGGGAGTGGGCTTGAGAATAATCCCACATGGGAAGTTTTGGGAGTTTTAGGAATTTTAGTATAAATAGTGGCTCATTTGAGAGCTCATGGACACATTGGGCTAAACTCATGCTTGAGCTCTCTTGAGACTAGCTCTCCCTCTTGTTCATAGAGGTGCAAGCTCTTCTCTCTCCCCATCTACACTATGGTATAAGCAATGCTCTTCTAATTCAATGCAATGAGATGATGTTTTTCTCTCTTCTCATCTCTATTCTCTAGTGTGCATGCTTCTTTGTTGATGCTTGTGGATTCTCTATTAGGCTTTGTGTGGTAGTGGATTCAAGCTTAAGCTTCTCCATAGTTTGTAGCTTATCCATGGGCAAGGCATTGCTTGAGTAGTGAATGAGAATGCATGTTTATTTCAAGTTCCATTAAGCTTCAAGGTTTGTGTGCATGCTAGGGAAGTAAGTGCTTGAGAATGAAGTGTGCTTGAGCTTGTGTGTGCATTAGCTTAGCCTTCTTCTTGTATTGGATGCATGAATGAGTGGGATGATGAGTGAATGAGCTATGGCAAGATTGAGCTTGTGTGTAAAGTCTATGTCAAGGTAGTGGTGTTCATAGCATTTTCTCCATTCGTGGATAAGCTTCCGTGCACCGGTACGGGTTGAATGCCTAGCTCCGAAAGGGATGCAAATCCCATTGGATTGAGCTACACGCAGATCATGCTACTCTTGCTACAAGTGTAAAGAGTCTTTCGTCTCTCCATTGGCGCCACTGTTGCCAGGGAAAAGACTCAAAACCGGTTGAGAAGCTTGCATTACTACCACATTCTTTTTGTTTATTGCAATGCTTTCATTCATGTTTATGCTTTCCATGGTTACTTTCATTGTTGTGTTCATGTTTTGTTCATAGATTAGAGTTAGAAAAATTAGCTTTAAAGTGCTTTTTATTTGCTGTTTTGTATTAAGAGAAGCATAGGATTAGTGTAAAGTTAGTGTAGCATAGATTAGTGAAAGAATAGACATTAGTTAGTACTCAGTAGAGGAGGCCGAAGGCGAAAGCGAGGCTGTTGGAAGGTGACTGTAGCGAAGGCAGCGAGGAGGAAAAGAAGGCGAAGGTGAAGGTGGCAGAGGAGTAGGCGCGCTGGGCTGTGTCGCCTCGGGGCAGCTGGCCGCGCTGAAGGCAGCAAAGAAGGTGAGGAGCCGCATGAGTCGGAGGTGATAAGGTATCGCAGGAGGGGAGAGGGAAGCGGATAACATCCAAGGCCCAGCCCCCGACGAAGGTCCCTGAACCGGCTGCAACAGTAGCTGGCCGCTGGCGCAGCAGAGAAGGCGAGGAGCCGCAGAGGAAGTGAAGGGCCGCCTAGCCGCCGCTGAAGGCAGCAAAAGAGAGGGCAGGCCGTGTGGAAGCGAAGGGCCGCTTGGCCACTGAACGCAGCAGCAGAGAGAGCAGGGGTGTGGAAGCGAAGGGCCGCCTAGCCCCGCTGAACACATCAGAGGAGAGCGGCCGGTGGCGCAGCAGAGGAGGCGAAGAGAAGGGCCGGCAGCTGTGCTAGAGGAGAAGGTGTCAGCAGAGAGAGCGAGGGTGAAGGCGATAAGGTGGCCGTACGATTCGCAGGCGAGGATAAGGTTGACGATTCGCAGGCGAGGATAAGGTTAGTATTTTATTATTTTTATTATTTTTTAGGCGTGTTAATTTTTAATTTTTCAAAATCTGCATACCAATTTTCATGTTTTTTGCATTTTTTAAAAAACTAATAATAAAAAGGAAAAAAATAAATAAAAAATAAAACAATAAAAATAATTAATCTATAAATTATGTATTTTATTTTGAGTCCATATTTTTTTGCATATTATATATTTTTTTTAAATTTTTGTAATTTTTTGCATAATTAGTGTAATCTGCATAAGTAGTATTTTTAGCATAATTCATATTTTTATGTAATTATTAAAATAATAATAATAATAATAAATTAAAAAATAAAAAATAAAATAAAATATGTATTTACTCACATATTCATGTTAGTTGCATTTAGTGGTTAGATAGGATATATATATATATATATATATATATATATATATAATTAAAAAATTTTCAAAAACTGGACACTGCTACATTCTAAAAATAGCGTATGCATCTACGCTTGGGAACCATACTAGGGGGACGTAACACTAGTGCACCATCTAGGGTAACCACTCAAGGGAGCGGCACTCAATCAGTTGTTGGCAACTTGGAGAGCATTCTCGAGACATCTTCGGAGTCTCAAACAGAGAGCCTCTCAAGAACCGAGAGTGATATTTCAATGGACATAAACGAGTCATTTGGCGTGAATAGACCATCCACACCCATTGGTATGGCAGATTCTGTTAATCCATTTGAAATCCTAGATGGGGAGTTGATTGACAACATGAGACTCCATTTCTTGTATACAAACGCGCATGGCGGTGAGATCTACAAAGATCCAATGAGTCGGTTTGTTGTTAAAATTGCAGACATTAATTCTGCGTTTGAACCAACACCATGGGGGTAAACTACCAAGACGATATGTACATGGGTAGAAATGGAGTACGCTACGAGGTCACCAAAAATCCTGAACAAGTGGATGCTTTGGGTGTACTTCAACCTAGCGCACAAGCAAAGCAGAAGAAGGAGCTTCCATCGGACCCAAATGTGCGAGGAACATCGCGTAGACCTGGTACGTCCATTTCTTTACTTGAAGAATTGTTTTCCGACAGGAATTGGGAGGATAGAGAAAGAACGGGAAAAGAAAAAGAGACCAAGAAAAACCCATGGGACATAGTAAAAGAAATTCCAATAGTTAAAATCTATCAAGACGACCCAATTAAAGAGGTGTATAGGGATGTGGTAGAAACCTACTATGCAACCACTAAGCACCCGAGCTTAGAGCTTCCAGTCACGCATACAATAACTGTAGAGCATCTAGAAGGTTTCACTAAGCATGTTCATGATAGATGGGGGAACGACTTTAGAACCCTTGAATGGCCAAAGGTTAGGGAAATGACATGGAAAGGAAGGCCCCTTTTCATCACTGAGGTGTCTACCTTAGACACGGCACGTCCAGATGAATCTGCCTTTCGAGGAGAAACACTAGCACCACCATGGGTTAGAACCCCAAGTGTGGCTCGACCAGCACCTTCCATGCGAAAGGACCAGTCTTTCCAACGATTGATCCTACGAGGAGACCCGAGGCTATTAGAGAATCTAGGGGAGAAGAAAGACCACGAGCAAGTGGATATGTACCTCCAAGAGAACCCCATAGACCAAGTGAACTGACATTTGAAGAGCCTAGAGTTAGAGGCTGAGACTCATATAGGAGACATGACAATGAATATTCTAGAAAAGTGAGACCATCTGCACTGCAAAAGCTTGTCAAGAAGTATGACGGATCCGGAGACCCATATGACCATATAGTAGATTTTAAGCAAGCTATACATGCAGAGCAAGTCACGGATACGCATACACAAATCGAAGGATTTGGCTTGACACTAGAGAGTAAGTCTTTATCATGGTTTCAGACTTTAGAGCCTGAGGCAAAGCGATCTTTCGATGGGCTGGAAAAGAGCTTTATAGCTGCGTTTTCAAAAATGGGAATTAAGCGCAATGCAGTAGCTCAAATTTACGCTTTTAAGCAAAAAGATTAAGAATCTATGCGAGATTGTGTAAATAGGCTAAAGCAATACATCAATCGATGCCCTGATGATGAGAAGCCAAGCCAAGGGAGATTAATTTCTATCTTCTTGGAAGGCTTACGAAACAAGACGCTTCACGCTCACTTGTATGCAAAGAAGCATGTCGTCTTCAATGAGTGTTACATGGATGCCATGGATTACGATGACAACTTTGACATGACTGGCATGGGAAACCAAGATAGTCATCCGGACAATAAACGTAGCTTTGGGAAGGGCTCTGACTCTAGTGTGCCATTAGTTAATCCAGATCAGATTGCCGAGATAGTATTGAAAAAGATGGGACAATACTACAAACCTTCCTACCGACCCCAACCATCATACATGCATACTGTACCTACAGGCCCCTACGTCTGTGGAGGATGTGGAGGTAGCCATAAAACCGAGCAATGCCCAACCTTCTCACCATTGGTTGGAAATCAACCAACAAAGAAGTGGTGCCAGCTTTGTAAATGGAACTACACACATGTGACTTCGGACTGCAATCACATGCAAGGATACAAAGGGAACAAGCAAACAACTCTGCACACCTAGGCAGTGAGAATCCTGAACTAGGAATGGAGATGGTTAGCTCTCAACCATACTACATCGAAATGGAGCATCCTCTTGTCAAACCCTACTTTGAGAACCCCACCGGACCAAGCCTAGCTCAAGACTTTAATGGAGACCCAAGCTCTTTGATGCTTATAGGATCTCAGCCAACCAAGACTCAAGGTTATCCAAGACCATATCCTACAAAGAGACTATACCCCACGCAACAAACAGGACCATACTACGAATGTGGTGGACCACATTGGGTGAGAGAATGTCCAAACAAGAAACGACCCCTCTTAGCTAACATAGGCACAACATCTACGTTTCCACCTATAGAGAGGTTTTGCCAAGAGTGTAGCATTGACCATCTACCAAAGGATTGCTTGTTGAAGCCTGCGGATCCGGCAGCACAAAAAGCTAAAGCGCCCCTCAACTATGTTGAAGTGATTCCATCACCCACGACATCCGAGGAGGAGAACGAACTAGTGTCGCTAAGAGTAGTGACTAGAGCCCAAGCACAAAAGAATGTCAAAGAGGTTGTTGAGAAACCCTCTGAGATTAAGGTTCTATCCAAAGATGGAAAAGAGAGAAAGAAATCAACTCGACATAAACCACGCAGCAAGAGGAGTAAGAAGTCGAAGAAGCAAAAGAGCTCTGATGGAGGAAACTCTATCCCAAAAGAGCTAGAAGGAATGTTGAAAACGAAACAAATCGGAGAGAAAACTCAAAATGAGCAAAAGGGAAAAGCATCCAAGTCTGAGGAAAGCTCAGGAGGATCAGTCCTTGTGGATAAGGTGTACGAGCCTTTAGATGCAGTGCTTCAAGCGTATAATAGTAGGACCACAGCTCTGACTAAGCTGCCTAAGAAGCTGCAAGAATATCCCAACCCTCGTGAGTGAAGAGACAATCAACTTGGCTATCCATAAGCAGTTGATTAGGGATACCCAGACTCTAATAGATGGCCCACCACCTATGTACGCAAGAGGACCTGCTTCTCTGAAGCCTAACTTAGAGATGATACCAGAAGCCACGCCAAGCATGGAAAAGGGAAGTGAAGTTGTATCTTTACATTTCCCAGAAATGCCTGAAGGAGATGATTTACCTCATACCAATGCAGACGAGTCAAAACCATTGACTACCGTGGATTTTGGAGATGAAATTCTTGAAATAGAGGAAGCAGTAGCAAGGGAGATGTGGGAAGCAGTGCAAAAACAAGTTGAGGATCTAGCACCTTTTGACAAGTCACCACCGTTTTCTATAGTAGAATTCTCGAATCAAAGGGTTCAAGAATTTGATGCTTTATCTCTACCAGATGATGCTCAGACTATTATCTCAGCTCGGAGCAACAAGCTCACATGCAAGACACTGCCCTCATATTTAGGACTGTACGAAGCACATAGCCAAATCATGCGAGTACCATCAATGACACGAAAACCTCATCAGGAATGAGACATAGGGAATTTGCAAGCTTTAATGTTGGCACCAGTTACGTGTACCATTCCACTCACAGAGTTCTTAAAGCTTAGGCCAAGATTGTGGGGAGAAGTGGCTACACAATTAACTGAGCAAGGATTGTGGAACCAGAACATCCAGGTTAAGGAGTTGTTGAAGGCAAAGGCTTCTGAGCTAATGCTTAAGCAAACAATTCCGATTCCTGTGAACAAAGTTGGCAAGCATTGTGAAGACGACGAAGGAAATACTACGCTTCCTGTGGAGATCAACAAGATTAAATCTATAGCTATTCTAGATAGCGGAGCAGGGGTGAGTATAGCAACAAAAACTGTATGGGAAATGTGGGAAAAACCTGCAATTAAAAATACAAGGATGAGTTTGCAATTGGCAGACGGAAATCTAGAGAGTCCCATAGGATTGCTTGAGAACGTTATAGTCAAGTCATGTGGCATTGAGTGCGGACATACCTTTGCTATTGTAGACTTTGGCAAGAACACAAATTACGAAGTGATCCTAGGAAGGCCATTCATGCGCCAATTCAAAATGATTCAAGACTGGGGTTACAATTACTTGTATCTCAGACATGAGAATGTAACCACGAGGGTGAATCTAAAAAACCATGCCTATCGAGATGTGACGCACTCTCCTGTGGATGAGTTTGATTCTGCTTCTTCAGAAGCATCGGGAGCAACTATGTCTGAAGGAAGAGCTGATCTATGGATCTGTGGAGCATCTTGTCGAGACTTGCAACCTGGAAATGTTACCATAGACAGAAGTGTGATGGATGAGGCGTATATCCCTATACCTTTTCCTGAGAACTTGATAGATCCCTTAGAATGGAACCATGTTTTAGCTACCATAGACGCTGGTATCTGTAGAGGAAGTATCCCCTCTTGAGTACAGCTCAGCTGACGAAGGAGATGAGGATAGATGCTTAGAATCCTCTGATGGGAAGGATTCTGATGACGATGCCATAGTCCCTGAATCAAAGTTAGAGAAGATAAGATTGTTGTTAAAGGGTAGAGAGGTCTTGCTGAGTATTCCTAGTGACAAACCGAAACGTAAGTTTTGCAAGAGTCACCGGAAGTTTCGCAAACAGGAAGTCAAGGAAAAGAGACAACAACAACAAAAAGAAAGAGAAGATGTGGATAAAGAAGACTTTATTCCACCTCCAACCTTTGTAGGAGGTAAGAACGAGTACTTGTACTACTTGGGAGCTAATGATTGCATCAAAGACGAGATGAAATGGAGATACGGCTTTCAATTAGTGCAAAAGCTAAACGAGAAGGAGAGTGACAACCCAAAGAAGAAGAGGAAAAGAAAACCGAAGCTAAAATCTAAGGCTTCAGTGCATTCAGCCACAAGACTGAACAAAGCACCATGACGAGAGTGGAGCGTAAATCTCTAGTGCAAGAAAGGAAGAGAATGCTAAAAGCAGCATGGTCTTCCATGAGTGATGACTCAAAGGAAGAAGAGGATACCACAAATATCCCCTCAAACTTCAAGAAATTCACCATACAAGATCGGAAAATAGTCTTGCAACAACCTATTCGACAGAAACCTGAGGAACCAGGAGTTTCCTATGATGGCCCTGAGGACGCCAAGAAAATAGACCTGGCAGAACCAAGTGAAGAGCCACGTAACGTGTGGATTGCCACAGACTTAACCCAAGCGGAGGAAGAATTGCTAATCTCTACTCTGAGAGAGTATCGAGATATATTTGCTTGGAGTTACAAAGACCTTAAGGGGGTAGATCCAAAGATCTGCCAACATATAATTCCCATGCAAGAGGATGCCAAGCCGTCCAAGCAGCGTCCTTACACGTATAACGATAATTTTTGCCAAAAAGATCAAAGAAGAGATTGACAAGCTGTTAGCGGCTGAATTTATTTATGAGATTGAACATACACACAAGTCATCCATGAATATTTCTTGAAATATTCATGGATGACTTGTGTGTGCATTCCATAAACAGAGAAGAACACATAGAGCATCTCAAAAAAATCTTTGAGAAATGCAGAGTGTATCGCATATGCCTTAACCCTGATAAATGCAAGTTTATGGTTAGGCAAGGGAAGATTCTAGGCCACATTGTGTCTAGGAATGGTATATCCACGGATGCGGAAAAGATAGCTGTTATTGTTAGCTGTTATTGTTGAGCTACCTAGTCCTTACAATGCAAAAGGGGTACAAGTTTTCATGGGTCATTGCGACTACTATCGTAGATTTATCTACATGTACGCTGAAATAGCACGGCCATTGTACGCACTCCTTGTATTTAAATGGACAGAGGATTGTGAAGAAGCCTTTGAAAAGCTGAAGAAAGCATTAGTGAGGACGGCACCTATTCTCAGGTCACCGGATTGGAATAATTTATTCCACGTACATATAGATGCTTCGGCTTTTGCAATTGGCTATATTTTAGCTCAACCAAACGAGAACAAAATGGACTTTCCAATCTCATATGCTAGCCGCCAGTTGAATAGTGCTGAAAAGAATTACACCACCACGGAAAGAGAAGGCTTAGCTATGATCTATGCTATGAAGAAGTTTCGGCATTACCTTTGGCCAACAAATTTACATTCTTCCTAGATCATCAAGCTTTGCTTTACCTTGTGAACAAGCCATGTGCAACCGAAAGGATTGTACGTTGGTTTGTTATTCTACTTGAGTTTGAATTTGAAGTAGCGATAAAGAAGGGAAAAATGCATCAGCGGGCTGATCATCTTTCCACGATAACTTCAGGAGAAGCACCCATTGGTATAGATGATGATATTCCTGACGCTACTCTATTCTTGGTTGAGACAGCACCAAGATGGGCAGAACCCATCATTCAAGTTTTAATGACAGGATTTGTTAACTCCATTAGTCCCACCAATGAAAAGATAATGACCTTAGAGCATTGTGCTCCTTATAAGCTTCTTTCTGGACGATTGTATAAATTAGGAAAAGATGGAATACTTCGTCTATGCCCTGGCCCCTGATCAATATGATGAGATTATCTCATATGTCCACGTGAGCTTAGGAGGCAGACATGTCTCTGGGAAAGGATACGGTTAAAAGAGTTTTGTGGTGGGAAGGATATTGGTGGCCAACACTTCATGCTGATACAGAAGAGTACATACGAAATTGTAAAATTTGTCAACAAAGGAAACCCATTCCTCATGTGACTCTATTTTATATTTCAACAACACCCAATTGGAGTTCGTACATTGTGAAGTATTTGACGTAGGGTCATACAGACGATAAGATGCCTAGGCATAGAAAGAGAGCCATAGAGGTAGAAGCAGTGAGTTTTCAGATTATTGAAGGCCAGCTGTACAAAAGGGGCAAAGATGGAATCCTATGGACTTGTGTTTGTGAGAGTGACTACCTTAGCATATTGACTCATGCACATTCAGGAGTTGGGGGTGGACATTTCTGTGGAGAAACAACTGCCAAACTTATACTATGGTCAGGACTATGGTGGCCTACGCTTTTTCATGATGCAACAGAGTATGTCAAACGATGTGATCAATGTCAAAGAGCCAAACCTCCTACCAAGTATGAGGACATGCCATTGAGACCAATTATGGGGGTTAGAGCTTTTGCCAAATGGGGAATTGATTTTGTGGGACCGATTAAACCACCAGCACGCCATACACATGCTGAGTATATCATTGTAGCCACAGATTATCTTACAAAGTGGGTAGAAGCAAAAGCCACAGTAAAAAACGATGCTAGGACCACTGCAAAGTTTTTATACGAACATGTGTTTACACGCTACGGTTTACCTATTGAGATTGTGAGTGACCAAGGTGTGCATTTTATCAATGAAGTCATTACCTTTCTTTTGGAAGACTTTATGGTCATCCATAAGAGGTCAGCGCCTTATCACCTGCAAGCAAATGGTCAAGCTAAGAGCACGAACAAGACTCTTTGCACTGTGCTTACAAAGATTGTTGAGGGACATAGAACAGATTGGGAATAGAAACTTCACTCAGTTCTATGGGCTTACCGAATTGCTTACAAAACGTCCATAGGCACGACACCTTTCAATCTAGCTTTTGGATTGGACGCTATCCTTCCGATAGAATTTATTGTACCTACACTTCGAGTTGCAAAACAACTTGAGTGGACGGATCATGAATTCTCTACACAGATTGATGAATTGGAGAGGCTAGATGAAGACAGGCTATTGGCAGTCATTGGCATGTATGCTGAAAAACGACGCCAAAAGCATTGGCATGATACGCATGTGAAGAAAGGTCGCTTCAGGAGAGGTGATCTAGTGTTGCTTTACACATTGAAGAAACAAAAACGCAAGCTGAAAATGCGAGGACTTGGTCCATTTGTGATGAACGAGCTTAGTGCGAGTGGTGCAGTAAGGTTGGAAACCTTAGACGGAGAGCCAATGACTAACTTCATCAATGGTAGCCGCTTGAAGCACTATGAAGAACCTCTAACAGATGATATGCTGATATGCATACATGCTAGTCAGACACGTAAAAAAGTTCAAGCTTTGTTACAAGCAAAAGAAGAAGCTAAGGCTAGAGGAGCACTAGTACGAGAGCGCCGCAAGGCAGCTATCATGGCCATCCACTTGAATGATGATGAAGACTTTGTAGATCCCTTTCATATTGATGTAAGGATCCCTACTCAAAGAGCAATCTTTGCAGCGTCTACACTTATAGATTCGAGAGCCGACTGCAATGTTTTGTCTTATGAAGCGTGGACATCATTAGGCCAACCTTTGCTCACCAATGCATCATTGAACTTCCAGAGTTTCTCTGGTGATGAAACCCCAGCCCTAGGCAAGTGTTGTGTTAATATGTCCATTCAGGATCAATCTATGCACGTGACTTTTTATGTTGCTAACAAGAGCCAAGCAGTGGTGGATGTTGTTCAAGGCAGATCATGGATTAGAACCACATGCGGTATAGACTGGAACTCATGACAATACACCTTGTTGGTAAATTCTACTCACCTTACAGGATCAAGTGCTTTGGCACTCCCATCTTTTCAAAAGGTGGAAACCCTCCCTACTGTGATAGAGACATCCTCAAAAGATCCAATGATTTGGGTGAATAATGACAATGACAATACACCTTGTTGGTAAATTCTACTCACCTTACAGGATCAAGTGCTTCGGCACTCCCATCTTTTCAAAAGGTGGAAACCATCCCTACTGTGAGATAGAGACATCCTCAAAAGATCCAATGATTTGGGTGAATAATGACAATGACAATACACAAGGATGGCATGTGCCAACATCTCTCTTATATGCACAAGGCTATGGAAGCGGGGAAGCACTTAGAATTCAAATCTGGTTACCTAAAGCAGCTTGCAAGCCAAGACCCAATGCTGGCAAGGAACATCCAAGGAATACAAAGCTAAAGAGGAGGATCACCAGAGCCAACAGTTTCACCTCCAACAAGACCACTCAACAACGGTGGATCCCAAAGAAGGTTCTGCAAGCACAAGGCTACTACGAGGGTGCTACTACCTTGTGGCTACCAAAGAAGAATGCAGGGACTACTACAACAAAACATAATTATGTTCCTGAATCTACTCAAGAACAAAAGAAGCAGTCAATACCACCTCACTTACAGAAATCAAATCAATACTGGAAACCACGCCTTACCAAGCCTGAAAGAGTCCAGGTGGAAACACAAGCTGACGCGTCAATCGGAAATCATCAGAAGGTCTCGAACAGGAAGGGATACCCCAAAGTGACATGGGAAGAAAAAGGCAAGTGGGTACCTTTACTCACTTCTATCTCAGAGGCAACACATTAGAAGGAGAATATTGCAACCGAATCAAGTTCAGAGTCTATTCCTCAAAACACAAGCAATGTCAAAGTTTGTCTTACAAAGCCGACAACTTTCAATCAGGCTCCTACACAAGTAGACTCCCTGACTATCAAGGAAAGAGCGTTCTTCCTACAACTCCAACTATTTGGAATGTCGTCGGTATTCTACTCTGTCCTCAATCAAATTACATTACTAGCCATAAGTCTATAGGCATAGGTGTTAGAGTTGGGCACTCTGAAGACCCAAGAAAATTTTGAAAGCCCAATGGGATGGCAAGAACACAGCTGCCATATGGTTGCCAAAGCTCAGAAGTGTTTAAACATATCCATTCACACCTCCTCCTATTTGTCCCAATGCATTTCCTATGCCTATCGCTAAAATCTCACCTCCGACTAAACTTCAATCTCTTGCACGTACTCTGAAATGGGTACCAAAAAGAGTCCAACAAAAAGGAACCTGTGCCATACATCAACACCTCACAAACAATTTGCATAATGTTACATCCAAAAACAAACTCATTCTTGAAAGAGCTATCATGCTACAAAAGCTACTTTTTGGCAATTCATCTATCGAATCTATTAGCTCTATTTCCGTCATGCCTGTACATACTAGCATTCTTCGTTCAACTTGCATTAAATAAAAAAATTTGAACACTCCCTTATGTGTTGTGTAGAATAACCAAATGGAGACTTGGCTGGACACATGCAGTCCATCTTTGGACCTAGATAGCACTCACCCTGACCATCAACAGCATTGCACCTTTTCAGACGCACTCCCGATATTTTTATGCCCCAGTGGGTGAGGATTGCTGTGGAAGACAATTTGTGGAGTTATACTACCAGCAACATCATCTGTTTCCACACTACCGCGATTGTGCTCGTATGGTATTGGGGAATGCTTCCCATATATGTTGGCAGTGTCGCACATATTTCCGTCACTATGGCACTAGTATGATGCAGCAGATCATGGGGGTCACACCTCAACGACATAATCTCTGGGTAATTATGACGTCGCAACGTGGACCCAACCAACAAAGACTCCCGGAAGAGGAAAGAGCTCAAACATGGCGTGAAGACACCCTTCGTTTGCTAACCCCTCCCATTTTGCAGGTTCTTCTTCCCCATGAATCTACATGTCAGTTTTGGCTCAATGTGAGTGAGTCTTTAGAACGGTTTCAAAACCATAGGTACCTCTTTAGCCTTCCTACTGTGCCCATACTATATGTTAGTGAAGATGCACTTCTTTCCTTGCCATCTTCTCCATGGGTAGGATTACGTTCTGGGTTATCTTTACATCCTGAAGCTATTGATGTCCACCCACCTGAGAATGCAGACATACATCCACCCCCAGTGCAAGACTAGCACTTGTACTCTCTTAATAAGAACTAGAAGCCATGGCACTTTTTCCCATTGGGTTTTTCCCCTCGGCCAAATCCGGTGTTTAGCACCAATGTTTTTTATTTTTTTGTGTTTTTTTATTTTCTTTCTCTTTAGTTTGTTGTGTCAGAATAAAACAGATACAAGCACAAAACTACATCTTCTGCTTCAGTACTGCAACTGAAAGTCATACAATCAAGTGCAAACAATTCTTCACGAACCAGCGCTTTAACAGAAACAGGTGAACTCATGTCAATCTCTAATGTTTTCTGTATTTTTCTTGTTGCTTGATTGTTTATAAATTTCACTTTACTAAGCATGGCAATATGCATCTCCTTTGGTCTAGAGTAGAGATAGTATTTTAGTAGCTTTAGACTTGATAGTGTAAGTTTGACCGTAATTGTTTTTACCCGTTTAGCAATACAAAGTAATTAGTGTTTTGTGCTGAAGGTAGAGTTCCAAACCTAGGACAAAGAGACTAAATTAATCATAGGACGCCCTTACTAGGACATTGCTTAGGGACAATCAAATAAACCTTCCATAACAAAAATTGGCATGACAAAAATAAAAGAAAAGTGTAAATGTTTGTGGCCTATTGCCTTGTTATTCATGGTAGGCGAGGGAGGTCTATACCTTTCCCAGACCGATGCCTTGTGTAGTAAGGAATAGCCATACCGCGGGTGCGCAAACATACTCTTGAAGAGAGCCCTGTCCAAAAAAAAAAAGGGACAGAAAGGCACCAAGAGAAATGCTTGTCTAATTCAGGATGGTCGTCGTTGTGCTTAAAATATTAAACTAAACACTAAGCAATATCAAGAGTCTGCCACTACATAATTATGTTAGATTTATTAATGTTGAACCGACATCTTTGACTTAGCATAGGCTCAGTATACTACTTGATAGTCCCTCGATTAACTGTTGTCTTTTGCCTTCTAGGAAAAGAACAATACATTTGGCATAAAACATTCTTTACTTTAGTTAGCTGCAGGTAGTAATTATTAAGGCTTGAACTAACCTATTCAATCTCTACACTGCTTCAATGTTTCCTTCCTCTACCTAATTAGACGTTTATTGCCATGTCTTATTCAGTAAAATTGCTTGTTTTGTTATTGTCTGTCAGTACTTTTGCTTTCAAAAAAAAAAAAGAGAACACACAAACCACCTATCATTTTGCTTGCAGGTACACACTGGAGATTCTACTCTTCCTTGGCATTTACGCGCTCGAGGACGTGCGCAAAATAGGAAGGGGGGAATGTTGCGTGACGAGTGGTGATCAATGCAAGGATGCAACACAAAGATGGAAGCAGGAAAACAAGAGACTTGACATTCTTATTTAGGGCTCTTGTAGAGAGTTCCAAGTTGTAGTAGGTGAGTGTGGGAGTGGGCTTGAGAATCCCACATGGGAAGTTTTGGGAGTTTTAGGAGTTTTAGTATAAATAGTGGCTCATTTGAGAGCTCATGGACACATTGGGCTAAACTCATGCTTGAGCTCTCTTGAGACTAGCTCTCCCTCTTGTTCATAGAGGTGCAAGCTCTTCTCTCTCCCCATCTACACTATGGTATGAGCAATGCTCTTCTAATTCAATGCAATGAGATGATGTTTTTCTCTCTTCTCATCTCTATTCTCTAGTGTGCATGCTTCTTTGTTGATGCTTGTGGATTCTCTATTAGGCTTTGTGTGGTAGTGGATTCAAGCTTAAGCTTCTCCATAGCTTGTAGCTTATCCATGGGCAAGGCATTGCTTGAGTAGTGAATGTGAATGCATGTTTATTTCAAGTTCCATTAAGCTTCAAGGTTTGTGTGCATGCTAGGGAAGAAAGTGCTTGAGAATGAAGTGTGCTTGAGCTTGTGTGTGCATTAGCTTAGCCTTCTTCTTCTTGTATTGGATGCATGAATGAGTGGGATGATGAGTGAATGAGCTATGGCAAGATTGAGCTTGTGTGTAAAGTCTATGTCGAGGTAGTGGTGTTCATAGCATTTTCTCCATTCATGGATAAGCTTCCGTGCACTGGTACGGGTTGAATCCCTACCTCCGAAAGGGATGCAAATCCCATTGGATTGAGCTACACGCAGATCATGCTACTCTTGCTACAAGTGTAAAGAGTCTTCCATCTCTCCAAGGGGCCCAAGGAGTCACTAGCAAACCTATGTCTGAGGCTCGCTTAAGAAGCAAACACAACTCGTTGTTTTGGTAGGCTCCTGTCTTTCACTTTGTCTCGGATAGCTAGCTGGCGCTTCAATTCCTATATCCTTGAGTCTTTGGTGGTTAGAAGATTTGAAATGGCCATTTCTCTGACCATTTTGACTGCATCTAATTCCTCAAATCTTTGTGTGGTAGCTTCTTACGCCCGTTTGGCCGAGGCTTCCTACTCTTGAGTCTCTTCAATCTTTTGAAGTCTTTTAGCTGTGCCAATGCTTGGATGGCTGGGTAACCTGTAGCATTTCATGTTTGTGGATATTGATCAGCTTCTCCATCTCCAAAGATTTGGCATTGATTGTCTCATTCAGGGCCCTTACTTTCTTTGCATTGGCTTTATTTGTTTGTTCCAGTTGTGTCTGAAGCTGGAGGACTTTGTGATCAGCATCTTTGAGGGCTGCAGATATAGATGTCAAGTTCTTTTTTACTTCGTCTTTCTTGGCCTAGAATGTACTTTGGACCTCCTGAAGCTTTTGAGCATGGATGCTAGCTTGTTCCTTAGTGTGCACAACTTCCTTTTGAATCTCTTCTTTGGCTTGCTCCATTTGTGCTTTTAGGTTTGTATTTTCTTTAATTCTTTGTACTATTTGTTGAGATATCGAGCTCGTCTAGTGAGGCGATGGCCACTGCTGATGACCCGCCTGGGGGATAGGCCCCACACTTACACCACTGGCATGGTTGGTGAGATCTTGGGTGATATGCGGCCAGTGGGATGACAGGCTGTGTGACAGCCATTCTAGAGACTGGCATAGTTATAGCGCCAGCTCATTTAGTCGGGTTCACACTATAGAGAACCTGTGTATGTATTGGTTGAGTACCTTTCATATTATGTGTACTCTTATCTTGTATATGGTGTGTTGAGTGTTGAGTAGAGAAGAAGAATATTTTCAGCCTCTCACCTTGTGTGTTCTCTATTAGGGTTTTGTGAGTGTGTGTGTGTGTGTGCTTGCAAGAGCTCAAGCTCTCTTCCCCCTGCATCTTTTCATGGTATCAGAGCCTGGTTCGTGCTAAGGGCTGAGCTGCAAGCAAGAGAACCACAGGAAGCGGTACGAGGGTAAGAGCTTCAACTACTCTTCCCTATTGTGTTGGTGACTACACCCTTGTCGAGAGCTCTACGGGAGGCACCGGCAAACGGTCTCTGATTGAGGAGCTTTCTTCGCGGGAGTAAAGCTATAGGGCAACTATACAGTTCTATCGGACTAAGATTTTCGGGCCAAAAACGCGTTTCGGGCACATCTGGACCTCCGTTTTTTAGAAAGCAGGCGATTTCGAGCACTGCGGGTAAGTCATCGATTCTCTGCAGAACTCCGTTTTAAGAACTGCAGGAAGATATATTGACTATGCAGACACTGTGGGTGCTGCAAAGAGGTCTATAGTTGCCATTGGGTGTATGTATGCACATTGAAGTCACTGGTTGTGACGTTTGAGAGTACTACAGTACCGCTGTGCAGAAAATACAGCAGTTTGTGCAGAAAAACCAGAGTGCAGTTTCTGGTAAAATTGTGTGTTTGGCAAGATGTCTAATGATGGCATAACTCAGATTGTGGCTGAGAAGCTGGATAAGAATAACTTCCATGCTTGGAGGTTCAGGTTGACGAATTTCTTGATGGGAAAAGGCTATTGGGACTACATAGAAGGTGAACATGAAGAGGCACTGGAGATACCGGACTGCTGCAGATGTGAAAGAGTTTAAAGACTGGAACCAAGGAGCCAGGAAGGTTATGTATTGGCTCTCAATTAGTATACAGGACACCATGATTGGGCACATTCAGGATGCCAAGTCCCCCAAGGAGGCGTGGGACACCTTGGTAAAGCTCTATGAAACAAATACCAAGGCACGTAAGATACAGTTGAAGAATGAACTTCATACTGTGGAGAAAAAGAGCATGTCTGTGAATGACTATGCGCTGAAGATAAAGGGTATTGTGGAATCCCTTGCATCTATTGGTGTGTCAGTAGTAGATGATGATGATAAGGTGGAGGTCTGTCTACGTGGTCTTGGGCCACAATACAAGGCATTCAAGACGTCCATTCAGACTCGGGAAAACATTCCCAACTTTACAGATTTGGTATCTATGCTGATTATCGAAGAGAAGAGCTTGGGTGAAGACCAATAGTCTTCACAAAGCAAAAACAGTTCAGAGCAACAGGCCTTCTACACGAGTTCAGGAAGAGGACGAGGTAGAGGAGGCCGTGGACGCGATCAAGGAGGTGGTCGAACAGGTAATCAAAATTATGGTCAGCAGCAGCAACAACAACAACAGTCCCAGAATCAACAACAACAACAACCACACGCAGGTGGAAGAGGCAAATTCAGAGGCAGGGGGAGTCAAAGAGGCCGTGGAAATTGGCAAAGGCAATATAATGATGCACGTGAATGCTATTATTGTAGTAAGCCTGGACATGTGCAGGCAGAATGTTATAAGAAGCAGGCTGACATGCAAAATGGAAAAGTGCAGCAAAACAACTATGCATCCTCAAGCAGAAATAATGAGGATAATGAAAGGTTGTTTGTTATGCAGCATGTCGTGAATGCCATGTCTGAAAATGTTGATGCATCACAAAAAGATAATGTATGGTATGTGGATTCAGGTGCTTCGAACCACATGACAAGTCATGGGGAGTGGTTCAAGGAGATGAAAAACCCAAAAAGACCAGGTTTTGTGGAAACAGGGGATGACACTGCTCATCCAATTGCCCACGTTGGAGATGTGCCATTGTCTATGCAGGATGGCAAAGTGAAGTACCTTGCAGATGTACTTCACGTTCCGAACATAACAAAGAATCTGGTTTTAGTTGGCCAGATGATTGAGCAGGGTTTGCAGGTTCGGTTTAACCCTGATGGATGTTATGTTGAAGATTTTAAAGACAAGTGCAGGTTGGTTGCAAAAGGCAACAGAGTGGGCAGAATGTTTACATTAAATGTAGACATGCCTGAAATGAGTACTGCGATGTTTGCAAACGGTTCAGGAATTGTTGTAGGCACAGACATTTGGCATAAAAGGATTGGACATGTAAATGTGCAGAGATTGAAGTCTATGCAGACAAAAGGAATTGTGACAGGGCTGCCAAAATTTAAAGTGGAAGGTATGCAGAAAATATGTGAAGCATGCCAATTGGGGAAGCAAACAAAGCATGTGTTTCCCGTAACAGATATGTGAGCAGAAATGCACTAGATGTTGTGCATTCAGATGTATGGGGTCCTACGAAGACCATATCTATGGGAGGCTGCAGGTATTATGTGACTTTCATTGATGACCACACAAGGAAAGTGTGGGTATATTTCATGAAGGAGAAGAGTGAGGTGTTCACTCACTTTCAGAATTTCAGAGTTTTGGTTGAAAAGCAAACAGGGAAATATGTAAAGTGCCTGAGGTCAGATGGAGGGGGAGAGTACTTCTCCAATGAGTTCTCTGAATTTTTGAAGAAGAATGGTATTCGGAGACAGTTCATGCAGATACACTCCGCAGCAAAATGGAGTTGCTGAGCGGAAAAACAGGCACATTGCTGAGATTGCACGAGCAAAGAATATGCCGCATTGTTATTGGGCTGAGGCTGTTTCTACAGCAGTATACATCATGAACAGGACTCCAACTACAGCCATACATGATGTAACTCCAAAGGAGAGGTTTACTGGCAGAAAACCAGATTTGTCTCATCTGAAAGTCTTTGGATGCATTGCATATGTGCATGTGCCAACTAAGCTGGATCCAAAAGCTGAAAAATGTGTGTTTATTGGATACTCCCTTGAGCAAAAGGGATACAGGTGTTATAACCTTGCTACACGTGAGTTGAGGGTAAGCAGGGATGTTGTCTTTGATGAGATGAGCAGCTGGTATGCTGCTGAAAAAGAAGCTGTTGGGGCTGATGTGAGTGGAAGTGTGGTTGCACAGAATGCAGGTCAGCAATCACAGTCTTTGAGTGGACCAGGAGAGTCCTCATCTAGTGGGTCTGTCGATAGACCATGGAGTGGCAGGCTGCGTCATAATACCAGTCCTGCAAATGTGATTAGTACATCACGTAAAGGAAAAGAGAAAGTGGTTGAGCCCCTTGGTATGCCTGACATTTATGCAGGGCATTCTCATGTTGATGGAGAGTCTAGTGGCTGAGATATGAGCCTTGATGAGGAGCTTGGGATCCCAGCTATGAGAACACCTGGTGTAAAGAAGGCTATGGAAGCCATGAATGAAATCCTGCGAAGATCTGGGAGAGTGAGAAATCCTGTGCAGAGATTTACCTATGATGGTTATGTGGCACATCACTATGCATATATGGCAAAGGTTGTGCAGGTTGTTGAGCCCACATGCATTGATGAGGTTGTTGGAAATGTGTGTTGGGAGAGAGCTATGGATGAGGAGATGGATGCACTATATGAAAATGGGACTTGGGATTTAGTGCAATTTCCTGAAGGCAAGAAAGCCATTGGATGCAAGTGGGTGTACAAAGTTAAACATAACAGTGATGGAAGCATAAACAGGTACAAGGCTAGATTGGTAGCCAAAGGATATGCGCAGACATATGGGATTGATAATGAGGAAACTTTCAGCCCAGTTGCCAAGATGGCAATGGTGAGAGTTGTGATAGCATAAACAGGTACAAGGCTAGATTGGTAGCCAAAGGATATGCGCAGACATATGGGATTGATTATGAGGAAACTTTCAGCCCAGTTGCCAAGATGGCAATGGTGAGAGTTGTGATAGCAGTGGCTGCGTCAAAGCAATGGTCTTTACATCAGATGGATGTAAAGAATGCATTCTTGCATGGGGATTTGCAAGAAGAGGTGTATATGTTGCAGCCACCTAGTTATGAGGATGTGGGTCACCCCGAGCATGTTTGCCGGTTGAAGAAAGCCTTGTATGGCTTAAAACAAGCACCAAGAGCATGGTCTGACAAGATTTCTGAATATCTTGTCACTATTGGCTTTCATGTAGCCAATGCAAATTTCTCGCTGTATGTGAGACATGGTGATAGAGGAGTTGTGCTTGTTGTCATCTATGTAGATGACTTGATCATTACGGGGGACCGTGATTAGGTCACCACATGGTATTGGATTAGTGCAGAGACAGTATGGCTTGGACATGTTGTCCAAGTATGGTATGACAGGCTGTAAGCCTATTTCTGTGCCATTGGATCAGAATGGCAAGTTGAGTGCAGATTCAGGAGAGATCTTGGAGGATCCTACTATGTACAGACGCATAGTAGGAAGTTTGATCTATATGACGATCACCAGACCAGATTTGAGCTGTTGGGTTGGTGAGTCAGTTTATGCAGGTTCCACGAAAACCGCATTTGGATGCAGTGAGACGCATACTAAGGTATGTGAGGTCTACTTTGCATTGTGGACTATTCTATGAGACTGGGACAGAGATATGTGTACATGGGTACACAGATGCTGATTGGGCTGGTAGTATCTCAGATAGAAGATCTACCAGTGGATTCATGTTTTCTTTGGGGAGTGCTGCTGTGACTTGGAGCAGCAAGAAGCAGCCTACGGTTGCTCTATCGCGTACAGAGGCCGAGTACAGGGAGCTGCTATGGCAGCATGTGAGGTAGCTTGGTTGAGAAAGCTACTTGCAGATTTGGGTCTATCAGTGGATAGACAAGTTGTCATTTTTTGTGACAACTTTAGCAGTATACAGTTGGATACAGTTGGCCAGGAACCCAGTATTTCATGCTCGCATGAAGCATATAGAGGTCCACTATCATTTCGTCAGAGAGAAGGTCTTGGCAGGAGACCTTGACCTTGTTTATGTCAGCACTCACAGAGGATCAGGTAGCTGACATCTTTACCAAAGCATTGGGTACAGAGAAGCTCCGCAGATTCAGGGCTTCACTTGGTGTACATGAGATGGAGTTGAGCTCGAGGGGGAGTGTTGAGATATCGAGCTCGTCTAGTGAGGCGATGGCCACTGATGACCCGCCTGGGGGATAGGCCCCACACTTACACCACTGGCATGGTTGGTGAGATCTTGGGTGATATGCAGCCAGTGGGATGACAGGCTGTGTGACAGCCATTCTAGAGACTGGCATAGTTATAGCGCTAGCTCATTTAGTCGGGTTCACACTATAGAGAACCTCTGTATGTATTGGTTGAGTACCTTTCATATTATATGTACTCTTATCTTGTATATGGTGTGTTGAGTGTTGAGTAGAGAAGAAGAAGATTTTCAGCCTCTCACCTTGTGTGTTCTCTATTAGGGTTTTGTGAGTGTGTGCGTGTGCTTGCAAGAGCTCAAGCTCTCTTTCCCCCTGCATCTTTTCACTATTGTCTAGCTGAGGACTAGATTATTGCTAGTACTTTGTATCTTGTTTCTTGCTCTTTGGTAGCCTTTAAGCTTTTTAAGATTATATCTCTGTGTCTTGTTTTAGCTGCTATACTGCTAAGTGTTCCTGGAGTGTCTAAACTTGGTTTGTGGCTTTCTGGACCTGTCTCCATAGTGTTGCATTTCTGTCTTGAAGCATGTGAGTGGTTAGTAGATGACGATGCCACACCCTCTATTCTTGTTCCCAAATGGAGGCACTGTGATAGATGTGCCTTCTAATTCATGGTGTGGTAACTGTAATAAATTATCTAGGCCCTCTATAGTCTCATTGAGGAAGCGCTTGTAATCCAGATTGTGTAAGAAGGAATTTTTAGGAATTCTATCTACATCGTCCGATTGCTTGGGCCGGATGCTTCCTGACTTCTCTTTCTCTTGCATCCAGTCTTTATTTGGGGACCTCTATAGGTGTTGAGGTTTCCTCTTCACTCATGGCTTTGGTGCCCTTCTTCTTGCAACTTCTCTTTTTTTTTTGTGGCTTTCTCTGTACCCAACTCAGCTGATGCATGTGGATCTGATATAATGGAATTTCCAAGGGGAGAGGTTTTTGAAAATGATTTGTGTTGGGCTAGGAGGGGGGGGGTTGCTAACGTATTTCTGCTATTGTACTTACTGGAGTTTCTGATAAAATTAAGCCCTTGGCTTCCCTTTTCTCCATTACTTCATGATAGGAAGCTATTCCGTGGGCCAGTTTTGCTTCTAGGCATTTGCGACTCCTCCGTGACACCATGTATAATTCACCGCCGCATCTTCTGTAAATTTTCTTTTTTCTACTCTTCTTGAGTTCCTTCATGATTTCCTTTGTGTCTTTTAATAATGCGTGCCCTTCTTGCAACTCTTCAGAGGTGAGTTTTGGTGGTTCTACCTGTGCTGCTTGTTGTTCCTGTTCTTCATGCACTGGATCTAGAATAGGGAGCTGTGCTACATGATTCAACAACTTGGTAAGTAAGTAAGGATTGCAAACCTTTGACTGGTGCACCTTTAAGTAGTTTTCCATCTCCCTATGAATATACTAGGCCCAATCATATTCCTTTTCTTCGTGCACCTTGGCAATTCTGTTAAGAGGAATCCTGTTGTAAACGGTTAACTCATTTTACCTGCATAATGAGAGACATGGCTCTGGAATCTTTCTCTGTCACCTCATCCCTGATATTTTCATATTCAGCACCATTGGAATTGTAAGAGCTTTTCTTCAGCATTGCATCCAAAGGCATCTTTTCGAAGTTGTGAGAGTGGATCTTTATTGGTGGTGGTAACTGTAAGGCTTCTCGGATCAATTCCTCTGAGAGTAGGAATTGTTTTGTGGTTCCATTTGCTTTGGTAACATTCCCTCTCTTAGTGGCCTTGTCATAGGACGTTAGGTACTCTGCACACAATTCTGGATTGATGGTACGGGGGAGACACTCTGCCATTCGTCTCCCCCATGCCTACCTTGTCTAGCTTGTCCTTGACTTCAGATTCTTCCAAGATCTGCAAACACTCCGGGCTATGGTACTGTAGAGAAATCTTCCCATGGGTAGTATGGACATCCTTGCTAATGATTAATCCATGGAACATTTGTGTATACTATCCCAAATAGTTCAATTTTGGGCCACGTGATGATCTCTTTTTCCTGCTTAATTATTATAGGTGACCCAATTGCACTAGCTTGTGTGACTACTACTGGAGTCTTCTCGATTTTGTTCTTCTTTTTTTATTATTGTGATGGAAACCAAGGGGGTACTTTGGCACTTGTGGGTATTTATTATTGCAATCGTTTTAGCTCCGTGTGAGAGTGCTTGATCTTTCCCTCCATCCAACTGAAGAGTGCACTACTGAATCTTGTTGATTGGGATTTGTCTCTCTCTCATTTGGTTTCACTTTTTCTCTTCTTTTCTCCTTAACTTGTCTAGCTCTTTTATTTTGGTAGGTGCAGTTGGCAGTAGTGCTATCTTCAGTTCACTTTGTTGAATTGGCTTCTTCCTCCAAACCAATTTTGTGCTTTTCTAGCATTTGTTTTAGCTGGGAATTGGTCTTGGTTGCTCTTATTGTCCCTCCTTGTGTTCGTGAAGGTGTTTGCAGTACTAAACCTTGGGAGGGATTTTGGCACCCATATTGTTGTATTAATAGCCTTGGTAATAGCCTTGTGCAACTAGAAAATCCCTTCGAATCCATTGCTCTTGTGGATGGTGGCTTTGTTTGAAATACTACTGGCTAACATTGGAAGGCCATCTCTATCCCTTGTCTGTAGCTCAAATGTTTTTCCTTGATTCCTTAATTACTCCTTTTACATCACTGTATATCTGGGCTTGGAGTTGATTCTTAGGCACCCACTACTGAATTATTGGTGACTTTGGCTATTTTTTGCAAAGGGACTATGGGGTTGGTGATTTCTCTGGTACGTGAGTCACTTTCTTTGGCATTGGTGTTTCCATACCATCAATTATAGCCTGCTTCCCCTTGTTTATTGGGCTCCATAAGGGCACGATAATGATATTGTTGCCCTCATTATGTTGTACATCCCTCTTTTCCCATTGGATATTACAATTACTGGTGTAAATCCATGATCGTCCAAGGATCATTTCTTCCTCCATAGATCCTGCAGGCATAACAAACACCTTTCTAACCATGGGATTATTTATGATGGAAATATTAACATTTAGAAATCCCACAGCTTTGGTAGTTGACAAGTGTACACTTCGTACTTGTGCATTGGTGGCCTCAAGGTGTGGTTTATCTAGAGCTTTCCATGTCTCATAAGAGATCAAATTATGACTTGATCCCGTATCTATTAATGCAATGCTCGTTGAATAACTTTTAGTTGTAGATACTTTCACCTTGAGCCGTGCTGGCTCAATGTCCAAGTCATCCTTATCAAGGAGGGTTAGTGAAGCCATGTTCACATGCAATACTCTCTCTTGAAGTTTCTATTTGGACTTGGCCTCTCTTGCCCCTTGGCTTCTTCCTGAGCTTTCTTAATTTTTTCCATGGCTAGCTCTTTGTGTTGTTTTAATAGATGCTCTTGCATGAGCATCTCTTGGGTCAGTGGTCCATAATATTTTTAAAGCTTGCTTCCATAATTGATGTAACCCTCCATTTGTATGCCCTTAATTGTTTCAATTCTGACTGACCCTTGAGGTGTGATTTTGGACACTCGAAAAGGTCCTAATCGTATATACTTGAGTTTATTTTTTTTGGTGCTTTCGAAACCATACATGAGAACAAGGTCCCCCGTTTTCAGTTCTTTTTGTTACAAGTTATTATCAAACCAATGTTTCCTTCATAATTTTTAGTCTATAAGACCATGTGATGCAATTAGTCGGGTTTCATCAAGTTTCTCTAAGTCAACTAGCCTTTCAGCTAATGCATTCTCAGTTAATTGTTCTTGTACGCAATTCGGAGTCTTGGAAGTAAGTACTCCATAGGCATTACCACCTCAATGCCATAAGCTAAATGGAAGGAGTATATCTTGTCGTCGCTACCTTATATGATGTTTGATATACCCATAAAGCTACAGTTAGCTTATGTTCCCAATCCATGTGACGTGCTTCTAATGTTTTTTTCAAGATAGTACACAAAATCTTATTTGTACTCTTTGCTTGACCATTTGCTTGTGGACAATAAGGGGATGACTTTCGGTGCACTACTACAAGGACTCCGGCAAGCAAGTGATCAATCACCTCATTAATGAAATGTGAACTGCGATCAATCACGGAATAATTCCAATAGGTAGCCGAATCTTGAAATGATTTGTTCATATAAGAATTTAGCCATTGTTTGTGCATCAGCTCGCTTAGAGGCTCTAGCCTCTGCCCATTTCATGAAATAGTTTGTGGCCACGATCACATATCGGGCTTGTTGATGGATGCACAATTGGACTAATGGGTCCAACAAAATCAATTCTCCATTTCTCAAAAGATTGTCTTATAATAACAGGGGTAAGTAGCATCCTATCTCTTTGTTGCGGAATAGCAAATTGTTGACACTCTTCGCATCTTTTTACAAACTCCATAACATCCTTGAATAACGTAGGCCACCATAGTCTTGCTTAAAGCACCTTGCAACGTGCATTACAAGTAAGTTTTAATTCTCTGCAAATTTATGTTTTCAGAACTGCAGGAAGGGCAATCGGTTGTGCAGACACTGTGTGTACTACAAAGAGGTCTTAAAGTTGCCATTGGGTGTATGTATGTAAATTAAGGTCACTGTGGTTATGACAGTTTGGATGCAGTATAGTACCGCAACATAGAATACGACAGTTTGTGTAGGTCAAACAAGAGTGTTGCTTTTAGTGAGTTTGTGTTGCAGACAAGATGTCAAATGATGGAATTAACTAGATTGTTGCAGAGAAAAGCTTGACAAGAATAATTTCCATGCTTGGAGGTTTAGATTAACAAATTTCCTGATGATGGGAAAAAGGCTATTGGGACTACATTGAAGGTGAACATGAGGAGGCACCAAAGATATTGGAGATTAATCCAACTGTTTTGCAAATGTAAAAGAATACAAGGAGCAAGGAAAGTCATGTATTGGCTTTCTATTAGCATAGGAGACACTGGGCAAATACAAGATGCTAGGTCACCCAAGGAGGCATGGGACGCCTTGGTGGTGAAGCTGTATGAAACTAACACCAAGGCATGAGTTGAAGAACAAGTGATTATGCCTTGAAGATTTAGGGCATTGTGGAATCCCTTTCATCTATTGGTGTTTCTATTGAATGATGATGATAAGGTGAAAGTATGTCTACGTGGTCTCGGGCCGCCATAATACAAGGCATTCAAGATGTCTTTTCAGACTCGAGAGAACATTCCCCACTTTACAGATTTGGTGTCAATGTTGATCATTGAAAAGAGTTTGGGTGAAGACCAATCTCCATAAAAAAGGTAGTTCGGAGCAACATGTCTTCTACACAAGTGCAGGTACAGGATGAGGTAGAGGCTAAGGCCGTGGCCAAGGCGATGGCTAAACAAGTAATCAGAATTATGGTCAGTAGCAACAACAACAATCCCAAGATTCACAATCCCAACACATATGTGGAAGAGACCAGTTTAGAGGTAGGGGGAGTCAAAGAGGTCGTGGTAATTGGCAAAGGCAACATAATGATACACGAGGCTATTTTTACTATGGTAAGCCTAGACATGTGTAGGTAGATTGCTATAAGAAGCAGAATGACATGCGAAATGAAAAAGTGTAGCAAAATAACTGATGCATTCTCAAGAAGAAATAATGAGGATAATGAGAGGTTGTTTGTTATGCAACATGTAATTACTGCTGTGTCTAGAAATGATGTAGCAGTATGTAAGGATGATGTATGGGATGTTGATTCAAGTTCTTCAAACCACATGACAAGTCATGGAACACCATATTGGGGAATATGGGAATTTCCCACAAGTTTGGGACACGTGGTCAAAAGTTTGGATTAACCATAACTTGAACACCACTAATCCAAAATGAGCGCTTTATAGCTCTTTAGATTCTATTTTTCAAGCGCTTTCCAACGATAGGTCATATGATAGGGTTTTGAGAAACTTACAAACATGTTATCCATGCCCCCCTTTTTTAAGTATTCAAAAATGGGAATTGGGAAATTCCCAAATTCACTAATATGGTGTTATGGGGTGAGTGGTTTAAGGAAATGAAGAGTCTTGAAATACCAGGTTTTGTTGAAACATGGGATTTGCTCATCCAATTGCCCATGTTGGAGATGTGCCATTGTCTATGCAGAATGGTAAGGTGAAGTACCTTGCAGATGTACTTCATGTTTTGAATATTACAAAGAATATGGTTTTTGTTGGCCAGATGATTGAGCAGGGTTTGTAGGTGCGGTTTAACCCTGATGATTGTTATATAGAAGAGTTTAAAGATAAGTCCAGGTTGGTTTCAGGAGGCAACAGAGTGGGCAGAATATTTACACTGAATGTAAATATGCATGAAGTGAGTATTGCAATGTTTGAAAATGGATCAGGGGTTGTTGCAAATAGAAACATTTGGCATAAAAGAATTGGGCATGTAGATGTGCAAAGAATGAAGTCTATGCAGACTAAAGAAATTGTGACATGGCTACCTAAGTTTAAGGTTAACGGTATACAGAAAGTATATGAAGCATGTAAATTTAGAAAGCAAACAAAGCATGTATTTCCACATGACAAAAATGTGAGTAGGAATGTACTAGATGTTGTGCATTCAGATGTATGGGGTCTTACAAAAACTAGGTCCATGGGTGACTGTAGGTATTATGTAGAATTCATTAATGACCACACGAGGAAAGTGTGGGTGTATTTCATGAAGGCGAAGAGTGAAGTTTTCACTCATTTTCAGAATTTCAGAGTGATGGTTGAAAAGCAGACATGGAAGCATGTGAAGTGCCTAAGGTCAGATGGAGGGAGAGAGTACTTCTCTAATGAGTTCTTTGATTTCTTGCGGAAGAATGACATTAAGAGACAGTTTACATGTAGATTTACTTTGCAACAAAATGGAGTTGCTTTGAGAGGAAAAACATGCACACATTGAAAAGATAGCACGAGAGTTGATATGACAGATAAGAAGCTATTTCTACATCATTTTATATCATGAACAGGACTCCTACTGCAGCCATACATGATCTAATGGGGCAGAGGAGAAATTTAGGCAAGAAACTTGATTTGTCTTACATAAGTTTTTGGATATATTGCCTATGTGCATGTGCCAGATGAGTTGCGTGTACGAAGATGGATCCAAAGGTTGAAAAGTTTGTGTTTATTGGATATTCCCTTGAGCAAAAGGGATATAGATGCTATAAACCTACTACTACAGGTGAGTTGAGGGTAAGCAGAGATGTGTTTAATGAAATGAGTAGCTGGTATGCTACTGAAAAAGATATTGTTGGGGTTGATGTAATTGGAGATGTGATTGCACAGCATGCAAGTCAGCAATCACAGTCATTGAGTGGACCTAGAAAGTCCTCTTGTGTTGGGTCTGTTTGATAGGCCATGGAGTGGTAGGCTGTGTCAAAATACTATTCCTGAAAATGCAATTGTTACATCATGAAAAGGAAACGAAAAGGCTGGTGAGCCTCTTGGTATATGTCCGTCGATATTTCTGCATGGCATTGTTATGTTTGGACAACGCAGGTCAGGGAGATGTAGAAAGCCTGTTGATAGGTTGACATATGATGGATATGTTGCTCATCATTATGCATATATGGCTAAAGTTGTGCAAGATGTTGAACCCACATGTTTTGAAGAAGCTATATGGAATTTAGATTGGGAGAAAGCCATGGATGAAGAAATGGCTGCATTGTATGGAAATGAGACTCAGGATTTTGTGCCATTGCTTGAAGGCAAGAAAGCTATTGGATGTAAGTGGGTGTATAAGGTGAAACATAATAGTGATGGTAGCTTATGCAGGTACAAGGCTAGATTGGTAGCCAAAGCATATGCGTAGGCACATGGGATTGATTATGAGGAGATGTTTGCCCCCAGTTACAAAGAGGGCAACTGTGAGAGCTGTGATTGTGGCGGGCTGCAGGAGGCTAAAGGCTGGTTTTTACATCAGATGGATGTAAAAAATGTGTTCTTGCATGGTGACTTGTAAGAAGAAGTGTATACCGATCAACCACTTGGTTTTGAGGATACAAGTCACCGAGAGTACACATGTAAGCTTTGTAAGGCCTTGTATGGGCTGAAGCAAGCTTCACGAGCATGGCATGACAAATTGCTGAGTATCTTATCGCTATTGGTTTTCATATGGCAAATGCAGAGATCACTCTTTATATGTGTGCAAGAGTGATAAGGGTATTATGATGATCATCATCTATGTAGATGATCTTATTGTTGGGGGGGTGACAACTTGGAAAAGATTGAGCATGTGAAAAGTCTTCTCAAAAGGAAGTTTGACATGAAGGATTTGGGAGAACTACGCTACTTTTTGGGAATTGAGGTCATTAAATCACAGAGATAGTATGTATTGGACATGTTGTCCAAGGATAGGATGGTTGGTTGTAAGCCAATCTTGGTGCATTAGATCAAAATGGAAAGCTTAGCGGATGCAGGTTATGTATTGGAGGACCCCACTATGTACATGAAGATTGTGGGGAGTTTGATCTATGTCACGATCAACAAGCCAGATTTGAGTTACACTGTTGGCTTAGAGATCCAATTTATGCAAGTTTCGTGCAAAACCACATCTTGATAATGTGTGACGCACACTTTGGTATTTGAGGGCCACTATTGATTATTGTTAATCCAATTCTAGGATTAACAAGAGCTACTGCCATTATCTTACATCAAGGAGTCACGGCGGTAGATACACCAAAGGGTCATACATTCAAGATATGAAGCAATAGTGTCCAAAGCTACAACTTGGACAGGCGCCCGTAATGGTATGACGGAGTATTTATGGTGATTCTCGCTTCAAGAGCATGTGGTAGCAAGTTAGGATGAAGTCCTAAGTGATGTACCTCATGGATATATTATGAGAGTAGTCATTGTAATAGCATTAGGCCTCTTATGAGCCTAAAGTGCCCGGTCGGCCATAGTTTAAGTGAGTGTGAACACTTAAGGCCATGTATATAAGTGAATTTCTCTCATAGTACAATATACTCTTCCATTGTGCAATTGAGTCTTGCTCTTGCTAATCCTCTTGATAATCTCTCTCCCTAATGCATGCTAATGAGTGTGTGTGAGTGAAGTGAGGTGATAGGAGGGATGAGGACCCGTCGTAGTGTAATGCGACCCGGTGTGACAACGCTCGCGCGGGAGACGCGGTGGAATTACTTCTCAAGGAGTTGTAGAGCTTGGAGACCTCAAGGGTTAGGAGCTCCGCCATTGGAAAGATCCTCACGACAGTTACGATTCACCAGGTAAGCTCTTTTGGGATGTGTTTTAAGGAGGGTTAGGGGGTGAGCCATAACATATTTGGCACCGCTACTACCGAGGAGCCATCCCTTGGCTTTTTCCATCGTTCTGATTCCTATCACATCTCATCACATCTATTTATAGAGTGTAAGAGAATTCTAACTTTTTTGATATAAAGATTCTTTACACATCTAATTAGGCATAAAGACAACTTTAGTAGGAATAACACTTTTATAAAAATCCTTTTATGCATCTTTTTATGCATAAGTTCAATTTTAAGGAAAATAACACTTAAAAATAAACCTTTTATGCATTTTACTATACATAAATTCCATTTTAATGAGAATAACACTTTCAAAATAAAAAAAAATCTTTTATGCATCTATCTATGCGTAAATTCAATTTTAATGAAAATAATACTTTTGAAATAAAAATAAAATTTTTATGCATCTTTCTATGCAAAAAATCAAAATTGATAAGAATAACTCTTTTAGAATAAAAATAAAACTCTTTATGCATCTATTTATGCATAAAATCAAAATTGATGAAAATAACTCTTTTGAATTAAAAATAAAATTCTTTATGCATCTTTCTATATGCAAAAAATCAAAATTGATAAAAATAACTCTTTTGGAATAAAAATAAAATTCTTTATGCATCTATTTATGCATAAAATCAAAATTGATGAAAATAACTCTTTTGAATTAAAAATAAAATTCTTTATGCATCTTTCTATGCAGAAAATCAAGATTGATGAAAATAACTCTTTTGAATTAAAAATAAAATTCTTTATGCATCTTTCTATGCATAAAATCAAAATTGATAAAAATAACTCTTTTGGAATAAAAATAAAATTCTTTATGCATCTTTCTATGCATAAAATCAAAATTGATAAAAATAATTCTTTTGGAATAAAATAAATTTCTTTATGCATCTTTCTATGCATAAATCCAATTTTAGAATAAAAGAATTTCTCTTATGCATCTTCCCATGCATAAAAACTAAATCCAATGAAAATAACTCTTTTAAAATAAAAACTTTCTTTTATGCATCTATTCATACATACAAATCATTTATGATGAAAATCACACTTTTAATATAAAAGAAATTCTTTTATGCATCCATTTATGCATAAAAATCATTTATGATGAAAATCACACTTTTAATATAAAAAATTTCTCTTTTATGCATGTATTTATGCATACAAATCATTTATGATGAAAGTCACTCTTTTAATATAAAATAATTTCTTTTATGCATCCATTTATGCATAAAAATCATTTATGATCAAAGTAACACTTTTATAATTAAAACAATATTCTTTTATGCAACTATTTATGCATAAAAATCTATTTTGATGAAAGTAACACTTTTATAATAAAAAAATATTCTTTTATACATTTTTTAATGCATAAAATCAATAATGATAAAAGTAACACTTTTATAATAAAAAAATATTCTTTTATGCAAATAATGAAAATGCATCTTCTATGCATGAAAATGACACTTTTAGAATATAGAAACCATAAGGATTACTCTTTTAGAATAATAAAAGATAATACTTATTTCTAAATTTTTTAAAAATTTTGCCATAACCTCCTTTGTATGGCTGACCATTTTTTAATTTTTAGCTCTCTAAAATTAATGAGAAGTTCTCCAAGAGTATTTAAATCATTCTAATGTAAATATTTTCTACTTATTTTAAGAGAAACATTATGAAAAACTTGATTTTATCCATTAATTATTCCAATGTAAACATTTTCTACTTATTTTAAGAGAAACATGATGAAAAACTTGATTTTATCCATTAATCATTCATCTAGGATAAAGAATGGTTGGATTTACTGAAGAAGAGAGAGGAATGCCGTTTTTCAATGAGGCATAACATCATATTCATTTTAGAGAAGACAAAAATCATAAAAAACCATAAAATGAATAGAAAAGAGAAGAATCTCCAACTTACATGGAGAATTTGAGAGCTTTCCTTTGGCTTGATGATTTGATGGTTCTACTCTTGTTTGAGACAAGAGTGGCCACCAATCTTTAGAAGAGAGAAGGTCAAAAACTAATGAATTATGAGTAAATTCACAGTTTTTGGCTCTTGGGAGAAGCAGGGTAATAGTGCAAAAACACTATTAAGCTTCAACAAAGAGGGAGGCTTCTATTTGTAGGAAAAAGTGAGCTCTTAACCAAGGAAACTGATTCTAGAATTTTCTGGATCAGTTTGGTCAATTTTTGACCATTTTTAGGTCAATTTTGCTCACTTTTTTTGGATTTAGTTGAAACAGGAGAGAGGAGAGATAAAAATATCTCATTATTTGGGAGTTTAAAACTCATTCAAGCATGTGAAATAGGCGCCTCCTTCATGAGGAGAATTCCCTTCTCTACACATTTGGATGAATCTGATTGGTCCCTCAAAACCATAATTTAAAATTTTTTAAAAATCTGGACCCCTAGGGTAAGGCCTCTTGAACAGATTATACTTGATTTCTAATGCACCTTCAAGAAATCTTTTTGAACTTCTGTTTCAGGGGAACTTATTTTAATAAGGTGAGAAATTTTTCTATCCAAAAATATTCAAAATTTGAATAATCTCTCTCTAGAATATTTTCTCTCTCTAGGCCAAAACAGGCAAACTGGAGTCTGGAATCTTGATCCCTGATTTTCCTGCCCTGAAAACCTTGATCCAAAAGGAGTTGGGCAATCCATACTGCGATGTCCAAATCCTTGACAGTTATAGCATTTCACTCTCTTGTTCAAGGGTGGAACTTCTGAAGTTGAATTCCAGGAGATTGAGTTTCGAGAAAAGGACATTTCTTCCATTTTGGAACTTCGCATATCCTGGGTTTGACCCTGATATCTCTTAGGCGGAGGAAGGCTGGAATCACCTTCTATGAATAAAAACCTTTTGAAAGGTGATGGTGCTGGCTTTGGCGAAATCCTTCGCCATCCGAACTGCTTCGGCCATGGAAATAGGTTTGGCATTCTTGACTAAAGTATCCAATGGCTCGTTCATTCCCCGAATGAACATGGCCATCAGCTACTCTTCATCCAATTGAGGGGAATATTTAAGGAGAAGGGCAAAAGCTTGATGGTACTCTTCAATTGTCCGGTTTTCTTGCTTTAGTTCCAAGAACTCATTCATCTTAGTTTCAAGAAAGCCTGGGGGACAAAACCTCTTTCTGAGGTAAGCCTTGAGAGATCGGTCCAGGTTTGGGTATTTCGGTTGAGACGGTTTGTCTCGCAGTGGTTTCTCCATGCCACTCTAGCTCTCTCCACTATCTTCAGCCTTATAAGAGCCATTTTGCTCTTCTCATTGTACCCGGTGACATCGAAGTATTCTTCCATTGATTCGATCCACTTCTCCACAGCCTTGCCCAAGTTTTTCCCTTCACCCTTGAAAGGTCCAGGCTGCGAACTATGAAGAGTTTTACGAACATCTAGGTCGAGCTCTTCTTCATCGAGTTGGGGGTTAACATTTCTACCAGGACGACCTCGATCCATGTTCCTATCAATACAAAAATTCTTGTTAAGTTTCTTTATTTATGATTCAATCTGATTTTTGATTCAACTGATTCTGGGGTTCTTTAAATAGATCGGCTCTCCACAAAGATACTCATATAGAATGCATTATCAGTTAATAATTAATTCAAAATATTTTATTCATATCTTTAACACAATAATGGTCCATCAAACTGAATTTTTCCATCTAAACAGTCCTCCATGGGAATTTTAATTTTTTAGATTTTTAATTTATCATCCATTAACTTGATCCACTGATCAAAAGTTAATAGTAGTAATCTGCCAGCACAATCCACTAATCTCGTAGTGATTTGCTGTAGTCATTAACGTCATTCCAGTTATGAACATCATCACAGGGACTCGTCCCATTCATCCTCATTGTGGTTTTGCTTAGCTTATTACATTTCAACTAAATTTCAGGAATCATCATTTTTCAAATCAACTCATCAGTTCACAATCAGAATTTAAAAATCATATCAACCACATTAGAATTCATCATCTGGATAGCATTAATGCTTATAATTTCAAGTCTTAGATTTACTCGTATATATTGCCAGTAAAGAGCTGCAGTTATACCCTCGGTATATACGGGTAGTCACGGTTCTTGGAACTATAAGGTAAATACCATCATGTCTAGGCCTCAAGCAGTTAGGGATTCCATACAATTGCGGTACTTCCATATGAAGACCTAATTACCAATTTACGAGTTTCAGTTTGAATATCAAATTGAATGAATTTTTTCACACAATTACAACCTTTTAGTACTTCTTGATAAATTTTTGACATATTTGGCTTCTCGATTGATCCCCATTAGCCAAATAGCTCTGATACCAACTATGAGATCCCTGTCCCCATCGCGCAACAATTTCAGGAGTGCTAGCAGCGGAAGTAGCACTTCTTATGTGGGGCAGGGTCCCACACTCGGGGCTTGCCCACCACGGATATCCGGACAAGAAACTAATCCATCGGTTTTTCCAAAACCGAACCCGGAAAAACTTCCTTTGCCCAGAAAGCACGAGCGATTCCACCACAGGAACATTCACATTCATTATTTCACATACACATCCACATTCGTACATCCACTTCCACATCCGCATTCATACATACATATCCATATCCACATCCATACATCCACATCCACATTCATACTTCCACATCCACATCTACATCCATACATCCACATCCACATCCTCATCCATACATCCACATCCACATCTACACCCATACACATCTACATCCATACATCCACATCCACATCCACATCTACATCCATACATCCACATCTACATCCATACATCCACCTACATTGATCTACATCATTCACACATCAACCACATCATCCATTCATCCCATTCACATGCCCTCATTCATTCACATCCCTTATCATTCATTCATATCATGATTCACATGCCATCACATTCTTTCACATCTTATACCATTCATTCACATCCTAATTCACAGGACATCACATCCATTCATTCACATCCTAATTCACAGGACATCACATCCATTCATTCACATCCTAATTTTCATAGGACATCACATCCATTCATCCATTTACATTTATCTGATTCATATCACTTCCATCCATCCATTTACATCTATCTGATTCCTATCACATCTCAACACATCTATTTATAGAGTGTAAGAGAATTCTAATTTTTTTGATAGAAAGATTCTTTACGCATCTAATTAGGTATAAAGACAACTTTAGTAGAAATAGCACTTTTATAAAAATCCTTATATGCATCTTTTTATGCATAAATTTAAATTTAAGGAAAATAACACTTTCGAATTAAAAATAAACATTTTATGCATTTTACTATACATAAATTCCATTTTAATGAGAATAACACTTTCAAAATAAAAATAAATCTTTTATGCATCTATCTATGCATAAATTCAATTGCAATGAAAGTAATACTTTTGAAATAAAAATAAATCTTTTATGCATCTTTCTATGCAAAAAATCAAATTTGATAAGAATAACTCTTTTAGAATAAAAATAAAATTCTTTATGCATCTATTCATGCATAAAATCAGAATTGATGAAAATAACTCTTTTGAATTAAAAATAAAATTCTTTATGCATCTTTCTATGCATAAAATCAAAATTGATAAAAATAACTCTTTTGAAATAAAAATAAAATTCTTTATGCATCTATCTATGCATAAAATCAAAATTGATGAAAATAACTCTTTTGAATTAAAAATAAAATTCTTTATGCATCTTTCTATGCATAAAATCAAAATTGATGAAAACTCTTTTGAATTAAAAATAAAATTCTTTATGCATCTTTCTATGCATAAAATAAAAATTGATAAAAATAACTCTTTTGAAATAAAAATAAAATGCTTTATGCATCTTTCTATGTATAAAATCAAAATTGATAAAAATAACTCTTTTGGAATAAAATAAATTTCTTTATGCATCTTTCTATGCATAAATCCAATTTAGTAGGAATTACACTTTTAGAATAAAAGAATTTCTCTTATGCATCTTCCCATGCATAAAAACTAAATCCAATTTAGTAGGAATTACACTTTTAGAATAAAAGAATTTCTCTTATGCATCTTCCCATGCATAAAAACTAAATCCAATGAAAATAACTCTTTTAAAATAAAAACTTTCTTTTATGCATCTATTTATGCATACAAATCATTTATGATGAAAATCACACTTTTAATATAAAAGAATTTCTTTTATGCATCCATTTATGCATAAAAATCATTTATGATGAAAATCACACTTTTAATATAAAAAATTTCTCTTTTATGCATGTGTTTATGCATACAAATCATTTATGATGAAAGTCACTCTTTTAATATAAAAGAATTTTTTTTATTCATCCATTTATGCATAAAAATCATTTATGATAAAAGTAACACTTTTATAATTTAAAAAAATATTCTTTCATGCAACTATTTATGCATAAAAATCCATTTTGATGAAAGTAACACTTTTGTACTAAAAAAATATTATTTTATGCATACTTTTATGCATAAAATCAATAATGATAAAAGTAACACTTTTATAATAAAAAATATTCTTTTATGCAAATAATGAAAATGCATCTTCTATGCATGAAAATTAGAATATAGAAACCATAAGGATTACTCTTTTAGAATAATAAAAGATAATACTTATTTCCAAATTTTTGTAAACTTTTGCCATAACCTCCTTTGTATGGCTGACCATTTTTCAATTTTTAACTCTCTAAAATTAATTAGAAGTTCTCCAAGAGTATTTAAATCATTCTAATGTAAACATTTTCTACTAATTTAAGAGAAACATTATGAAAAACTTGATTTTATCCATTAATCATTCATCTAGGATAAAGAATGGTTGGATTTACTAAAGAAAAGAGGGGAATGCCTTTTTTCAATGAGGCATAACATCATATTCATTTTAGAGAAGACAAAAATCATAAAAAACCATAAAATGAATAGAAAAGAGAAGAATCTCCAACTTACATGGAGAATTTGAGAGCTTTCCTTTGGCTTGATGGTTTGAGGGTTCTACTCTTGTTTGAGACAAGAGTGGTCACCAATCTTTAGAAGAGGGAAGGTCAAAAACTAATGAATTATGAGTAAATTCACAATTTTTGGCTCTTGGGAGAAGCAGGGTAACAGTGCAAAAAACACTATTAAGCTTCAACAAAGAGAGAGGCTTCTATTTTTAGGAAAAAGTGAGCTCTTAACCAAGCAAACTGATTCTAGAATTTTCTGGATCAGTTTAGTCAATTTTTGACCATTTTTAGGTCAGTTTTGCTCACTTTTTGGATCTAGTTGAAACAGGAGAGAGGAGAGATAAAAATATCTCATTGTTTGGGAGTTTAAAACTCATTCAAGCATGTGAAATAGGCGCCTCCTTCATGAGGAGAATTCCCCCATAGTGAGGTGTCAAAAATGCATCATTTTTCTAAATATCTCTCTTTTTTAACTATTAACCTTGTCCTTAGTCAACTCTTCATCTTATGTGAGTATTTACTCATTTTTGGGAGGATTTTCTTTATTTATTCTATTTATCTTCTCTACACATTTGGATGAATCTGATTGGTCCCTCAAAACCGTAATTTAACATTTTTCGAAAATCTGGACCCCTAGGGTAAGGCCTCTTGAACAAATTATACTTGATTTCTAATGCACCTTCTGGAAATCTTTTTGAACTTCTATTTCAGGGGAACTTATTTTAATAAGGTGAGAAATTTTTCTATCCAAAAATATTCAAAATCTGAATAATCTCTCTCTAGAATATTTTCTCTCTCTAGGCCAAAACAGGCGCAAAAACATGATCTTTTATATTTCTGAAGAGGGGATTGATTAACAGGGGAAGATACTGGATATCATGAGGGGCTGGGGGAGGAATCTTACACTCCTTGCATTCTTTTAGAAAGCAATGAGCTCTTCTTCTTCTTTAACCCCGCCAGTTAAGTCTTTAGCAATGTAGATAGGTTTGGTGTCCTCCCCTAGCTCTGCAATATCAACCTCCTTAACTTTAGCTGGACCATCGTAAGACATGGATTGGCCATCTTCCTTTACTCTTTTAACCTTAAATTGGACCACCTTTCGTTCATCAATGGTGTATATTTTGAAATGGTCGGACACTGAGAGTCGGTCTGGCTTGTCGTCTTCCTCATCTTTTGTTCGATCCGTCACCTTCTTCGCCTCACACTCAGCTTCAAATAGATCCTTATTTTGTTTTCTACGTCTGGCCGTAGTGGGTTTAGGTGCTTCAGCTCTTGTGGCATAGCCTTTTTCTCTCGTTTTCCTTCCAAGGTTATCTTACTCAACTCCTCATCCCAGTTCTTAGAAAACTCCTCATGCACCTTAGTGACCTCGAGATATCTTAGCCACTATGGGTGGCTACTAGGCATCCGTGGGTTTACTTCGTAGTAGGGCATTTCATCAAGCGTGTAACGTACCCATCTTCACTAATAAAGAAATGTCCATGTAATTATGAGTTTTTATGGTATAAATATCAATGATTTTATTATTTGAGTCATTTCTACTTAGAATCTTCAAATTCTGAGCCCAAATTTGGAATCTGCGCGCGATTTTACCCTAATATAGGATTTTACAGCATCCAAAACGGACACCAGATCAAGCCTATACGCTAATTTCAATCATTTTAGTTATAAAACGGCGACCTTTAAACCTTAATAAATACACGACCGCACGTCCGATTGACGAACGGTCTGAATCCCTGCGACCAGGAGAACCTCCCGGACAAAAAAAAATTTCGCCCCCCGGGGCGGTCCGGCACGCAAATCGAGGCGGGCGCCCCAAATTTGGGTATCCCGCCCCAAAATTTGGTCCGTACACACTTACTAGGGTGCCCGTACAATGGCCGCCCAAGAACCAAAGGACGACCGCCCACTGTATGGTCCACGCGTACACTTAGGTGGACACCCAGGCCGGATAAGGTACATGCGTACCACTCCTTTCCCAGGCAACCGGCACCGTACCTTTCCCGTAGACCCATGCAAGCCACTGATCCATAGCCTTTGAAGGTACACCGTCCTTTCGTCCCTGCTTTGCGCAGCGCCCGCACCCTCACCCCTCCGCTATATAAACCCCCGGGGTGCTCCTCAGACAGCACGCACTTCTGTGCAGCGTATGCCCTATTGTACCGCCGTCCGTCCCTGTGTAGCGTACTTGCTGCAAGTACAGCCGCCCTTGCAGCCACCCCTCTCACACCCCCTCATTTGGCTCTTTTCAGATAAGCCAATTTTCCTCCATCCTCCTCTTGCCATGGACCAGTGTCCTTAACTCTTCTCCCCCCCCCCGTGTGAATAGACTTACAGAGAGGCTTGCAGCCACCCCTCCCAACCCTCTCCACGTTTTTGCCTTTGCCCTTAAGGACATCTCACAATCCCCCCCCCATTTGCGTAGACTTTAGTAAGGGATTTTTGACTCAAGCGAGGGTTCGTGCGCCATATTGTTTTGCTCGTACGGTGAGCAAACGAGCTCGGAATTCAGATCCGACTGAAGCGTTTCGATCGCAGCAGCGAGCTCTACAAGGCGACACCTAAGATGGCCTCATCCCGAAGACGGCAAAATATTGCCTCAAGAGGCGCACGTAACAACGAGATGGAGGGAGATGCGCCCAATGCGGCTCCAGTCCTCCCTTTTCAAGCCCCTCAAGGAAACGGTGGCCAGGTTAGCTTGGTTAATTTTCAAAAGAAGATATTTTTCCTTAAATTAGTATTAATGAATGGTGTCTTTTTCTCTTAAAATGAGGACATAAAAATTATATGAAATTACGAATTATGTGATGTTGTTTTCGATAAATTGCGTTGAAATTGCTATCTTCATGAATTGTGAATGCTATACTTAGAAAATTGCATTGAAGTTGTTATCTTTGGAATTCAAGATTTCTTTTTGGCTTCAATGCTAACCCCGTTCCGTGCTTGTGTAGCCGGGCGGCGTCATTAGCAAAGCCCGGGAATGGTCCAAGGTATCCCTCATACCTTTGGAAGAATAAGGATCGCCGATTGAGGCGAGAGATTATGAGGTTGCCTAGTTCTGAGGGCCCAGGCTAGTGCGGTAAATAAGCCCACCCTAGTGTGCAGACATCCCTCTGAGGGGCGGGAGGATCGAGCGATGGAGCCTGAGAGGGCGACAGGCCGGCTTGAGTCCTTGCCAGCGGCCGACGATGAGGTGTATGGTCCCGTAGGGTTTTGCCCAGCATGTAGAGGCTGGAAGGCCGAATTCTAGATCATCGACAGAATAAGAATAAGAGAGCCGGATTGGCTTGTATGGAAATGGATTCATGTATAAACTTTTTATATAATTGCATCTTGTCTTTGGTATGATTGTATTGTGTAAGAAGGCTATTTTAACGAACCTTGTGAAGAAGGGCCCTAATTAAGGAATATGTTTATCTACGTCAAACAGTGTGGTAGTATTAATTAGAAAACAAATTGATGCGTGAGTCGGGTGGAAAGTGGGAGGATGGAATGCCCTGACGGCACCATCCTACGGATGGGTGGACCCGATTAGTCGGGTAGCTTTCCAATAGATTAAGTGAAAGCCCTACGTTAGATAGTTAGGTTCTTGGGCAACTCTATTCTAGAAAACTAGGTCAGCGGCTGTGCCTTGCATAAGATGAGGAAAAAAGCGTTGACTCTAGACATCAAGTCTAGTAGTTGCCCAATTTTTGATCAATTGCCCTATGGGTGATTTGATGTTTAGAAAATCACGCTCCCCCCTGCGGGATAGAGCTAGGTTATACCTATGAATCGTATCCTTGAATCTCTACAGGGTCAAGGTGTCGATGAATAGGAAATTTTTTTTCAAGATAAGACTTAGCGGACTATCTTAAGTGTTTCTCCCATTTTTAAAGGGAGGAACCTTACAATTGGTATCAGAGCCTGTTTGGCTCCTAGGAATTGCAGTTTAAGGACTGTTTTGTAATAAATGTTTTGCCTAACATAATGCTAATTAGTAAAGACATCCTGCTAAAACAAATAAATTAAATCGATGTTTGAATGACTGTAGGAAGAAGAAGATGCCTACTCCAAATTTCTAGTTTTCCAATGCATCTTCGAGACTGCTAGTCACTCCTCGAATTTCGAGACTTCGCGACACCATGGTGCAGATATTAGAGAAGATATCCCTCCCTCATTTCTCTCGTATTCAGAGAGGATGGGGCAGAGATTTCTGGAGTCGTGGGCTGAGATACTTCATCATCCGAGCAGATCAGATTGGGAACCTCACCACCGACCTTAAGCGGATTCGTTGGATTGAGAAGCTGAAGATGATCCGCTTATTTTGGTTTGTCGGTACCCCCAGGGCCGACACCTCGGTGACTATAGATGGGGTTCGCATACCTCAGGATCGTTGGGTGTATGACAAAGTGATGCAGGTCTTACCTGCTGCTGATAGAGTAGCAGTGTTGGGACCTACCCCAATCCAGAGTTTACCACCCTTACCATCAGTTTTTAGAGTCTTAGAAACTACAGCGGAACCCCCATATTTCACATATGTGGACCGCTCTACCCTTATGTCACAGTGAAGCCTAGGAATTTCCCTTGATGTCAAATAAGACTAATTATATTAGTCTCAGATCTTTGTAATAAAACTTGTCCTTGTAAATATTTGGAAATAAAATAATTTCAATGGTTTTACTCTCCAAAAATTAAGCGTTGTGCAAATATGAATCTTGTAATCTTAAAAATTGTTTTTACGATGATGGCCAGGACGACCACCCTCCACTTCCCAATGCGCTTTACACCGATACCCAGGAGAAGAAGCCCCTGCTCAAGCAAATGCAACCTCCCTCCTTTAAAGGAGAAGGTTCAAAGGTTGAGAAGGATGCTGAAGTCTGGATTGAGGCGATGGACGATTATTTCTCTGCTGCCGGTACTGGAGTGCAAATCAGTCTATGCTCGCACGGTTTCGCCTCACTGGAGATGCTAAACTCTGGTGGAAACAGTGGTGCCGTGACAAGGAAGTCACCGAGCATTCTCAAACGTGGGAAGACATCAAGCAGGCAGTGAAGGAAAGATATCTTCCTCCATCCCATGAGTCCATAAAGATGAATGAGTTTTTTAGTCTTAGACAGTGCACCTTAACTCTTGAGGACTACTATTCCAAATTTATTACCCTTCGGAAGTATGCCCCAGCTATGACTACTTCCCAGCTATGACTACTTCCCAGCTATGACTACTTCCCAGCAAGTGGCTCGTTTCTGCCAAGGGTTAAATGAACCCCTAGATTCCCGCCTTGAAGCAATGAGGCCAACCACTTTACAGGATGCTCTCATACGAGCAAAGCCCCTTGTGAAAGAAATGAAGGCTAACAAACCGAAGAATCAAAAGAGATCTTACCCTGAGGCAAACCTTAGAGATCAACCCTACAAGAAACCTCAACAGAATTTCCCCTACTACAACAGAGGGCGACAAGGCAACTCTTTCGCCCCCCGCTCGTATGCTGCTTCTTCCAGAGAAGGCCCTCTGTGTTTTGAGTGCAATGAGCCGGGACACTTTAGAGCCAACTGTCCCAAGATGGCAACATCATTCCCCCAAGGTAACAGAGGAAATCAAGGCCGTGGAACCCCTACCCACCAAGGTGCAAGAGGCAGTGGCCGTGGCAGAGGCCGCGGAGGAACAGTTGCTAGAACTGCCTGTGTTATAAGTGAAGAACCAACCTTGGAAGAGGCTGAAGAAGAGCGCGCCACCGTCCATGCGGCAGTAGAACACCAAGGTCCGAATAAACAATTTGGTGTAATCCAAGCCCCCGCCACTCATCACGGTAAGCCATTTCAGCTTTTGATTGATTGTGGCAGTACCCATTCATTCCTTTCTCCTAGGTGCTTGCAAAAATTAAACTTGAATCAGAAAACAGCTAGAAAAATGATTGTAGAGTTAGCCAGTGGAAAAGAAGTAGTATCTCGCCACTCTATAGGAAACCTTGATTTTGAGCTGGGTAATGAGCAAACTCATGGTCACTTTAGAGTCTTGCCACTAGGAATTTATGATGGAATCCTTGGGATGGATTGGTTAATTGCAAACAAAGCTAGCATTCATTGTAACCAGGGGAGTATCACTTTTGAAAATGAGCATGGCCAAGTAATATCTGTTCAGGGGATCACAGGAAAACCTAAGTCTAGGGTAGTCAAGGCAAAACATCTTCTCAAGGGAACACGTAAGGGTCAGCAAGTTTTCTTAGTCAAACTCAACAAAGTCTTTGAACCTAGTATGGAGACAGAACCCTCTTGGCTCCAAGAATTCTCTGACATCTTCCCTGACGAGCTTACAGGGTTACCGCCTCCTCGAGAAGTCGACCATGAAATCGAGGTGATCCCTGGAGCTCAACCCGTCTCAAAAACCCCCTATAAAATGTCCCTTCCTGAAGCCATTGAACTTAAGGAGCAACTTTCCCAACTCATTGAACAAGGATTTGTACGCCCCAGTAGCTCTCCGTGGGGAGCACCTGTTCTTTTCCAAAAAAAGAAGGACGGGACTCTCCGCCTCTGCATAGATTATCGAGGGCTAAATCAAGTCACTGTAAAAAATAAGTATCCTATCCCTCGCATCGATGAACTTCTTGACAGGCTTCATGGGGCCAAAGTCTTCTCAAAAATAGATTTGAGGTCTAGTTACTATCAGATCAGAGTCAAGGAAGCAGATATACCCAAAACAGCCTTCAATACCCGTTATGGCCACTATGAGTTTACTGTAATGTCATTCGGGTTAACCAATGCTCCTGCAACCTTCAACCGCCTACTAATGCAAGATATATTCCGCCCGTACTTGGATGAGTTTGTGCTTGTTTTCTTTGATGACATCCTAATCTACTCCAAATCAATGGAAGAGCATGAGCATGTGCGTAGAGTTCTGCAGTTGCTGCGCAGACACAAACTCTATGCCAAGAAGAGCAAATGTACCTTCTTTACTCATCAAATTGAGTATCTTGGATTCATCGTCTCCAAAGATGGCATCTCAGTAGACCCTGCCAAGGTCAAGGATATTCTAGAATGGCCACCCCCTAAATCAGTTCGTGAAGTTCGTGGATTCTTGGGAATCACGGGTTGGTATAGGATTTTTATCAAAGATTATGCCTTGGTAGCTGCACCCTTGACAGATCTTCTTAAGAAGGATTGCAAAATAGTGTGGCTGCCAATCCATCAAAACAGCTTTGATCAGCTGAAAGTCATTATTACTTCTGCCCCAGTCTTAAAGCTTCCTGATTTCTCCAAGGAATTTGAAGTGGTTACCGATGCTAGTAGCCTAGCACTTGGTGGTGTCTTAGGCCAAGAAGGAAGACCAGTCGCTTATACTTCCCGCAAGCTGAAGCAATATGAAGCAAACTATGCCACCCATGATTTGGAACTCTTAGCAGTTGTTCATTGCCTCAAATTATGGAGACATTATCTCTTGGGAGGCAAATTCCAGCTTGTAACTGACCACAAAAGTCTAAAGTGGATCTTCACCCAGCCTAACCTCAACATGCGACAAAGGAGATGGATTGAAATTCTACAAGAATATGATTTCGACATCAAATTCCGTCCTGGGAAAGATAATGTGGTAGCAGATGCACTTAGCCGCAAATCTTTCTTGAATGCAGTTTCAATGCCAAATAATCTCATACTGGTCAAGGTGGAAGAAGTCTCATCTCATGACCCAGATTATCAAAGGATGATAAAGTTAGTAGAAGAAGGGGGACATTCAGAGAAAGAGAAGAATCTAATCAAGGGATACTCCACTCATGAAGGAAGCCTCTACTTCAATCATAGGCTATGTATCCCTAAGGATCCTGCTTTAAAGAAACTAATCCTCCATGAAGCTCATGATAGCCCTGTTGCAGGACACCCAGGTTATGCAAAAACATTAAATGCGGTAAGAAGGAGCTTTCATTGGGCAGGCTTGAAAAATGATGTGCTTCGGTACTTGAAACAATGTCTCTCATGCCAAAGGATCAAGGCTGAAAGAGTCAAGATGCCTGGAAAGCTTCAACCCTTAGATATTCCCCAAATGAAGTGGGAGTGCATTAGTATGGATTTTGTCACAAGTCTCCCCACTGTTCAAGGAGGATATGACTCCATTCTAGTAGTAGTGGACTTACTTACCAAAGTAGCTCACCTTATACCAGCAAAGAAGACCTTCAAAGCTTCTGATGTTGCTCGAATATTCATCAAGGAAGTCTTCAAACTTCATGGTCTCCCAAAAAGGATAGTAAGTGATCGGGATTCTGACTTCACCTCAAAATTCTGGCAGTCTCTATTTCAAGCTCTGGGGACTCAACTTTGCTTTAGCACAGCTTATCACCCAGAGACCGATGGCCAGACTGAAAGAGTCCATCAAGTAATTGAAGACATTCTCAGAGCATACTGTGGACGGGAACCCAGAAGGTGGATTCAATACCTTCCTCTGGTGGAATTCGCCTACAATGTGTCTTATCATCAAAGCATAGGAATGTCACCATTCAAAGCACTCTATGGGCAAGAATGCTTGTCTCCTCTAAATTTCTCTGATGCGACCATAAGAGTTGAGGCATCCAGGAAAATGCTCGAAGAGATGGAGGAACAAACCAAAGCTATCCAAAGGGATATTAAAGCTGCCCAAGATCGACAAAAGCATTACGCTGATAACAAGAGGTCTGAAAGGATCTTCAAGGAAGGAGACAAAGTTCTTCTACGGGTGCGACCCAAACGAAGTTCTCTATCACTAGGGAAATATAAGAAGCTCAGCCCTAGGTATTGTGGTCCTTATACAGTTATCAAGTGTCTAGGTAAAAGTGCCTATAAACTCCAACTTCCAGCCCATATCAAAGTCCATAATGTATTTCATGTAAGTTTGTTAAAACCATATGTCCCCAGTCTCGATCATATTCTTGATGATGAACAAGTTGTAATCCCTACTCAAGGAGTCCTTGAATTACAGCCCAGTAGCATCATAGATTCTAGGGAAAGGCAACTCCGAAGTAGAACTCTTGTAGAACATCTAGTTCAGTGGAAAGATTACCCTAAAGAGGATGCAACTTGGGAAGATGAAGCTACACTCTTAAAGGATTATCCCCAATTCATGACGAGATGAGGACATCTCGATTTCTTTAAGGGGGGAAGGATGTAACGTACCCATCTTCACTAATAAAGAAATGTCCATGTAATTATGAGTTTTTATGGTATAAATATCAATGATTTTATTATTTGAGTCATTTCTACTTAGAATCTTCAAATTCTGAGCCCAAATTTGGAATCTGCGCGCGATTTTACCCTAATATAGGATTTTACAGCATCCAAAACGGACACCGGATCAAGCCTATACGCTAATTTCAATCATTTTAGTTATAAAACGGCGACCTTTAAACCTTAATAAATACACGACCGCACGTCCGATTGACGAACGGTCTGAATCCCTGCGACCAGGAGAACCTCCCGGACAAAAAAAAAATTTCGCCCCCCGGGGCGGTCCGGCACGCAAATCGAGGCGGACGTCCCAAATTTGGATACCCCGTCCCAAAATTTGGTCCGTACACACTTACTAGGGCGCTCGTACAATGGCCGCCCAAGAACCAAAGGACGGCCGCCCACTGTATGGTCCACGCGTACACTTAGGTGGACACCCAAGCCGGATAAGGTACATGCGTACCACTCCTTTCCCAGGCAACCGGCACCGTACCTTTCCCGTAGACCCATGCAGGCCACTGATCCATAGCCTTTGAAGGTACACCGTCCTTTCGTCCCTGCTTTGCGCAGCGCCCGCACCCTCACCCCTCAGCTATATAAACCCCCGGGGTGCTCCTCAGACAACACGCACTTCTGTGCAGCGTATGCCCTGTTGTACCGCCGTCCGTACCGCCGTCCGTCCCTGTGTAGCGTACTTGCTGCAAGTACAGCCGCCCTTGCAGCCACCCCTCTCACACCCCCTCATTTGGCTCTTTTCAGATAAGCCAATTTTCCTCCATCCTTCTCTTGCCATGGACTAGTGTCCTTAACTCTTCTCCCCCCCCCCCCGTGTGAATAGACTTACAGAGAGGCTTGCAGCCACCCCTCCCAACCCTCTCCACGTTTTTGCCTTTGCCCTTAAGGACATCTCACAATCCTCCCCCCCCATTTGCGTAGACTTTAGTAAGGGATTTTTGACTCAAGCGAGGGTTCGTGCGCCATATTGTTTTGCTCGTACGGTGAGCAAACGAGCTCGGAATTCAGATCCGACTGAAGCGTTTCGATCGCAGCAGCGAGCTCTACAAGGCGACACCTAAGATGGCCTCATCCCGAAGACAGCAAAATATTACCTCAAGAGGCGCACGTAACAACGAGATGGAGGGAGATGCGCCCAATGCGGCTCCAGTCCTCCCTTTTCAAGCCCCTCAAGGAAACGGTGGCCAGGTTAGCTTGGTTAATTTTCAAAAGAAGATATTTTTCCTTAAATTAGTATTAATGAATGGTGTCTTTTTCTCTTAAAATGAGGACATAAAAATTATATGAAATTACGAATTATGTGATGTTGTTTTCGATAAATTGCGTTGAAATTGCTATCTTCATGAATTGTGAATGCTATACTTAGAAAATTGCATTGAAGTTGTTATCTTTGGAATTCAAGATTTCTTTTTGGCTTCAACGCTAACCCCGTTCCGTGCTTGTGTAGCTGGGCGGCGTCATTAGCAAAGCCCGGGAATGGTCCAAGGTATCCCTCATACCTTTGGAAGAATAAGGATCGCCGATTGAGGCGAGAGATTATGAGGCTGCCTAGTTCTGAGGGCCCAGGCTAGTGCGGTAAATAAGCCCACCCTAGTGTGCAGACATCCCTCTGAGGGGCGGGAGGATCGAGCGATGGAGCCCGAGAGGGCGACAAGCCCGGCTTGAGTCCTCGCCAGCGGCCGACGATGAGGTGTATGGTCCCGTAGGGTTTTGCCCAGCCTGTAGAGGCTGGAAGGCCGAATTCTAGATCATCGACAGAATAAGAATAAGAGAGCCGGATTGGCTTGTATGGAAATGGATTCATGTATAAACTTTTTATATAATTGCATCTTGTCTTTGGTATGATTGTATTGTGTAAGAAGGCTATTTTAACGAACCTTGTGAAGAAGGGCCCTAATTAAGGAATATGTTTATCTACGTCAAACAGTGTGGTAGTATTAATTAGAAAACAAATTGATGCGTGAGTAGGGTGGAAAGTGGGAGGATGGAATGCCCTGACGGCACCATCCTACGGATGGGTGGACCCGATTAGTCGGGTAGCTTTCCAATAGATTAAGTGAAAGCCCTACGTTAGATAGTTAGGTTCTTGGGCAACTCTATTCTAGAAAACTAGGTCAGCGGCTGTGCCTTGCATAAGATGAGGAAAAAAGCGTTGACTCTAGACATCAAGTCTAGTAGTTGCCCAATTTTTGATCAATTGCCCTATGGGTGATTTGATGTTTAGAAAATCACGCTCCCCCTGCGGGATAGACCTAGGTCATACCTATGAATCGTATCCTTGAATCTCTACAGGGTCAAGGTGTCGATGAATAGAAAATTTTTTTTCAAGATAAGACTTAGCGGACTATCTTAAGTGTTTCTCCCATTTTTAAAGGGAGGAACCTTACAAAGCGATATACCTCTTTTCTTTATGCCATCTCCTGAGGCGTTGGGTGTTGTTTGCGGCCTTGCGACCCAAACCTCTCTATGTTGGAGGCTTCATCCTCTATTTCCTCCTCTCTTGGTTGCACAACATCTATCATGTGCACTAAGGTGGTAGGAATGTTTCCCGATTCAACGTATTCGATTCCTCTGGGGGGCAACACATCTATAGTGTCAAGCACGTGCATCTAGTTTTTGCTAAAATCGAGAGGTGGAAGCGACACATACATTGCGGCCTCTTCCTCTTCCCATGAATTCTCCGTGGTGGCAGACTTATAAGATTGTGGTTTGCTCTGTGGTGACCGAATCATTTCCAAACAATTTCCCTTCCATGAGGTGTGCCTTCTATGTATATAGATCAATTTTCAGAATCTGTGAATCCTTTCGAACATACACTTGATCTAACACCCAATCATGCACCAATTTGGCTTCCCTCAAATGAAGGGTCCACCAAAGATAATGTCATATGAATCCGACTGGCATAGAAAGTCCATTACAGCAAATGTATACACAGAGTGGCTTTCACCAATCATAATTGTGCCAAATAAAAATGAAAATTTGAGATTCTATGCTGATCTTAGAAAGGTCAATGCAGACACACTAGGAAAGACCCCCACTGCCATATATAGAACATGTATTAGAACGGGTAGCAATTAGGTGAAGAAGCCTATAGCTTCTTAGATGGGTTTTCAGGCTATAATCAAGTGTCCATAGCACTAGAAGACCAGCACAAGATAGCTTTCAATATGATGTGGGAGACATATTCTTACAAGGTTATGCCTTTTGGCCTCACCAATTCCCTAGCAACTTTCCAAAATGACTAATGTGCACGGCCTTTAAGGACTACTTACAAAAGTGGCTAGAGGTATTCATTGATGATCTGTGTGCACACTCACACTGGACTGAGCACTTGGCTTGAGAGATGTCAATTATATTGTTTATCCTTAAACCTTTAAAGTGTCAATGATGGGTTAAGCACGATGTAATCTTAGGGCACATCATTGTGTCTAAAAATGGTATTTCCACTGATGAGAGCAAGGTAAAATTGATCTTGGAATTACTCCCAACCAACTAAAAGGTGTACAATGGTTTATGGTCCATGTTGGGTATTATTAACGCTTCATAATATTCTATGTGCTAAAATTGCCAAGCCATTATATAGACTACTCATTGTCTTTAAATGGACTGAGGAATGCCAAGAGGCCTATGATAAGTTGAAGAATGCACTAGCTAGTGCACTAATCCTGAGACCACCCAAGTGGGATCTTGTATTCCACGTGCACACACATGCATCAAACTTCTCTATAGGATGTGTATTGGCGCAACCTAGGGAATTCAAATTGGATTACCCAATTTGCTTTACCAATCACGTCAACTAAATGATGCAGAGATAAAATACACCACCACTGGCGCGAAGGGTTGGCCATGGTTTATGCTATAAAGAAATACAGACATTACTTACTGGCTACCAAATTATATTCTTTGTGGACAATCAAACTCTATTATATGTGGTGAACAAGACTTGCACCACAGGAAGGCTCACACGATGGTTGCTTTTATTTTTGGAATTTCACTTTACGGTCACGGCGGTGAGATAAGGGACATAACATGTTTTGGCAGACCATATGTCTAGAATTCCTAACAGAGAACCCGCAAACAGGCAGACGATGACCTTCTAGATGCTTGTCTATTCAAACTTGACATGGTTCTTGAGTGGAGTGAGGAAATATCCAACGATCTAGCTCATGGGTTCCCACAAGGTTGACCCTTGAACAAGGATAAGATACGCCGGATTATTAAGTTAGCCACACCTTATCAATTAATTTCTCTAGAATTATATGAGCTAGTAAAGGATGACGTCCTTAGGAGATATGTGCGAGAAGATGAGTTTGTCATGATCTTAGAAGAAGCACACGTAGGAATAGCCAGAGGACATTTTGCTAGAAAAGTTACATCTTGCAAAGTGCTTCAAGTGGGACTGTGGTGGCCTATGTTATTCGGGGACACCATAGAATTTATAGGAGATGCAAGGAATGTCAACAATTTGCTATTCCATAACAAAAGGACAAGATGCCACTCACCCCTGCGATTGTGAGACAACCCTTTGAGAAATGGGGTATTGATTTTGTTGGACCCATTAGTCCAATAGCGCATCCATCACAAGCCCGTTATGAGATTGTGGCCACATATTGTTTTACTATAAGTGGGCAAAGGCGAGAGATTCTAAAAGAGCTGATGCTCGGACTACGGCCAAGTTCTTATATGAACATATCATTTCTAGATTTGGCTGCCCACTTGAATTAGTCAGTGACTTGGGTTCACATTTCATTAAATTAATGAGGTGATTGAATAATTACTTATAGGATTCCTTGTAGTACACTGTAAATCATCACCTTATAACCCACAAGAAAATTGCAAAAAGCAAAGAGCACAAACAAGATTTTATGTGCTATCTTGACTAAAACCTTAGAAGCCAGTCACACGGATTGGGAACACAAGCTGAAAGCACTATGGGGCTATCATACATCATATAAGGTAGCAAGACGGGATATACTCCCTTTGGTCTAGCTTATGGCATTGATTCGGTAATGCCTATGGAATTTTTAGTTCCAAGCTTGCGAATTGCCATACAGGAAAGGCTCACTATTAGCCGAGAGGTTGGTTGACTTGGAGAAACTTGATGAAACCCGACTGATTGCCTCACATGGGCTTATGGTCAAAAAACTAAGGAGAAAACACTGGTTTGACCATAACCTAAGACACAAAGAATTGGAAACAGGGACCTCATCCTCATGTATGGTGTGGGGAGCACCAAGAAAAAGAAACTAAAATACAGAGGGTTAGGACCTTTTAGAGTGTCTAAAATCACCCCTCAAGGGCCAGTCCAAATTGAAACTATCAAAGGGGTGGAAATGGAAGGGTATATCCAACGGAAGAAAACTCAATCCTGACCCAGGAAATGCTCACACAAGAGCATCTTCTAAAACAAAAAAAAAAAGAGCTAGTCAAGGAAAAGATCAAACAAGCTCAAGAGGAATCCAAGGCAAGGGAAGCTAAAGCAAAACAAAGACTCCAAGAAAGAACACTACATGTAAACAAAGACTCCAAGAAAGAACACTACACGTAAACATGGCTTCACTCACCTTGCTTCACAAGGATGACTTAGATATTGAACCTACACGACTTAGTGTAAAAGTCTCTACAAATGAGGGTCACACGACAAGCATCACACAAATTGATACGGGGTCAAGTCATAACTTGATTTCCTATGAGACAGAAGTGATCACTTCAAAGTCACTGGAGATCAATCACATGCTGGTTAGTCAACATCAACAGGTGCTTGAGCATGTACACCAGCAATTGACTAACAGCCAAAGCTTGGCAAAGGAGCAGCAAAGGAAAATTGAAGAGGCTAATGTTCAAGCCACAACTTCCAGGATCGCAATGGAGGAAGCTGCGGCAAGAGGATATGCAGAGCTGGTCACTGCTCAAGATGTGCGGGAAGCAGGTATCTCCACACTACTCACCACCAAATTGTATCTTCTCTTTCTTCTCTTCTGTCCCCCGTTGATTTTCCCATTAACGCTCTTGCCCCCAAGGAGATGCCAGGCACCAACTCTATCTCCACCAAGGTCCATCAATGAGGTACGTGACCATCACCCTCAAGATGATATCCAAGACTTTACTGATGCAAATATTATTGAGTCTTTGTCAACTGTTGCATAGTACGGGGGCTTCATTTGTGCAGGCAACCCACTCTTGAAACTGAAACTCATGTTCAAGGTGCTGACATAAATCACACCATCTGAGCTTGCCACCAGAAGTATCCTACCAAATGCATACTCCAACATGGAGTCACGGAGGCAGCTTTATGTTCCATACCCTCTCCCAGCTCCAATGCTAGAATTAGAAGAGCTTTTACCAATGGGAGGAGAGGGGAACTTGTGGGAGAACGTGGCTCGTCACACCAAGCTTGCCAATCTGCACTTGGTTGATCTACTCTGGAGATCCGAATTGTCACATTCATGATCAGCCATTATTTCTTCAGATGGCACAAACAACACCCATAAGGGGAGGCTATATGGCAATCCAAACAAATGATACCAACCCTTGCCTAGCGGATTTTGGCATACAACGATATTGGTGCAAGGAGTATCTGATAGTCCTAGAATACACTTATCAACACCAGTGCTCCTTGCTAACACAACGAGTGGATCCCTTATTCATGCCCATCAAAAAGGTGCCTGAATCCACTCCGATTCCACAAAGCAAAGAAATTGGATTCTCATGTCTGCTACAACTTCCCTAGGCTTCTCGCTATCCACAGCAATTGCTCACATGGATACAAGCATGGCACATAATTCCAGATCCAGATATAGTAGCTGCCGTGAGATTCATGAAATTGATCGTAGTTCTCATCGATCAACCAAAGGAAAGGCATGATGGATTTGAGGCAGAGCAGCTTCGCTTATGAACAGAGGCCCAACTGAAAGAGGCATGATGCTTTACTATCATCGCCTTAGGTGTCTTCTAGGTTATATGCATTTCACGTTCGAAGACACGATCAACACTGGGTTTTGGACGTCCCACTCAGTATTTCAAAGAACCTTTTCAATCCTGTTGAAACTTCTATAGACACGAGTTCGGCGGACGACGAGGTCTTTTGACCTAGGTAAAGGTTCTAAGGACAGAACCTACATCAGGTAGGGGGGATGTTAATCCCATTTTGGATTCCTCCAATTGAGGACATTAATAAGTGTTATCTAAAGGCACTATAAAAGTTATACATTTTGAGATACTAGCCACCCAAGGCCTTAGTTAGTAAGTTTTGGGTGCCCAAGTGTGAATAAGGTCCAGTTAGTAAGTTTTGGGTGCCCAAGTGTGAATAAGGCCCAGTTAGTAAGTTTTGGGTGCCCAACTGTGAATAAGGGTGTATAAAAGGAAAATTCTCATAATGAAAGAACACAATCCCCCTTTGTGCTATGAGAGCTATTGCTTTGTCTTGTGAGTGAGAGTGTACTCTAGTTCATGTTCCTCTTCTATGCATGTGTGTATGGAAGAGTGAGAGGTAGATTGTCTTGCATTGTAGTGAGAGCGACTCTTGGGTGACATCGTGGAGGTGGAGAATTGGAAGAGTGGAGCTTCCAAAAGCGAGGTTGGGGAGCCTCAAGGGACATGAGCTTAAAGCATTGGTAAGTACCCAATGATGGTTGTTGTTTATTGCTTCTTTCGATTGTGAATGGGTAGAGTTCTCTCTTGGGAGGTGCGGTAGCCCATAACACACACCACATAGTACACCTTATCTTTCACCTCTACAACATGCACATACTTAGCCCAATTCGGCATCAAATTACCATGTTGTGTTTCAACTAACTTGAGTAGCATGCCTTCCTTATCCAAGTTGAGTACTCTCCTTAGTTTATTTTTTTGAGAGAAGTGCTTGGTAGCGGACATGGTGGTCGTTGTTGATATCCTGAAGTGCTTGGTTATTGACTCCACTCTAACAATAACACATTTGGTGGATGTGAACAATTTTTCTTCAATGTAAAATTCTCTCTTGTGGACATTCTTTCATCAGGATATCTTGTATCTCATCTCCTTTGTGTTGAGATGGACTATGACTAAGGCTTTGCATACACTTCTTGCTGCATTAATTGATGCTCTTTTATCACCTCTTCTACCACTTGTACCAACCAATGTTTTTGTATCCCTTAGAAATGCACCATAATTGGGGTGTAATTACTTCTCATCAAGAGGAAGTTTACCTATTTTGAACCTCTTTTGTCACCATTCCACATTATACTCTTTCTAATTATCAACAACATTACTAAAACAAGGATAAATAATTCATGGTCATTTAACACTGGTGGGAGATCGCCATAACGGTTAAAGTCAATGACACTATGTACATCCTCAACATCATCAAGAAGCATCAAGTAAGGTAGTAATTTCCCCATAAGAATGTTGGCATCCTTCTTATCTATATCAAACTTAGATGGGAAGATGTAGTTATAACAAGAACTGTCTTCCTAGGATCACATTCAAAGGCTTTCGACATTCTCTCCAATGGCTTGAACATTGGGCTATATGGCCTAAACAGCTTTTTCTTCTCATAAGTGTAACAAGCCTTTTGACCCCAAATGACAAAAAAGGAAGCATTTTCTTAGCTTTCTTTAGCAAACCTCTCACCATTTCTTAGCTTTCTTTAGCAAACCTCTCACCATTTGAAGAACATTATCCTACACTGTAGTTGACTAGATCCCAACATTAAATCTTTCTAAAAGGGTCTACAAAAATTTACACATCCAGGTTGTAGTATAAGGTATCTGTTTGGAGCATACATGCAGCGATGATGGTTAAATACCACACTTCAATAGTAATCCATTTAGATCCAACGCCATGGTTAGCACTACTTTCCTAGATATTTGTTTGTCTTAAACAACTTTTATTGTCACCTATAATAACTGAATCCTCCATAACTTTAATAGCATTTTCATTTGTAGGAATGTTGGTGAAGCTTGTTACCAATGCAATTGCTCATGAATATCAAAGGTTCCTACACTCAATTTAAATATTTATAATGTTCGTATCAATTACAAAATTAAAACTCTAGTGACACTATATTCTTGCAAAAAAGCTATAGTGGCACCCATTAAAACAATGTGCATGGAAGAATGGCCTTAGGGCCATTCTATACCCTTATGGCATAGTAAACACATAAGACATGGCCCTAAAAAATGATTCTTAATTTGTGGAAAGATTGGCCTAATGAAATATGCATTCTTAATATAACTTATTGGATAAATGGCAAGACTTAATATGATAACATAGAAGACTAATCTTTCAATCATCAATGTAGAATGTACATATGTCAAAGAAACTCGTAGTCAGCAAATAGCTCTTCCCCAACATGAATATCGCATAAGGTTTCAACACATATGTAGCCATACTCAGTTGAATTGACATTTGTGTTTGTTTTATGCTAAGGTGACAAGTATGGGACAAGAGTGTAATATACATTTGGTCTCATGTTCAATTGTTTATATATCCTATCACATTTCCATATTCTACAACACCAACAATACACACCAAATCATCTACACAATCTACCTTTGGGTCCTCTTGAAATGAGTACTTCAAAGCCCTTAGATATACCTCACAACCATCCTTCCAATCATCGAAACAATACTTATCTCCTCCATACTGGAGAATAGTTACACCTCTTGTGAGAGGAGTGTGCACAAATAACCCAAGACCTTCTCCTTGTATAGTTGAGACATGGACCATATAGGACCATACATGCTACACTTATCTCAAACATCTCATCAATTGGAATAGGGAAGATGGGTGTACCAAGAGTATCATGCTTTCTCACATATCGTATAGACCTATGTGATTGTCTAAGTCTACAACAAGTAGTACAAGTGTCGTTATAGAAATAAAAAATGATGAAGCCCATGTCACCCCAACTATTAATGCTATCAAATTAAAATTAAAACATATTTAAAAGTATGTTAAAAACATATTAGAATGATCCTAGTTCTAATCTATTAATGCTATCAAAAAATGATGAAGCCCATGTCACCCCAACTATTAATGCTATCAAATTAAAATTAAAACATATTTAAAAGTATGTTAAAAACATATTAGAATGATCCTAGTTCTAATCTATACCCTCTTGTTCTATAGAATAATAGGATGTATGGTAGGTATACCCTAAGGGGCATTCTATTACCTCTTGAGATAGAGAGCAATAGCGTGCATGGTAGAATGACTCTAGGGACATTCTAGACCCCTTTTGTTGCACTAGTATAACATTGTGTACAATATAATGGCCCTAGAGTCATTCTACAACCCTTGTGATAGACTAGAAAAATAGAATGCATGATAGAATGGCACTAGGACCATTCTATACATTCTTGTGCTATTTAACAATAGGGTGAACAGTAGAATGGCCCTAGGGCCATTCTAGACCCCCTTGTGTTGCACTAGAACAACACTGTGCATGGTATAATGGCCTTAGGGCCATTCTACAGAACCTCTAGTGGTAAACCATAATACTAGGGTGCATGGTAGAATAGCCCTATGACCATTCTAGAACCTTTAGTGCTATTACCCTAGGGCTATTCTATAACCTTTGTGATAGACTAGGAAAATAAGGTCCATGCTAGAATGGAACTAGGACCATTCTATACACTCTTGTGTTATAGAACAATAGGGTTAATGGTAGAATGGTCATAGGGCCATTCTAGACCCCCTTTTGTTGCACTAGAACAACATTGTGCATGGTATAATGACCTTAGGGCCATTATATATAACCTCTAGTGCTAAACTATAATACTAAGGTACATGGTTGAATAGCCCTACGACCATTCTAGAACTTCTTGAATAAATCATGTTTTTCATGTTTGTAAAAGTCAATTGGTAGAACTTGGGGTTTCAAAACAACACAATCTCCTTTAGGTCCTAGTTCCTAAGCTACTTGTGAACTATAACAAAAATCTCATAATTACCAAGATGCTGAAAAAGAGGAAAATTTTTGCCTTCCAAAGGTACTTCCATAAAACTAGGGTTATGTTAGTGCAAATTGGCAATCGAAAATGATTATATAGTTCAAAACCAAGTGCAAATTTTGGCCTTCCAAAGGTACTTCCATAAAACTAGGGTTATGTTAGTGCAAATTGGCAATAAAAAATGATTATATAGTTCAAAACCAAGTTAATACATATTTTTTGGGGTCCCAAGCTCAAGTAAATCTTGCTACTTGAGCGCTATCTTAGTTTTTCAATCGTGCTACATTTTTCAAAATTCCTAAATTCTCTCTCAACAACCATGAAACAAAGGTTTTAGGTGCCCAAATTACGTTTGTACAATGTACCTTAGCGGAATTATTCTATACAGACAAAATGTTACAAGTTTACTAAGGAATGTAATGCGTATGAGTCAAGAATCTAAATCCAAAATTTTTGTTGTGTGCAGTTTTGACATTTTTAAACAATTAATATTTGTAGCTTACTAAGGGGCTTTTACATATAACTTTAAGATCTCAATGGATAGAGTAAGCATTGTATCACCTTAAAAAACTTGCAAACACATTAAAACCATGTATTGGTTTGGATACAAATGGATACTAAAAAGTGGTGTATCAAACACACACAACTTCCTACTATTTTAGACACTCTCAATTGAATTTTATTTCATGTGAAACTTGGCAAAATCTTTGACACAAATATGAAATAATTACTTGGAATTTTTCACGGGGCTTAGTGATTTTTTTCTCTAAGCTTATAAGGCGGTTTTCTCAAACCTGAGTTGCAGTCTCATGCAAGTCCTATTTATGGATGTAGTTCCTTATCGTACCAGCATCCAAATTGCAAGGTTACATTTTTTAAAGACACACTAGGTCACATATTCAAACTCCTCTCAAGAGGAATTTTGAATATGTCTTTCCTAGCGCAAGTAGCATTTTATTTGCATCATCCAAAAAAGGACACTTAAGTGTCCTTTTTTGGTACCAAACTAGTGTTAACAATATTCTTTTTTAGCCCTTTAGATTCATTTTCTAGATTCAAGCTTCTAGAAGTAGAAAAACCTTTACTTAGCACTATTCTAGAGGAGTATCTAAAGAGTTGAGGCAACCGGGCTGGTGATTAGTATGATTGATGGAAAGAGTAGTGTAACTAATAGAAATAGTTATGTTATTGATGGAAAGAGTAGTGTAACTAATAGAAATAGTTATGTTATTGATGGTAAAAGTAACATTACTAAAGTGGAAGGAGTACCTAAAGATCTTGGAATTTGAATGGAAGGACGAAATCAACAAGCCCAAACTATGAGTTGTTTTAAGGGATGCGGATGAAAAAATTCATGTAAGCATAGATTTGGGCATTGTGAACACTCTATTAGTCATATCCCTAATCCTGCAAATCATTCATTGTGTCATATCTAAGTGTTCGGGGACAAGCACACTTAGATATTTCAAGTGTTCCCACATGTAATGTGGCCTATTGATGGTCTAACATTGAGTTTTTTCCTTCTTTATTGTTTGCTACATTGAGCTCATATGAATATAAAAGGTAGTCTAAGAGTTTTATGGGTTATTGGTGAGTAGATAGCTACTCATTTATGACCTTTAAAATTCTACAAACAAAAATTTGAGCTAAGATTTATGGAAATTGAGCACGAGGGATACTTTATGGCTCTGAATAAAAGTAGTGAAAAAAATATAAGTTTTATTATATGAACACGAAGGTGGAGTGGAGACAAAATTTGGAAAAAGAGAGGAAGCCTAATAATCCTAGGATAAGGGAGGAGGAATAACTATGGAGTGTAAAAAATTCATAAGAACCAAGTTCCGAGTCCACTAGGATAGAAGATTCTAATGAGAGATGGCACATCTATTTTCTCTTTTCAGTGACTTGGCATGTAAACATGCACATGAAGCACATGTGATTGCTACCATGAGACATACCTTAGGAGTTAGTGAGTGCTATCATGAGACATGACTTAGGAGCTAGTGAGTGCTATCATGAGACATATCTTAAGAGTAAGTAGGTGTGGAAAAGAGCTAAGGGAAAGTGTGCACTTAAAAGAGTAGGTCTTGTTTCTAAATAATGCATGACAAGTTAGTCACATAATAGGAGGTTAAGAATCATCCAGTCAACTGTGAGATCCCACTGTCCACTCCGCACACCAGATTCCTGGTAGCTGGCAGCGGAAGTAGCTCCCTCATGCGCGGGGTAGGGTTCCTACTCGGGGCCTCGCCCTCGAATGTCTGGGCACGAGACTAAGCTAGTGGTCATTCCGAAAACCGCAACCGGAAAAATTTCCCATGCTCGGAAAACAGAGACGATTCCACCATTTTGAATTTCTTAACGAATTTTTCTAACAAAGTCAAGATACTGAACTAACCTTCATCTAAATAAACCAGATAGAAGGGAAACTATTACAGACTTAACTTGAAGGGATTAGCGCTTTTTTCCTAATTAAATCAGGCACAGCCGTTGATCTACTCATTAGAGAAGTCTTCAGGCTTTTACTCGAGTTCTAAACGTATTCCTATTAATCAATTTTATTATTAAAACTCTACTGATTCCAGCCTAACCCCATCCGGTCCATGGGCAACCACTGGAATTGGTAGAACCAAACAAGTAGTACTCACCCACCCATAATTGAATGCCTTTCTTAACTTTTGCTTTAGAATACAGATACGCACACACTCCTCTTTAAACTTTAACTTATAAAACAATCCATTGACAAACAATTATTGGTTATAGATATCATAACTCAAAATTTCCATCCAGCTCCTTGTTTCTCAAAAACAAGTATCACTTTGGACTCTCCGTCGAGACCAGCTGGTCAGCAACGAGATCTAGTAATAGATTACAATAATTTTTCATCATCAAACATATATATCTTCCACGACATACGCATGGGTGTCCTAAGCACTGCGAGCCCATGCATCACCTGGTTAGAACCCTCCAACCATGATCCTCCTTAGGTGTCCTGGCACTTCACTCATCAGGGACCACTTCGTTGGCCCTTGCCCATCGTACCGGAAGCAAACCATTTTTCACCATACCAAGGCTGGTCAAGACCTGGGCAGGTTTTTGCCGCGTGAGCCATCCTTTGAACACTCCCCGCTAGCTGTTGCAACCGAACTTCCCTTAGAAAAACACATATACCAAATGCTCCCTCCCCAGCATTCTAGCGTAAGACAGTCCTTTAAGAAAACAGGGTTTCTATGCAAGTTTTTAGTTTTGATTTTCTTTTGAATATAATGAGTATATCTTAAATCCGTATTCCAATACTTCTAGATCGCAGGTCTGCCAAAAGAATTTCATGAATTTTGCAACCTTGATTCTCAGATCAGAATCAAGGGTCTTAACTTGAATTCAGATTCGGTGGGTGATTTGAGTGAATTTTCCTGAACTGGTCACATCGTCTTTTCTTGAAACTGACGAAGGAGTTATGTCTTGGTCATAGTCTGATTCAGGGTTTGAGTCTGGAAAGATTCTCCCTGAACTATCTTTCTCGAAGGGTAATATTTCAATTACTACTTTACTGAATTTCATTCATTGAGTATTTGCTTAACTGAATTCAAAACTAATCACGAATTCCTATGAGGAATAAATTAATCATTTATCTAAAATTTCGACTTCGATAGTTTTTCTGAGTTTTCTCATTACCATCCTAGAGAATATGAAACGGTATAATTTTCTCTCACAGAGTATTTACTTATTCATTTACCAATATTCATGGGATTTAAACATAGGATTAAAGAGAACTCTTATTTTGATATAAAAATTATGTATGCATCTATTTATGCATAAAATCCAACTTCTATGGAAATAACACTTTTATATAAAAGAAAATCCTTTTATGCATCTATTTATGCATAAAAATCAATTTTGATGAAAGTAACACTTTTATAATAAAAAAGTTCTTTTATGCATCTATTTATGCATAAAAATCAATTTTGATGAAAGTAACACTTTTATAATAAAAAAATTCTTTTATGCATCTATTTATGCATAAAAATCAATTTTGATGAAAGTAACACTTTTATAATAAAAAAATTCTTTTATGCATCTATTTATGCATAAAAATCAATTTTGATGAAAGTAACACTTTTATAATAATAAAAATTCTTTTATACATCTATTTATGCATAAAAATCAATTTTGATGAAAGTAACACTTTTATAATAAAAAAATCTTTTATGCATCTATTTATGCATAAAAATCAATTTTGATGAAAGTAACAGTTTTAGAATTAAAAAAATTCTCCAATATGCATCTTTCTATGCATAGAAATTAATTCTAATGGAAATATCATTTTTATAATAAAAATATTTCTAATATGCATTTTTCTATGCCTAGAATGAAAATAACACTTTTAGAATACACAAACGATGGGGATTACTCTTTTTGAATAATAAAAGATAAAACTTATTTCACAAAATTTAAGAAAATTTTGCCATAACCTCCTTTGTATGGCTGACCATTTTTCAATTTTTTTCATTCTCAAGTTACTTAGAAATTATCCCAAATGGTTTAAAGCATTCTAAACTAATCAAATTTCACTTTTTAAAGAGAAACAATATGAAAAGTTTAATTCTAATAATTTGATTACATATCTAGGATAAAGAAAGGCTGAATTCAAGAATGAAGAGAGGGGGAAAGCCTTTCCAACAAGGCATAACATCTTTTTTCATTTTAAAAAAAACAAAAATTAGAAAACCATTAAATGGAATAAAGAAAAAGTAGGATTTCTAGCTTACATGAATTTTTGTGAGCTTTCCTTTGGCTTGATGGTTTGAGGGATCTACTCTTGTTTTTGCAACAAGAGTGGCCATCAATTCTTTTGAAGAGGAAATGGTCAGAAATAAATTAACTGTTTTTGGCTCTGGGGAGGAGTAGAGTAATAGTGCATAAAACACTATTAAGCTTCTACAAAGGGAGAGGCTTCTATTTATAGGAAAAAGTGAGCTTCTAACCAAGCAAACTGATTCTAGAATTTTCCAAATTTTTGACCATTTTTGGGTCAGTTTAGTTCACTTTTTGGACCGAGTTCTAAATTAGGAGAGAGGAGAGATGAAATATCTAATTTTATTGATTTAAAATTCAAAAGCAATGATGGGAAAAAGGCGCCTACTTCATGAGGGGGAATCCCCACTCTGAGGAGGTGTCAAAAATTCATTTTTTTAGTATTTCTTTTGGTCCTTAGTCCACTCTTCATCTTATGTGAGTATTTACTCATTTTTGGGGAGATTTTCTTTATTTCTTCAATTTACCTCCTCCCTACATTTGGATTAATCTTATTGGTCCATAAAAACCTTAATTTAAAATTTTCAAAAAATCTGGTCCCTTAGGATAAGGCCTTTTGAACAGATTATAATTTATTTCTAATGCACCTTCTGAAATTCTTTTTGAACTTCTATTTCGGGGGAATTTATTTTAATAGGATGAGATATTTTTCCATCCAAAAATATTTAAAAATTGAATCACCTCTCTCTAGAAGATTTTCTCTCTCTAGGCCAAAACAGGTAGAAACAAGATCTTTTATATTTATGAAGAGGGATTTGATTACAGGGGAAGATACTGGACTTCTTGAGAGGCTGGGGAGGAATCTTTCTTACATTCTCACCTACTTGAAAAATGCGAGATGTCCTCATCTCGCAAACTGGGGGTAATCCCGCAACAGTTTAGCTTCTTTCTCCTAGGTGGTATCTTCAAAAGGATAGAACTTCCATTTAACCAATAATTCTCTCAAAATTCTATTCCTCATTAGAACCTTCTCTCGAACATCAAGGATTTCTTCAGGTTGGAGTTCCATATGCCCTTGGGTTGAAGAAGTTAAGATTTCATCATCATCAAGCACATGATTCGGGCGTGGTACATACTTTTTAAGTAGACTGACATGAAATACATTATGTACTTTGAGATGAGGAGGCAGAAGAAGTTTGTAGGCTAAGTCACCTACTTTCTTTGTAATCAGATATGGCCCACAATATCTGGGGGATAACTTCTTGTACTTCCCAAGAGATAGAGAACTTCTTTTGGGGGGGGTACTCGAATGAAGACCATATCTGCTTCTTCGAATTTTTTGTCTGTCCTCTTCTTATCTGCATACTGTTTCTGTCTATCTTGGGTAGCTTTTATATCTTTGCAAATTGACTGCATCTGCTGCTCCATGTCCTCAAGCATCTGTCTGGACATCTCGACCCTAATCAATGGGTCGGACCAAGTTCATGTAGTTAAGCAATCTTGTCCATACAGAGCTTTGAAAGGACTCATCCCAATACTTTGGTGATAAGAAGCATTGTAGGCGAACTCGACTAGGTGCAGATAACTTAGCTACTTCTTGGGTTCCCTGTCACCACAGCATGACCGAAGTATATATTCGATTACTTGGTTTCCCTTTCTGTTTGACCGTTGATCTCGGGGTGGTAAACTGTGCTGAGATCCAAGAAAGTTCCTACTGCATCGAAAAATGGAGTCCAGAATCTTAACATGAATTTGGGGTCTCGATCACTTACTATTCTTCTGGGTAGGCCATGCAATCTGAAGATTTCCTTGAGGAACACTTTGGCCACATCCATTGCACTGTAGGTTTCTTTTACTGGAATTAGATGGGCAACTTTGGTTAGTCTATCAACTACCACACGAAGATGGAGTTGTAACCTGATTGCATTGAAGGTAATCTAGTAATAAAATCCATACTGATACATTCCCACTTCATCTAGGGGATGTCTAATGGATATAACTTCCCAGGCATTTTTACCCTCTCGGCCTTGACTTTCTGACATGTGAGACATTGACGTACATGATTAAGTATGTCCTTTTTTAGTCCACGCCAAAAGAAGCTTTTCTTCACAGACATGTAGGTTTTGATGAAACCTGGATGTCCTGCAATAAGGCTGTCATGGGCTTCATTCAAAATTCAAACCTTAGTTCCCTCATCAATGGGAATGCATAGCCTGCGAGACGATTAAAATACATAATTCCATCATCTAGGCTGTACCTTTGAACTCGGTTCAACTCCTGTGGAGTTTTGCTTTCCTGCATAAGTAGGGCCAAAGAATCTATCCTGCATGATCTTATCTCTTGCTTCAATAATCAAAGGATTTGACACTACAGTAATTGAGCAAGGAGGCTTTTCTGCTAAGGGCATCTGCAACCACATTTTCTTTGCCTGGGGGTACTTGATTTCAAAATCAAATTCCTGCAGGGTCTGCATCCACCTTCTTCGACGCATGTTGAGATCCTTCTGAGTGAAGATCCACTTTAAGCTCTGATGATCTGTCATATCAAAGTGAATCTTTGACCCAGTAGGTAATGTCTCCACAACTTCAGGGCATATACTACTGAAAGTAGTTTGAGGTCATGGACATCATAATTCCTCTCATCCGTTCTGAGTTTTTGGGATTCATAGGCCACAGCATGACCTTCCTGCATGAGTGCACCTCCCAGGGCAAAACCACTGGCATCAGTTACTACCTCAAAGGGTAGAGAGAAATTTGGCAACTTCAGAACAGGATTGGTTACCAAGGCGGTCTTCAGAACAGGATTGGTTTACCAAGGCGGTCTTCAGCTTATCAAAAGCACTCTGGCACTTGGCAGACCATTGAAACGGGGTATTCTTCTTGAGAAGATTAGTCAAGGGGGAAGCTATGAGAGCATAGTTTGGTATAAAAATTCTATACCAGCCACACAATCCCAAGAATCCCCTGACTTCTTTCACTGTTTTTGGTTCAGGCCAATCTATGAATGCTTGGACTTTTGCAGAATCTAGAGAAATTCCATCTTTGGATACCAGAAATCCCAAGTATTCAACATGGTCGACAGAGAAAGTGCATTTTCTCTTTTTTACAAAGAGTTGGTGCTTCCTTAGAATCTCAAGAACTTTTCTAACATGAGCTTCATGGTGGTTAGCTACATTCTTTGAGTAAATCAGAATATCATCAAAGAAAACAAGAACAAAATCATCCAAGTATTCTCTGAGAATGTCCTGCATTAGGCGATTGAATGTAGCTGGGGCATTTGTCAATCCAAATGGCATGACAGTGAATTCCTAATGCCCTAGATACCAAGTATTGATGGCTGTCTTCGGGATATCTTGCTCATTAATCCTAATCTAATAATACCCTGATTTGAGATCTATCTTTGTGAAGATCTGGGCTCCACTTAGCCTGTCCAGAAGCTCATCAATTCTAGGGATAGGATACTTATTCTTAACTGTCAGCTGATTGAGACCTCTGAAAGAGAACTGGCGCACCCCAAGGTGAAACACTGGGTCTTACAAACCCTTGTTCTAATAGCTGTCTAAGCTGTTCCTTGAGTTCGATGGCTTTAGGAAATGGCATTTTGTACGTGCGTAGGGCTACTGGCTGCGGGGGTCAATTCTATCTCATGATCTACTTCCTGAAGAATCAAAGGCATCTCAGTTAATTCTGCTAGGAATAAATCATCATAATCACTTAACCATTCAGGTTCTTTAGCTTTTAACTTTGAGTCTACTAGATTCATTTTGACAACATAAATGAGCTGCTTCTTTCTAAGTCCTTTTAGTAACTTAGAAGCTTTTACTAATTGCAGACTTGGGGATCCTGAAATTCCGGTTCCTTGAACTTTATTTCCGTGAAGGTCACGGAAGGAAATGTTTCCATTATGACAATGAATGTCAGCTTGATTTTTATGGAGCCAATCCATTCCAAGGATCCCGTGGAAAACTCCCAAAGGTATAACTCTGAACTGACAGTCAGTTAAATTCCCATCTAGATTGAACTGAATACGATCTGTCTCAAGGTAAGTGAAAAGAATCTTCCCATTGGCCAATTCAACTTGCATAGGTCTCCCTGATTTCTGTTCTAAGACTAGCTTACACAAGCATCTTGGGGAAATGAGTACTGCCTCAATCAATCAAAAGTTTAAAAGGCTTACCCTGATACTCAGCTAGAGTATGGATGACTGAGAATTGACGATTTGGCCCTTGGTTTTCAATCACTACATAAATCTATCCTCTTTCCTTTTCCACTACTTCTGCTATTGTGATTGCTCTGGCTGCTGCTGCAGTCTGAGGTGGAACTCTTTCTCTTTAGTTGCCCCACTTCTGGGAAGGAGTTCTGAGGCTTCTCCGGACGGAGGCAGATGGCTGAGAACTGGAGTTCTCTTGGGATTTCCCTGGTTTTGACTGATACGAAGGGATTGGTCTGAGCACTCTGGGTCCTTGACTTCCCTGTCCCCTTGACATGGCAGGAGTCGGGCAGTCTTTTAGCTAGTGACCAAAACCCTGGTATCCAAAACACCGGTTCTCACTTTTGAGCTCGTCCCTCTGAATCCTTGAAAGAGGTGGGGCTCTTGAGAAAGCGTTCTGGGGGAAGGGTCTTCCTTCACTTTTGAATCTTCCGGCATCCTCATTCTGAATTAGGCCTTGCTGCCTCTTTGGGGGTGGAAAGTTTGAAGTACTTCCCGGGGTCTGGAATCTTTTAAAATTAGAGGGTGTAGGCTTTGGCGGGACCTTAACTAAAAAGGCTTTGGCAAAGTCCTTTGCCATTCTTAATGCTTCGGCCATTGAGACAGGTTTGGCATTCTTTACTAAGGTGTCCAATGACTCGTTCATTCCTCGAATGAACCTGGCCATCAGCTGCTCTTCATCCAATTGTGGAGAATATTTGAGGAGAAGGGCAAAAGCTTGATGGTACTCTTCAATTATCCGGCTATCCTGCTTTAGTTCCAAGAACTCATTCATTTTAGTTTCAAGGAAGCCCAGAGGACAAAACCTCTTTCTGAGGTAAGCTTTAAGATCGGTCCACGTCTGGGTATTCCAGTCGAGACGGTTGGTCTCGCAGTGATTCTTCCAAGCGACCCTGGCCGTTTCCACAATCTTTAACCTGGCGAGAGCCATCTTGCTTCTCTCATTGTAGCCATTTACATCAAAGCATTCTTCCATAGTCTCAATCCACTTTTCCACTACACCTACTGCTCCCCTTCACCCTTGAAGGGACCAAGCTGGGATCTGTGCAATGCTTTTCGAACATCCGGATCTAACTCTTCGTCTCATCGGTTAGAGGCCGGTTGCCTTGCACGAGCCGTGCACCTCATGACTCTGACAAAATGAGATTTTTGTTAGCTTAACTTTGACAATAGATTTATGATTATTTAAATTTTGAGATTTATCTTTAAAAAGATAATTATTTCATCATACTTCTTGAACAACATTAACCATATTCACAATCATGAAAGCAATTTGGATTTTTTTTTTTTGCAAAACCTCATTTATTATCAAAAGTTTTCGATATATACATAGAGCATCACGGCTCCAAAGTCACTGCCTCAATCGTGTACGCATAAAAAAGCGAAACTGTGAAGAAGGAGACATGCCATGGTACACACGATTCATTACAGAAAGAGGTGCTGTAATTCTACTTCTAGAGATAAAGCGACTAAGAAGCCTAAAATCTCGGCATGAAATTCTGAAGTTCCTGGGTGAATGATGAAAGAGTTGTACATGCTGAACAAACCCTAGCCTTATCAGAATCATGGCTAAGGAAATATTTTGCCTGAGCCTCTAACGCTGATTGGTACTGATATTAATACATCGTCCTCCAAAGAACCACATATACTGACGTCGCTCTACAGGATCAGGAAAGTAAAGACTCTCAAAATGACGTGCGAGTCTCACTCTGCTTACTCGGGTCGTATAGCAGAGTTGATGAGGTACTCGAATGCAAAGGCTATCATATCCTGACTCTGGGAGAGTTCAGGAATGCCAGATAGATTCGGGGTATCCATCTATAAATTTCCAATTCAATTTATGAGTTTTTAATTTTTTGAAGTTCATTCAACATAATATTAACAAGCGAAAACATTATTTCCCAGATTTACCTTAAAATTTTAAGCAATTTCTGTTGCTGTTACGTAAATTTATAACAGCACTCTGATACCAACTGTGAGATCCCACTGCCCCCTCCGCACACCAGATTCCCGATAATAGCTGGCAGAGCGGAAGCAGCTCCCTCATGTGCGGGGCAGGGTTTCCCACTCGGGGCCTCGCCCTCGAATGTCTGGGCAAGCACGAGACTAAGCTGGTGGTCATTCCAAAAATCGAAACCGAGAAAATTTTCCATGCCCGAAAAACGGGGACGATTCCACCATTTTGAATTTCTTATATACGAATTTTTCTAACGAATTCAAGATACTAAACTAACTTTCATCTGAATAAACCAGATAGAAGGGAAACTATTACAGACTTAACTTGAAGGGATCAACGCTTTTTTCCTAATTCAATCAGGCACAGCTATTGATCTATTCATTAGAGAAGTTTTCAGGCTTTTATTTAACTACTCGAGTTCTAAACGTATTCCTATGAATCAATTTTATTATTAAAACTCTACTGATTACGGCCCATGGGTTAGCCATCGCCCAACCACTGGAATTGGTAGAACCAGACAAGTACTCACCCACCCATAATTGAATGCCTTTCTTAACTTTTGCTTTAGAATACAGATACGCACACACTCCTCTTTAAACTTTAACTTATAAAACAATCCATTGACAATTGATTACAGATATCATAACTCAAAATTTCCATCCAGTTCCTTGTTTCTTAAAAACAAGTATCACTCTGGACTCTCCGTCGAGACCAGCTGGTCACAGCAACGAGATCCAATAACAGATTACAGTAATTTTTCGTCATCATACATATATATCTTCCACGACATACGCATGGGTGTCCTAAGCACTGCGAGCCCGTGCATTGCCTGGTCAGAACCCTCCACGATCCTCCTTAGTGTCCTGGCACTTCACTCAGGGATCGCTTCATCGGCCCTCACCCATCGTACCGGAAGCACACCATTTTTCACCATACGAAGGCTGGTCAAGACCTGGGCAGGTTTTTTTCGCGTGAGCCATCCTTTGAACACTCCTCGCCAGCTGTTGCAACCGAACTTCCCTTAGAAAAACACATATACCAAATGCTCCCTCCACCCAGCATTCTGGCGTAAGACAGTCCTTTATTAAGAAAACAAGGTTTCTATGCAAGTTTTCAGTTTTGATTTTCTTTTGAATATAATGAGTATATCTTAAATCCGTATCCCAATACTTCTAGATTGCAAGTCTGAATTCCAACAGAATTTCATGAATTCTGTAACCTTGATCCTCAGATCAGAGTCAAGGGTCTTAACTTGAATTCAGATTCGGTGGGTGATTTGAGTAAATTTTCCTGAACTGGTCACATTGTCTTTTCTTGAAAATGACGAAGGAGTTATGTCTTGGTCATAGTCTGATTCAGGGTTTGAGTCTAGCTTTCCTTTGGCTTCATGGTTTGAGGGATCTACTCTTGTTTGCAACAAGAGTGGCCACCAATTCTTTTGAAGAGGAAATGGTCAAAAACTAATGAATTATCAATAAAGTCACTGTTTTTGGCTCTGGGGAGGAGTAGAGTAACAGTGCATAAAACACTATCAAGCTTCTACAAAGGGGGAGGCTTCTATTTATAGGAAAAAGTGAGCTTCTAACCAAGCAAACTGATTCTAGAATTTTCCAAATCAGTTTGGTCAATTTTTGACCATTTTTGGGTCAGTTTAGTTCACGTTTTGCCTCACATCTTCTCTTGTCTTAAGTCTTCTTGTCGTGGCAACTTCTCTTCACGCGTCCATGTCTTCCTTCAATGCTTCCTTTAGCTTTTCTTCTTGGTGTGGATCCTCTTCTTGGAAAGAGATGTTCTTCTTCTTTCATGGCTGGGGCCATGAGCTTGTCCGTCAGTTCTTCTTGCTCCATGTGAGCAACATGTTTAAATGTTTTGTTGACAGTTATTTTGGGCTTTTGATGTTTATCTTGTATCATTATGCAATGCAAACCCAAATCTATGTGGGAGGTCTTACCTCTTGCCTTATTCTGGAGGACAAGGGCAGTGTCTGATCCCATTTTTTACGCTGATGTAATGTGCCCAATACATAATGCATATAGCATTCATTCTTATGCACATTCCCAAATGCAACTCTGGCTGTGAATAATCTTGAATTTGAGTGTGATTTGCATGCATTAACCAAGGGTTAAATGCAAAATGATGATTACCACAAATTTATCAGCACCAAAAATTACATTAAATCAAGGGTAACCAATTTGTACAGAGAGTATCAAACCAGCTCCAAATTGTAATATGAAGTTATAGGGATCTGTATCAGATACCTAATGGTTAATTTGAACCCTCAATTGCACCAAAATATAGTGAGCACTAATTAATCACTGATTAGCAAATTAATTCTCTATTTTATATGCAAAAAACAGAGTATGCGGGGAGCCCAGATCTGAGGCCTTAGAGTTCAAATGAGCTTAAATCCTTTCAAGGCTATCAATAGCAATTAGTCTAGTAGAGGATTAAGCCATGAAACACAAGATTTGACCAAACATTGAATGCTTAATCTCTGTTTTACCAAAGTCACCTGCCTGCAGATTTGATGAAGAGCTTGGATCTCACTGTAGACTTGATCAAATCAATTTTTGACTTCACCAGCTTGTAGAGCATGCTTGAAAACACCTGGGGCTAAGAGGAATTAGACCCATTTGATTTGATGAAGTGGAAATCATTGATTCTGCAGAAAAATGGTGCTTGAAAAAAATGCGATTTCTCCTAGATGCACCAGCAGTTTGCGCTTCTAATTCGACTGGCTGGAGCACAAATGAGTTGGCTATCTATGGCTAGAAGGGTTTGGGCTAATTTGATGTGTGCAAGGAGAGGGAGCTCCTCCACTGGCTGGGGGCATAGAGGTTAGTTGAAAATAACTAAAATTTTTGATTATTTCCTAATTATCTACTAATCCTAATTAACTAGATAATGGGCTCATAAACTTGATGGATTCTAGGCTTGGCTCTGATACCATGTTAAAATTACAGCAATGTGATGAGCTATGGTGGATCAAATGCTAGAATCAACATCATTAACAAAGTGATTAGATGATAGTTAAGACGTGATTAGTGAGTAATTAACTAATAGCTTAATGTAGGCATGGATAATCAAAAACCAGCAAATTCTCATTAGGCCAATGCCTCAATTTATAGAGTTTACATCCAAGCATCTAATCCCACTGATTTCTCCTTGATTCATTCCACCTCTTTTGCTTGATTCTCTCCACCTCTCCCAAAATATCTCCACACTTTCTAAATCTTCTCATGCTACCCTTTATTCTCTCCCAGTAGATTCTTCTCACCTTTTCACAGGTTCTCTCACATTTACAGATTCTCTTTTACAGCCTCTATCCAAGGGCTTGTTCCCGCACACACCCTATTCACTTGTATATTTCAACATATGATACCCAATCACTTTGAGATGCAAATAACAATGCAACATGCATAATCATAGGAACAAGTTTCTTACTTTTTTGTTTGGATGGATGTAGAAGGAGCTCACTAATACATATGTATCTATCTTTAATAAAATCATTTCTGATATCTCCTTGTTCTAACAAGAATAGAAAGTGTAAGGAGTTCTTGGAAGTTGGTTTCTAATGATAGAATCATCATAAGTAGTCAAGCCCCCACTAACAAAACCAAATATATGAAAACATAGGGAGTCCTAAAGAATAAATTTTTTAGCCTATCTAGGTGGTGTGAAGAGGGGCATAGGGTAGCAAACAATGATGAGACTAACCAACCACATCAACCTACATGGGATGAATACACCACATAAACTTATGATTACCAACAACAAGACCTTATAGAACCCTTTTGCTTGTGGAGGTGCCTTTCTCCTCAACTTCTTCAAGCACAGACTCTGCATAGCAAAGACATTGTTAAGAGTAGCAAGATTAAGCCAATACGACTAAGAGTAACTATAAGAATATAGCACAATGGAAAGATTGATAGAAAAACAAAGTGCAAAAAATAGACAATGGAGAGAATTTGAAATTTTGGGATAGGTACAATGTGATGGTGTTGTCCACCCGTGCGCTCTTAAGTAGAGCTTAGATGTGATGGCCTGGATAGACTCTGGATGGAGGATGTACTAAGTGTAGAGGGTGTGGATACTCACAAGCATCGGATGCCTTAGCTTGTGATAACTATGTCCATATATAGTGCAGCATTTTGGTGTGGTAGGTGTGTATATAACATAAGGCAGTTAGTTACATGGCATAGACACAATCACCGCCCTCAACATACAGCCTACTAATAATGAACCCATACCATTGGGCTAGGGACTCCTAACCATCAATGGTCACAATAACGACCCCATCGACGTCTAAGGAGGACTTCCCACCAAAGACATGTGCAACCAATGGCTTCTTCTCATAATGGGAGATTTTACAAATGTGCACTAGACATAGATGTGAGATACATGCTGAGAGGTAGAAATTGAGTGTATACTAACATCCTCCCTCAATGTCTGCCCAAAGACAGATTATGTTCTTGGCCCAAGTGAGTTGTTCTTTCCCAAGAGCCTGTGTGAAGATGTTAGTAGTAGAGTTCTAGTTCATAGAATAGTAATCTAGCTCCACTATCTCATCCTCAACCAGCTCTCGCACATAATGATACTAATTCTCAATATGCTTTGCTCGAGCATGAAACACAGGGTTCTTGGCAATAGCCATGAAACTCTAGTTATCGCATTGCAAGGTTTTCGTGCCACTAATATGAACTCCCATGTCTAATAAATTCCTCCTCAGCCATCCTGCTTCACAAGCAACAAAACAAGCTACATTATAACTCATCAACTTCTATAGAAGAAAGTGCTACTATAGGCTGCTTCTTACTGGTCTTAGAGAAAGCACCAGAACCAAGCAAAAAATAATATTACCTAGAAACTTATTTCTTGCAATCACAGTCTTCTACTCAATATAATTATAGTTTCCACAATGACTCTCCCATGACCTATTGGAAAACCTCCTCAAAATACCAATTGTGAAGCTGATATCAAGTCTAGTGTTAATGAGAAAAAGTAAACTCCCCAACCATCTTCTTGTACTTCTTGAAGTCTACTAATGGTGAAGAATCTTCTATAGAAAGCTTCACGTTCACCTCCATAGGCATTCACAGAGGTTTATAGTCGGTCATCCCAAATGCTATGAGAATCTCCCAAGCATACTTTTGCTTTGATATGAAGATCTTGCTAAGTAAAGGAGTAGCTAATTTGCTATTCCATGATGTCTACACTAGCCATTTTGGCATTCTCTTGGATGTTTGTATGGCTGGCTCCTTCACTATTCCTACTGTCTCAACCATTACGGCCATTTTGGCATACTCTTGGATGCTTGTATGGTTGGCTCCTTCATTATTTCCAAAATGTCTACACTAGCTATTTTGGCATACCCTTGGATGCTTGTATGGCTAGCTGCTTCACTCTTCCCATTATCTCAACCATCAAGGCCATGCTGACAATGCGATTAGATGTTCTTCTCTACTCCTCTATTCTCCTTGATCTACATGGTCCATCCCCATTGAAGATTTTGGCATCTCTAGTACTAGATTACACTCATTAAAAGCTGTTGTGCCCACTTTGGAAGTGGTTTTCTGTATGGTGTAGTAGGCTAGTGTGGTGAGTGAGAGTCTTCGTCCTCTAAAAAATCCTCCTCTCATTAAGAGGAGGAGTTTTCATCCTCTAAAATCTGGCTAGCGGGTTGGGCTCATGGTGGACTATTTCTATGGCTGATGATAGAGTGGATAGATCTGTCTCCTCCACTGAGTGTGGCTGCTCCATAAACACCATATCTTGGCTGGTGATTATCTTCTTCACGTCTGATTATAGAGTAGATAGGCCTGTCTCCTCTATTGAGTGTGGCTACTCCATAAACACCACATTTCGGCTCATGATTATCTTCTTCACCTCTAGATCATAGAGTCAATAAGCCTTTTGACTCATGACTGTATCCAAGAAAGATACACTTCTTGCTTTTGTTGTCAAGCTTCTTCCTAGATGCATCTTGTATATGCACAAAACATTCACAGCCAAATATTGTGAGCATCTCGTATATGCACACAACATTCACAGACCAATCTTTTGAAATGAGACAAGTTCTTACCAGAGTAGGCCTCTTTTGGTGTGGTACCCTTGAGTGCCTCTAATAGAGAATGTAAACTACTGTGGTCACTGCTTCAGCCCCCCAGAAAGTGTATGGTAACCCTTTTCCTTTTAGCATGTATTGAGCCATATTCACGATGGTCCGATTATGGTGTTCTATAACACTTTCTTGTTGAGATGTGTGAGAAGTGGGTGAGTTAGTGTTTGATGCCATTTTTCTTGCAGTAGCTATCAAATTTCATTGAAAGGAATTATCCTCCTCAATCTGTTCAAAACTTTTTCACCTTCCTTCCTATCTCATTCTCCACAACTTATACTACTATTTAAACTTGCCAAAGGCTTCAGTCTTATCCCAAAGGAAATAAACTCATATCTTTCTAACACTAATAGTATAAATTAAGAAGATTCTCCCAATGTAGCAATAGATGTCTTACCACATATAGAGGTCAGCATGTACTAGCTTTTTTAGAGGAGTCTCTTCCCTATTGCTACTCTCTTATGGAAATGCCTTGCGTTGTTGCTTACTCATCATGCAAGCCTCACATGGTTTCTACAATTTTGAAAATGCAAGTAAATTAGCTACCATTCCCTTTTTTTGCATCTCCTTTAGGACTGTAAATTAGCTACCATTCCCTTTTTTGCATCTCCTTTAGCACTATAAATTTGACCCAATCACTTATGCCAAATATTGCTCGTGCTCTTATCTGTAGTCTCATTGCTGTAAGGACACTCAGCTTGTACAAATTGTTGTGGCTTACTCATTTGTTGACTATCTAGCTAGCATCATCTGGAATTTATACTTACATTTTCTTAAAGTGTACTTCAAGCCCATAATTTGTCATCGTTGCAACAACTGACAGAAGGTTCTCTTGATTTAAGGTACATAGACCACATCTAACAACTTCTTCTCTTCACTTATATTTGCCATAAAACAATTGGTTCCAGACCCTGCGGCTCAACATTTAGCATTATTCCCAAAACAACACGGATGGGTTCCTATAGAGGCTTCCACTCTTATACTAGCCCTTCTTATTGGTCATGTGTCAGGATGCTCCACTATCTAAAATCCATGAATCATCAACAACAACTGGAGCCTAAGCAGATGAGCATACCTCTTTAATGGTAACCCAAAGTTCCAATTCAGTCCCGGCATTTCTTGACTTCTTTCCCTTCCATGAAGACTTTAGAGTTCTGTTCTTCTCATCAGCCTACTTCTTTCTATAGTCTTTAATAAAATGACCCTTCTTGTCATAGTAATAGCAACTCCCTTGAAGTTTCTTATTCTTTGGCTTCTTCTTCTTGCCATCAGATGATGATGTGCCTTTGCCTTTAGCATTGGCCAAAAACACAACATCACTACCATCGAGGGTATCTCCTCCTCAAACAACATAGCACTAAATTCTTCAAATGATAGAGGTGGTGCTCTAACCTGAGTTTTCAGTGCTATAACCAAGCTATTGTTCTTTAAAGGAAGAATTCGGATACACCTCTAGGCTAGTTCCTCACTCATCTTTATGATCCCCACAATAACCATTTGTGTTAGTCATAACCTCTACTCGAAAGGGGGGGAGGGGAGGGGTCACTTAAAAATATGTAAGCATGTGAGTTCAATAGAAAGGTTTTTTTCTCTTGCGGAGCCACATAAAATTTACATACATAAGGGGATTTTTTATTGAAATGCTGGAAATTTTGGTACATAAGATGTACTTTTACTCTAAAAAGTGTTACAGAATGGGTGTTTTTAAAATTCAAAAATCCATACGTAGGGGTTTTTTAAATACCCCTTGAACGCACGTGTTATATAGAGGGTTACTAGAGTGACCCCCCGAGAACCTCTATGGGAATGCCCATTATTTTATTTTAGGATATTTTATTTTTTTGGATGTGCATTTTATTTATATCATTTACCAAGATTAATGTGCGTTGGTATGATGTGGTCAGGATTAATGTGTTTAATCAATTGTGTGTATTAGCTAATATTCTTTTGGATATGTGCGAAGAATGAGTTGTAGATTATGTGTTATTCACAGGTGGAACATGTGTTGTACCACTATGGGATATTTTGGAAGACATGTGAACACCTTTTATGATTTCATATTTAGGCATTTTTACTTTTGTAAGGCTAAGTCCTCATATCTTTGTATATAGCAAATAGTATTTTATACTTTTGGTAGGCTCAATACTTTATATTAATGCTTGTCATATTTTTGTAGAATTTGCACGCTCATAAACTCAAAAGCACTCATGCTTTGTTTTTTTGGAAGTATCTTTTTGGAATGAAAGTGTTTTTTCTAATACATTTAAATATGGGTGAGTGGTACAAGGACCACACTCATTCTAGGGGAGATTCAACCCAATCTTGTGTCAACGGTGATGTCTACTCTATTCTCCATCTCTCTCTTAGTTATTCTATTTTGTTTTTAAGGTTTATAATTTAATTTGTACAAATATATGTTATGTTCTAATTTTCATGTTGAGAAATTAGAATTCCTTCTCCAATGGTCGTAAAGGTCCTGACAATGGTATCAGAGCCTTGGTGACCACTTAAGGAGAATGATTTTTGAAGAAAAATTCAAAAATCAAGGTTTACACAATTTGTTTGGTGCAAAGAAGGCCAAAGATTTAATTTTTGGAATTACTAAAGCTTCAACAAATCAAGGAGAAAAAGAAAGGCCTACAAAAGCTGTAGAAGTAAGGGTAAAGAGAGGAAATCATCAAGATCCAAAGGGTAAAGACAAGAAGGGCATAAAAAACTTTTCGCAAAGGTTGGATAGTCTATGGGAATTTTCTGAGCCTTTGGATCAAGAATAAGATCAAGGGCTAGAGTCCAATATCACCTTTTTTTCTTCTTTTAAAACAACCCCTCTTCTTTCAAAACCACCTTTCTCAATATTCATTAAGTAGTATGGATGTGATCAGCATGGCAAGAACTTCAACCCCCTAGTCTTCAAATTGCTAAACCCATTACACGGAAGCAATCCATATTCAAGGGCTCAAATCTCTCAACAAAATTCTATTTAGTTTGCAGATTTTCCTCCCTGCGCAGAGCCGATTCCTTCTTCCATTGAAGCTTTTCTTTTTAATTTTTTTTTTACACTAACACCTCCCAAGGTGATCGATGAACTCTCTCTTCAATTTCTCTCTCTTCTTTCAATTGTGCGCCATAGCCTGCCGGCTACCTCTCCTCACCTTGCACCATCATTGATTTCCCATCACCATTTTATTCAACCATTGTGCATTGCCAACCAGCATATTATTAAGATTTCTTTATTAAAAAACTTTTTTTATTATAAATAGTAAGTATATATACTAGCTAAAAAACCACGAGTACACCATTTACATCAGAAACTTTCTCAATTCAGTCCCCCATTTCTCACACTTCACTTCATTTAAAAGTTTACAAAGCAATGCTCATCTCTCCTCCTCCAAAAGAAAGCTAGACTGTTCCCAAGAGATCTCATAACCCATCATCATGCAGGCCTCCATCATTGCCTCAGTGGTACACCCCCTTGGAGCTTGCTTTTCCAAAATGCCCCCCTTTTTTTGACCAAATTTTCACTGTGGGCCCAAACCTAGGCAATCTGATTTTCCAGCCTTTAGTAAAACTCACCTGCAAAGTATGATTCATGGATTAGGAAACCCTAGTATGATGAAGCTGCAAGGATATTGTTCTTTATTAAAAAGCTTTAAGCTTTTTGATTCAAGCTTTTATGTCAAAGCTTTAATATTAAAGTCCCAAGCTTAAAGCCTATAACGAAGGCTTTCAAGAAGCACTCACTTCAAGCTTTTTTTTTTTAAAAAGTTGCAAGCTTTTACCCCCCCTTACACTTTGCCTTAATATATATATATATATATCCAAAAAGCTAAGCTTCCTCAATTTAAAGGCTTGAAAATTTAAAAGTTTTGGATTATTACAAAAGCGGGTTTTTCAAAAAATTGATTTTGGGGACAAAGGCAAACATCTCAAAGGCAAAATTGGGGTACTATAACAAATCAATCTCAAAGACTTCAAAGATTAAATCAATCTCAAAGACTTCAAAGATTAAATCAAGACTTTCAATGACAATACATCATTAAGATACTCTACCATACAGACTTCTCACAGCACTTCTTCCAAAGGGCTATGTCCAAAGTGCTACATCTTTAGCAAATAATGGCTACCTTGGATTGTGTATGATATAACAAAGAAAATGATGCCAATTTCATGTCAAAATGTGCAGCGGGGAAGACTAACGCATGTAGGAGACGCATCACCATTGAGCTCCACGAACACCCCCAACGGGCACTGCAACATCCCTCCACCGGGCTCCCATCTCCCGATGAGCTACCTCCCAAAACACCAGCCGGAGGAGATAATTATGACAAGGTGCCACTCTAGCCTATATATGGCTCTTCAACTTCCCTTGCTTCCACTTATGGGATAATCCAAGGCACCTTCTAGCCATAGATCACACGCTCGAAATCGCCAACCTTCCAACACCCTCCCTCGATTCGAGCTTCGCAAGCCAAAGGGGGTCGCCCAGGACCACACACACCTGAGCCGCCCAGGACCACACATGCCCAGGCTCTGATACCATGTCAGAATGCGCAGCGAAAGACTAACGCACGTACGAGACGCATCACCATCAAGCTCCACGAACACCCCCAAAACGGGCACTGCAGCATCCCTCCACCGGGGTCCCATCTCTCGGTGAGCCACCTCCCAAAACACCGGCGGGAGGAGATGATTATGACAAGCTGCCACTCTAGCCTATATATGGCTCTTCAACTTCCCATACTTCCACTTATGGGATAATCCAAGGCACCTTCTAGCCATAGATCACACACTCAAAATCGCCAACCTTCCAACATTTCATCCATGTTTTGGTTTGTCAATAGGCGTATTTGTAAGCATTCTACTCAATATAAACATGCACCATGTCTTGAATGAAAAGATAAAGAATTGTGATGTAGCTCAAAATTTGTGATAAAGTTGACAATAATGTACACATCAAATTAGTAACAAATACTGGTGCAAGTTAAATGAAGAGAAACAATTCACGCCTCTCATAACTTAATAACTTCTTGAAAAGGCTCAAAACATCCCACATGTAATGCACCTAAAAAATTTCACAAGATGGATTAGTCTCCCTAATTCAAGGTCATCAGCACACCAAGTGAATATATAAATCAAGTGAATGTCGTTGAGGGTGGGGACAATGATGCATACATGATTAGTTTTCCTTTGGGCTCATTGAGTCTTGTAGCTTGACCATATAAGAGAATGCTTGAGTATGCACCTTCTTCCAACACAACCCTAGTCAGAAACATTTGGTCTAGAATTGGCAAATGGGTATATAGTTGTACTGGCATGCATGGACATTGGGAGGACTGATTGCTAGGAAAATGGACAACCAGTGAGGAAAATGCTGATTCTATCTTCAACATAATTAGATTTTGTTGTCTTTGGGAAATTTGGACTGGTCTATACATTTGGTTAAGAAATTGAATAAAGATGGGATGGTGTAGATGATTCAGGCATTGCATTGTAGCCATTTCTTGACTCTCTTTGGAAGGGGATACTTTGAGGCGTACTAGGTTGAGCCTAACTAATTTTCTGTTGTGTATTCAAGTACTATCAGAGCTTAAGCCAAGGAGCAGACCTGTAAAGTTTGGTCCAAGGACTAAAAGATGGTATAAAGCAAGTAGATCATACTTTTATGGCCTTTATTGAGAACCCAGTTGGCACTAGACCAGTGGTTAAAGTGTGGTAAAAAAAGTGAGATGTCTTGGAGCAGTAGTCACCTAAAAGGATGCACATTAGAGGTCTTGATTGAAGCATGTATCATCTAGCTGGGATATGAGATATCATGGGAAAATTCCTCTTTTGTATTTGAAGATGAGAGATGGACTTTTGTATTTGAAGATGAGAGATGGACTTTTGATATGTAACTTGTTGAATGGGGTTTGATGGATGTTAAGTTAGGGTTTAAGATGTAAATGCTTTTTGGTATATAAATATATATATATTGGCCCAAAAAAAAAAGAATGCTTAAGTATGATGGGTGATGTACATCACTTATGAGAATTGATTTTTTTTTGGTAGGTTGTTAGAAGTCCATGTTTGCTACACTCCCGACATACGGCCACACAAATGCACCCTCCCGAAAAAAGAAAATAAAAAAGAAGTCCATGTTTGCTCCCCCTCGTTTGGATTGGTCCGTCAACATAACCTGAGTTTTAGTAAAATCAAAATAATAAATCGCATTTGTGAAGGGCACGATCTTCATCAACGTTCAAAAAACGCAGAGATTATAATAATAAATAAATGGATGGCCGAGAAAATTTGAACGAATCCCACGATGTTTTAAAGATTTTAAACGGCCACCAAGTGCCCTGAAAATATTGGAAATTTCTATATAAGTGGAAACACATTTTACGCGTTTCGCGGGCTCTCGTTTCTAGCTTGGGACGATGATCTTTGCATGAACAGAAGCGAACAGAGAAGGCAAGCAGAAACACAGAAGCGAAGAAGCAGCCATATGACTCTCTCAGGGTATGCTCTCTCTCTCTCTCTCTCTCTCTCTCTATAAGCGAAGAAGCACCCATATGACTCTCTCAGGGTATGTGCTTTCTCTCTCTCTCTCTCTCTCTCACACACACACACACACACACACACACACACACAACACATACACACACACACACACGCACAATTGAAAGGGTATTTAATCAAGGGCTTTTAATCGAATGGGACCTCCAAAACCAATCTCTCTCTCTCTCTCTCTCTCTCTCTCTCTCTCTCACACACACACACACACACACACACACACACACACACGTTTTTCGGTTCTCGTTTCCAGCTTGGGATGATAATCCAGATATGATCTTTGCATGAAAGACAGAAGCAAACAGAGAAAGCAAGCAGAAACACAGAAGCGAAGAAGCACCCATATGACTCTCTCAGGGTATTTGCTTTCTCTCTCTCTCTCTCTCTCTCTCACACACACACACACACACACACACACACACACGCACGCACAATTGAAAGGGTATTTAATCAAGGGCTTTTAATCGAACCCATTATTCAGCAGTTAAATGGGACCTCCAAAACCAATCTCTCTCTCTCTCTCTCTCTCACACACACACACACACACACACACACACACGCAACGCCCGTACGCAAAATCACTTAAATGGGTATTTAGTAAAATGATTTAAACCTCACTATTTAAATGGGACCTTCAAAATCTTATATTCCTTATTTAAATGGACCCTTTATAATCTTCCCTTTTGTTAGGTTCTCTTTCATCACTGAGAGATGCTTTTGAATTCGATGAAGGGCTCTTAATTTCTTCTAAACATCTGTTAAATGGGTCTCACAGTCTGCTTCATGAATAAGTAAATGGCTTATAATCTCATTTTTTTCATCATTGGACAAAGTATGGGATATCAGACTTATGCAGTTCGTGCGTGAATCCGGGTATGGAAGATGAACATATGATGGTAAAAGTAAGAAGGGATTAGGTCCAGATTTGAAAGATGTGGTGAATTGTTTATAATCCACCATGTTGCTGGCCTCTTGGCATCTTCCAGCCCAAATCTCAACTCTAATTTTCTGGCATGCATGCACTATCATGCCATGGTGCCTCACGTATGGCTTGTGTATGCATGCTCATGCGTTAAACCATGTTATTTGGCCATAATCTTGCACTCAAACATGGCATTTCTGTGCAATTATCCTGCGGCTAGACATAGGTTATGCTCCCAAGCTAGGATCTGTAGTATGAGTTTTGGGAGTGTAAGCACTATAATACTTATTTAGTCATCCTGTAAGGCCTTCAAATATGGCACTCCCTTTTCACTCATTAACCGTGCTTGCTCATGTGGACTCTTTTGTATGGCCAGGATGTCTCCAATTTTTGACCCTCTGCAGTCGGAGGAGCTGCTCATGACAGATGATTCACCCCACTATTTGGAATTGGACAATGAGCGACAGCAAGAGCTCTCCACCACACAGTCCGAGAACAGAAGGGCTGTTCTGCATTGGTCAACCGAGCAAGTTAAAATTTGGCTGCAAGAGAATGTTCCTTTCAGCCACGATCGAATGCAAGGTGATTCTTGTCTGTACTTCTCTCTTGACAAAAAGGGATCCAAGTGTTTTCCCAAGACCTGGGGTTTAAATAATGTTTATCTGTCATGAAGCACAGTAGAGTTTGAGCTCAACATATGCAGCTGCAAGTTTAATGGAGCCCGACATCAGCGAGGGGATTTCAATCATGTGCAATCACATCCCATCCATTGATTGGGCACATCACACTTTTATAATCAAAGAGGGGCTTGTCAGCTTGTGGTTTTCAAGGGTTGGAGAGGTTGGAAGTTTGAACTCCATTGTTCACAAAAGAGAGTGCTGGGGTATATATGATTGGTTTTCTCAAGCAACAGATGGCTTTGCTTAAGCTACAACTGCTCAAGGTGTCTCTTGCTCAAGGACTTTCTTGGCAGTTTCCATGTCCTTAGTTGAAGCACCGACCCGACCTAGAAAGTGAGGAAGGGACATGATGACCTGTGGTAACATAAATGATAGTCACCGAAGATATACATCAAGGATGGAGGTTGATATCTCAACACTCCCCCTGAAGCTCAAATCCATGCATGGGCGTTGCAGAATTCACACCAAGAGCAGATGCAATGTGAGGTGCAGTAGACGTTATCATCCCATGTTTTTAGATAAGCAAGAGGGGATGTTGCATGCCTTGCCCCTGGCTTGATGCTTGATGGCATGTCTAGGGCTATGTGAAGAATGGAAAAATGGCTATGAGAGACATAGTGAGCTGTGCATGCACATGGATTGCAGGATTCACAACAAGAGCAGGTTCAATGTGAGGAGCAGCAGAAGGCCTATTTTGAGCACAGTGGTGAAAGACGATAAGTATGCTGCATACAACACGCAAGCGATGCAAGTCTGGAGAGTCCTGATTGTGGGATAAAGCTCTTGTATGCATGTTCTTGCAGGAGAGTCCCCAACTGTGTTCTTGTACCAAAGCACAAAAATCATTCACTCTAGTTTGTTTACTTCTTGCTTGTAAGGAGGCTTATCCTCAAACTGGCTAACTCTCTATGTATACTGCTGATTGGACCATCGCAGAATGCCTGCATGCTTTTCAGACAAAGTCAATTGATGGCCTTGGCCTTCTCACCCTTCAAAGGTCCCATCGAGCCTGTATGGGAATGACTGATTTTGAATGGCTTCTATTCAAGGTATTAACTAGCTTAGTGTGATTTGCAAACCCTTTTGTTTCTTATAATGTTTAAGGGGTCTCTAATTAATAGTTCTTTTTTTTTTGTTTGTCTTGGCTAGGCAGCAAGAAGAAGATTGATATCTGGTACTGAAAAAGTTGAACCTCTTCCATTAGAACGCGTAGGGTGGAAGAACAACTTGACTTCGTATGTGACACCACCATGTACACCAGGGAAACAAGACTCAGGATTGGATTCCCCACCTTCACCTCTCTCATTCAGGTTTTCAGTTTATGTTGAACACTTATGACTTTTTAATCTTGTTGGTGGGTCCTTGCCCGAGTGGCTATTGCAACATGCTGGCCAGAAAGGGGCATCCGATGCCTACATATCTAACATGTGACCCACTGCAAAAAAATCTGGATAAACTCACAAAGAAGAGCATAAAAACCTAGTTAAAGAACAAGTGAACTAAACATTTCCTTTTACAAAAACTAGTAAATGAAGAAGAAATATCTGGTCGGGTTGCCCATAGCTCATTACAATTGAGGAGGGGAGCCTTGGGAGACCTCCCCCCCGTTTCTCCTGAAGCACTCACAACCTCAAAGCATATGATCTGGGTTGTAGGTCAAATAGCAGTACCGAGTCTAGGCGTGCCCGAGGTGGAGCAGTGGGGTTTTTGTCCCCACGGAATTTGTTTGGCCTTTCAAAGTTTACATGGGGTTCTGATACTGCAAAAGATGAGCAGGTAAGGGCTGGGATGTTGGTATGAGTGCTATTGCTAGAATGTGTTTCTGAAGAACTTTCAAAGGTCTTTCTCGACCCTTTATTTTTTTGGTATGTGAAGATGGAACTACTGGTCACAGAGGTTCAGTGCCTTCGGGGGGAAGTTGTGCGTGGAGAGGAGCGCAAAACAACTCTTCAGGCTCAGTACATACTTGACTACGTCTATTGAAGACTTATATGTCAGCACATTTGCATGGTTTAATGGCAATTAGGTTTGCATGGTTCAATGGCTATCAGGTTCCCCTTCTCAACTCGTTATACTTTAGATGGCTATTCATGTCTGTTTGGCCTCCAGGATGCATCACATTGACTATGTTTTGAGGACAGCTTTTTTGACTGGATATCTGTTTACACGGACGGTATTGTTGTCTCTTTCACATTGTTTTTATCACTTTATCCAGCTATGTATGTGTATATATACACTGTGATTTATCCAAAAAAATCACACATTATAGGCATTAACAACTTGAGCACAGCGATGGATTCCATTGCTGGGTGAGCCGTTGATGGATGATGCAGATACGGATGATTGGCTTCAAAAGTTCTTGGTGTTCCAAGGGTCATCAATTTTCTTCTATCTTCATGCAACAGGTATGTATGCCTTAAGACAGATCCCTGCCCATCATCGGCATGGAGAGGGAAGATTTCCACCCACAATGGGCATAGAGGGGGAAGATCCCCCTCTATATTCATTGCAGGTTGGTATGACCTTGCATTAGCTCCACTAATTGAGTGTTAAGACCTGTCAAGTTTATGGGCTCTTTAATGTGTCAATTTCACCTGTCGATGTGTTTGTTAGTGTAGAAGTGACTAAGTATGTGGGATCTCTTTTTTCCCAGATTTGAGACCACAAGGTACCATCCTTCTAGATGATGTTGTTGGGGCTGGACCATTGCCTGCACACATGCAATATCAAGATGGCAGTCAGCGGTTGTTTTCATTTCACATAACCACTTGCCATGGGTTGAGACTGGAGTGCTGTACACCATCAAAACTTCAGGTACCGAATACTGTTTTGTGTCGTGGTTTAGTAATGCCATCCTTCTCACAGACAGGTACTGAATACTGTTCTGTGTCATGGTTTACCCTAGGTGATGCAGTGAACCTATTGCCATTGGCAACTTATCAACTTTTCATAAATTTACCATGGAGGGACTTTTTTCTAATGAAGGCTTCATATGCTTTTCAGGTGGACTCCTGGCTGAAATTGCTTGGGGTGGATTTGGAGGCAAGAGTAGATTCACAGGAACAAAACCACAATTTCTTGATACAAGACAAATGCTTTGATAGTTGAAAATAGATTTTCCTTGTTCATAATGCCAATTGCTCTCAAAATCCTAAGAAGTATACCTGTTAGATTTTTGTGAATGTTTGCTTCGAAATGGATGTTCTGCTGATCATTGAATATAGAAGCAGCCTCTCAAAGAATCCTTGCACATGTTAACTAGCATTACTTGTTGATGAAGTTAATCATTTTGACTACAAGCACATCTTATGTACATGCATATGGTTAGAAAAAGACCATGGGTAAGGTATGGCACGGAGGCACGAATCTTTTCTTAAAACTATAATTATCATAGAGGAAAATGCCATCCTCCCATAAAGATATGAGTCGTATAGTGTGTGACAATATATACGTACGACAATATACGTTATGTTGTAAATACTCGTTATGAAGCAATTTTCTTGCTTTATATCTAATGCTAAGTTGTACTTTAGTAATGATAATATTTTATAATCTACATAAACAATGAAAATAAAAAATGAGTATTTGAACCTTATGTTGTGAATCCCAAAGTTCCAATTGTCAATAATAGATGCATTACCAAATTTAGTAAATATTACTCAAAATAGTAAATTGTTGACCACCAAAAATAGATGACACATGCTTTAAAGTCCTACATCAATTGCCAAAAGAGTAGGGAGAACACCTTCAAATACTTATTAAACTGTAAGGCCTCAATTGTCAAAAATAGATGTATGGTCAACTATAGTTGGTATGAGCTCAAAATTGTAAGTTGGCCATAACATCAATCACTTTAAAAGTACTATTGATTGAATAGGGTTTGTAAGATACCTCTCGTACCTTCCTTTTAAGGTAGGGAGGAGGGATCTCATTGGTAAGTAACACTCCAAACTTTCTATGAAGATTGCCTAATTGGGAGGTAATACTTGATATGTGAATACATTCATGGTCTTGAGGGTTTTACTTAATGTTTTAACTATATTTTTCTTAAAAAGTACTCGACTAATTGGATCTACCTTATCATTCACTTTTCAAATTTGGGATACGGTCATCTATGAGATTTTTAAATTACTAAGCACGTTGTTAGTATAGATGCATCACATAACAAGGTTTTTTAGTTTAATTTTCTTTGTTGATTCCTTTATTCTTTAATGCCAACAAATCATTAAAAAAAAACAATACATTTATAATCATAAACCTGAATTACAACAAGATCTAGAAAACGTTCCTTGGCACATTGAGTTACAATACAATTTGAGCATTGTGACTTTGGTGGTGATAAATTATCACATTTTAGTAAGGCGAAATGTCCCCACTCACTTACACTAATATGAAACCTATTAGGCTTGGGTTTGCAATCCTCGAAAAAGAATAGAGGAGAGAATTGGCGAGCAGTTGACAGGAGGGTGAGTGAGGGAGAGGGAGGAAGAGCACATGAGAGGGGGTGAGAGTTGGCGAGGGTGAGGTTGGCGAGGGTGAGTGAGAGAGGAGGGGGAGAGCACATGAGAGGGGGAGAGAGCTGGAGAGGGGTTGACACGAGGATGAGTGAGGGAGAGCGTTTGAGGGGGAGAGAGTTGGTGAGGGGTCGCCAGAGGGGGGAGGGAGTGGTTGCTATGAGGGAACGAGAGAGGGGGTGAGAGAAGGTGGATGAGGGTGAGGGAATGAGAGAGTGAGCTTGCGAAGAGAGGCTATGAGAGGGAGCAAGCGAGAGGGAGGTGTCACTGTTGAGAGATAGGAAAGGCTTTATAGGAGCAGGAGGGGCCTGGGGTGTGAGCATGAGAGAGAGAGGAGTCAAGAAAAAGGGGAATCCAATGGTGGCTAGCATTGATGTGCAAGGAGGAAGGGGGGTCTAGTGGTGGCCAGTGTTGATGCACAAGGATGAAGGGGGGTCCAGAGGGAGAAGAAGACGCTAACGTGGTTGGCCATTGTGTTAGAAGAAGACATGGCGGGACATATAGGTCTGTGCAACATGGGTGGTGGGCGAGAAAACGACGAGGTGGGTCCAGGCACACTGCTAAGAAGGAGACGAGAAGAGCGATTAACGCGGGGGGTGGTCGGCAGGGTGCTCACCGCCACCTCCTAAAAAATATATATATATTAAAAAACAAAGATATAAAGGTGGGGAGGAGGGGTTCCCACATGCGAGAAGCTAGGGAGAACAAAAATGATGGTATTTTACATCCTTCCCTCCTTAAAAAAATCGAGATGTCCTCATCTCAAAAATAGGTAGGGAAAATCTTGATACAACTTAGACTCATCTGTCCAAGTAGCATCTTCTACTGGGAAGTCTTTCCACTGAACTAGATGTTCTCTAACGACTCTATTTCTGAGAGTCCTTTCTCTAGAACTAAGGATTCTGTCTGGTTGAATTTCCAAAGTGCTTTGGGATGGCATAACAAATTGCTCATCATCTAGGATATGGTCAGGACTAGGTACATCAGCTTTTAAAAGGCTTACATGGAATACATTATGGACTTTTAGATAAGGGGGTAGCAATAGCTCATAGGCTTGGTCATTGATTCTTTTGGTAAGACATAAGGTCCACAATAGCGAGGGCTCAACTTTTTATACTTTCCTATAGAGATATAGAGCTTCTTTTTGCACATACCCTTAGAAAGACCATATCTCCATCTTTGAATAATCGTTGGATTCTTCTAGCATCTGTGTAGTGCTTTTGTCTATTCTAGGTAGCTTTGATCTCTTTGTGGATTGTTGATCCATATATATACCTAGACGAATCTAGGAACCTGGCCAAATTCATCTTATAGGAAAGTGCAGTTTATAACCTCATGGTAGTCATCTATAAGGCAATAAACCATCAACTCCATCATGCATAGTATGGACTACGACATCCCCACTAACGTCGTCAGTACCCAATAGTGGGTGTAGAACTTGGTATCAATATATGCTCCCACACACACCCCCCCCATGCGTGCACACATACATAAGAGCACACATTCATACAAAGGTTTGTGTACTGAGTTTCTGCCAGAGCTTTGGAGATATAGGGCAGACTCAACCATAATGAAGCCTAGCACTAAGGATCATAACAAATAGAAAGAATTATTACAACAAAAAAGGTACTTGTGATACAACATATGCACCACTAAAGATAGAAGTAATTAACACAATATGAATTGACTACAGCTTAGACTAAAACTTCACAATGTGAAATTTGCATGTTTACTAATACATCATAAAGATATATATGTAGATGAATCTAGGAACATGCCAAAATTCACCTTATATGATAAATCCCTTCTCTAACATCAGTCTGAGTTGTTCCTTGAGTTCTATTAACTCTGGGATCGACATTTTATATTGCCTTTTGCCACCACACGTTGTGCTCCATGAATAAGTTCAATCTCATGGGGACAATTTTCCTTTGTGGAGGCATCAGGGTAAGTTCCTCTCGGAAGAGATCTTTGTATTCTTGTAGCCAATTAGGTTCACTCCCTACAGTATCTTTCTCTACCTTGTTGAGTTTTACTACAAACACCCTTTGATTCTTCTTGAGACCCTTGAGTAACTTACCACCCCCTACTAGTTGTAAGCTGGGTCCACTGGTCCTCCCTAAAGTCACTACTTCTTCGTTTTTTGCATCCTTGAATGAGATTTCTCCACTCTCACAGTGGATGTGGCGGTACTTTTTCCTTTTAGCTAATCCATTCCAAGAATACTATCATAAATACCTAAGGGCATCACGTGGAAGTAGCAGTTGGTTGGTTTGTCATTAAGATCAAACTTTAGATCCCCTATGGTATGTTGAAAAATTACTTTCTTGCCACTAGCTAGCTCAATGACCATTTTGAAATGGATCTAGACCAAATATCAAAGAAATCAACACATAAAGTCCAAATCTAGCATCCATTTGATGAGCATTAAACACATATGAGAAATCCATGTGATTATGATGAAAAGAGAAGAAATCCACATGCACATGTAGCAAAGAAGGTATGTGCATAAGGCTTAAGTGGTTTAACCTCTCACTATAAGGATGGCTATTGAGCTCGGCACCATGAGCCCTAGACCATGAAAGGCCATCTCCATGAAAGGAGCCAAGAGTACATGTAAGTGTCCAAGATAAGAATGATCAAAAGATCCCTACAATGAACCCAAGGACCTATTTATAGTAGCCTTGCCCATAGCCCATTATTTACATATTTTAAACCTTAATTTTGCTACATTACAAACCCACCCTTCCCAAAGATTTTGTCCTCAAAATCATACAAGATATCTATAATTCATCATATCCTCAAATGAAATCAATGGGAAGTGGTTAAGGCTCCAAATATGGTGTCCAAATGTAAGGAAGTCCATAAGTCTTTATCTCCAAATGCATATATGTAAGGGACTGTTATGGCAGCCCTTGTTGTAGATGAAATTCCTTAAAAGATTATTCATGAAAACTCCATGGAATAGGATGCAAATTATGTATACACTTAGCCAATCATGTCGTCCTGCATTATATTCTTCCATTATGATGACCAATGAAGCTTGTTAGAGTAGAGCATCGATCCTAATAATGGACCTCACCAAAACTATCTAGAAATTACAACATGCCTATAATCCCAAGTGTTGCCCATATTCTCCATACAATTTATGCCACTTGGTCAATAAAAAACTTCCTCAATTATGCCATATTGTTTCACATACTCCAAATATTTCCAAGTAGTCTCATCCATGAGCAAAGTGGAACTAGACCCTCCAATCATGAAAGAGGTGCTCTTGAAGCATAGTGGACTATTATGGCAGCCCATGTCGATGTTGAAACCACTTGCAAATATCTCATGATTGAGAACACTTCAAAATGAGTCCCAAATGATCTGTGCATGATGCCAAAGTATCTACATATCATAAACTACCATCATAGACACCATTAGAGCTCATAGAGATCGCCAAAAGACTCCAAAAAGTGCCTTTGTTGCCAAATCTGTCCAGAAAATTTCAGAATGCACATCTTCCATTGTAGGAGTCATTTTAAAGGCAATCGCTATCAAACTGCCTTGACGAAATGTGGATCCAAGCCATGTAGAATCCAAAGCAATGGCTATCAAACTGCTTGGATTGAATAGAGAATATAGAAATCCCATGTCAGTGATGTGACTGGCCAATCCTCCTGGATCGAATGGATAACCATCATGTAGAACATCCAACCACCATGAAAAGATGGTGTGACCTCCTAGATTGAAAGGAATACATAATGGTGCATCTAACAATCTGGAATACAAACCCAACACCATCTTGGTATGAGGTACTCCATCATCAATGGTCATAGCACCAAATCCTCCTATCTCATAAGAATGGCATCCACAAAATATAAAGTCACATGCCTCATAACTAGCATCCCCACCATAAGCATAGGTGTCATCCTGAATATCGACATGTTTGCTACTACCAATGCATACTTCATCTCATCAATGTGTAGCATGCATAAAATTCATGTGATAGTCATAATCAAAAGGAGTAGAATATGTCACCTCAAGAATATCATCATCTCCATGAACAACATGTGTACTACCCATATATGCATGTTCATCTCAACACATGTATGGACAATATTGTCATGAGACAATTCTCCCTTGTATGCATCATGATCCACATCTTCTAGGCCTTTATAATCAAACAAGAGACAATGATATGTCTTCCAAGATGAACTTAAAAATGGATCCTATAATACATTCTCACGAATCTTCCACAAACCACTCAATGTGTCACCTAATGCATGATCATCCAAGGCATGGTCATCACACGTATCATCAACAAATGAGTCATCACCCCATTAGTCACATCAACAAATGAATACTCATCCAAAATGTCATCAATGACCATCTCCTCACAATCTTGTGGTGCCAAATCATGACTTGAAAAATCCACAATCAAAGCACTTACCACGGATACATTGCGGTGACCTGTCAAGAAAGATTTCGCAACAAAGTATCTTCATATTCTTGCTGTCCATGAATTACAACAAGTGACTCATCCCCACTTCAACACCCACAATGTGTGCATAAAGACCCACATAGTCATAATCTATGCAATGACCAAATGTGATAGTGAATGGAAGTCCTGTTTTTCATTTTATCAAGCCAAAATCTTGCAACATTGAGTGCATGGTAGATCTTGTATCCCCACTCAAAGCAAGAGGAAAACCAAGTGTATGTACCAACAATTCACAAATATTACTTTTCTTTTTCTTGGATACATTTATAGAGGTTTTAACATCATTCATTACACATTTCCTTCTTCTAATCACTTCCTTTGAGGAGAATAATGTTTATGAAAGAAATATGAGAAATCCATGTGATTATGATGAAAAGAGAAGAAATCCACATGCACATGTAGCAAAGAAGATATGTGCATAAGGCCTAAGTGGTTTAACCTCTCACTCTGAGGATGGCTATCAAGCTTGCCATGAGTCCTAGACCATGAAAGGACATCTCCATGAGAGGAGCCAAGAGTATATGTAAGTGTCCAAGATAAGAATGATCAAAAGACCCTTGGGCATAATCTGTAGATTTTACAAAAGTTCAATTCAGTCCAAGGGGCTTTGGGGGCTGACCCAAATTGGACACCTACACTTCTTTCCTATTCTAACACCTTTCAAACAAGACAAACGACAAACGGCATACCATTTGGAGCTATTGGTGATCGGCTACACCTGTTTTCATGGGGTTGCCCTATTTTGGCAGTTTGTAAACCAAAAGTGATCTTATGGATTGAACTTGATGGGTGTGTAGTACTCCTCAAAGGGATCCTAACAAGCTAAATATTTCCCAAAGTGGACTCTTGAGTAAGGAGTTACGACCCATTTTTGGTAAAAGCCTATTTCATAAAAACCCAAAACAGAGAGTATTAGGGCCCGTACTAAACTTAAACCAATCACATGGGCTTATTCCTCATCTCATTACCTCTACATAGAGCTAACCGTAGCTCCATTTTTTGGCAATTTCTAAAAAAAATCCATTATGGCCGAAAAGTCAAAAGGTCATTCCTGGAAGCTATCATTGGTTTTCGGAAGACATGAAAGGGGAGGAGTTAGTGGAGCATGGCAACATTGATGTAGTGGAGGAGTTGGAAGAGCAATTTATTGTGACAAGCACTCATAAAAGAACTTCTTCATCAATGGGGTAAAATTCAAAGCACATTGAAGAGGATGCAAATATGGGAGAGGCACTCATTAGCATACATCTCAAGGTGCACAAGCCATTTCAAATGATGCCCTCTTGCAATTACTCATGGAAAGACTTGATTTGAAGCCACTTGTGGAGAGGTTGGATGTCATTAACCAAGATTGGGGCTATTGAAGACCAGTTGGAGAAACACCATGAAGATGCTATTGATGATATGCATGGAAGCAAGCAAACTATGTAAGAGGATTTTACAAGGGCTACCTATGAGAATCCTACAAAGAACACCTCAAGTGGATTCATGGTGGTGGATGCTAAAAGACCTCTCATGAGGGAAATGAAGTCTATATCCCTCCAGCCGGCGGTCCCTCTCAACTACATGGGAAGCAACATATATCTTGGTCTACACATTTGGAACCAACCCTTGGAGAACCTAAAAGAGTATCTTCACATCCCAAGGGAAATAAATCTTCTATTCCTGAAGAGGAGTTGTATGTTGATGGTGATGTGGTTGAGTATGATTGGGAGCATATGTCATTCACCAAAAGGCATAGGAAAACTTATGATATATGGATGGAAATGACTACTTTCATTAAGAAAGAGTACAAAGACGGCTCAATTTGTCAATACTTACATGCAACACTAATTTGATGAGGATATTTGTTAAAACCCTAAGATCTCTCTAGATAATTGTTATGCATAAACATGCATAAATCAGGCATAAACTCATCCACCCGACCACGAGCCCAAGGGATGCACACATGAATTATAATGAAGTACATCATACCTTTACCTTGATGTCCCATACCATTAAGAGGTATAACTCCAACCCAGTAGCATGTAGCTATAGTGTGAAATGGTAGGTGAGTAGATATAATCCTCTTTATAAGAGAACATCATATCATAACCTAGCCTCAAGATAACATAGCCTTAGCCTCCAAAATAACATCAAGATGCCATAGCCTTCCTTGAGTTTGCCCCATGCCCCTATTATATAGGAGGGCCCTCAAGTGACTCTTGACTCTCCATTTCCCATGTATGACCCTTGGATGCCTGACCCTAACCTTAACCCTTAAGGTTAGTCCTAACCCATGCTCCACTAGAGCTTGTTCCCATGCTCCCATGCTCACAAGCCTAATGTGGGTTAGCCTCCTAGTATATGCACACATAATGTGTATATAACATACTTTCCCTCTCTCAAAACATTGCACTCTTGCAATGAAAAGAAGGAGAATTGCATTGAACAATATCAACCAACTCCCAAGTTGAATCCTCTATTTCCCTATCTTTCCACCTAATTTTTACCTCAAGGATTAGTCAACTACAAAGTTTTCTTTCCCTAAATTCAAGTACCTTATCAGGTTCATGTGAAACATAGGATAAATCTTTGACTTCAACGAGTTCTTGAGGAGTAACTGTGTTATTCTCACCTCCCAGTTTCCCTTTCAATCTATCGATATGAAAGACTGGATGAACTCTAGCAATTGGAGGTAGTTTAAGTTCATACGCAACCCCGCCAATCCGATGTATAACTCGAAATGGACCATAATATCTAGGAGATAAATTCGAGCATTTTTCGATTGACAAAGTCTGAGAATCTTTAAGAACTTTTAAATAAACCAACGCTCCTGGTTCAAAAGACCAAGTTGCGCATCCTCTATCAGCATCTATCAGCATCATAGAACCATGTCCTATCCTGAGCACTCCTGATAGAATCCCGAGCTTCAGTCAACATTTCCTGCATATCACGCAAGCCCTCGATGCATCAAGCTCGATGTCCTTAAGACCGACATCAATAGGTGCCCTGGGTTGATACCCATATATAAGCATGAATGGACTAAAACCAATATATATGGGTTGATACCCATATATAAGCATGAATGGACTAAAACCAATATATATGAGTTGATACCCATATATAAGCATGAATGGACTAAAACCAATAGCCATATGTTTAAAACTGTTATAGGCAAATTCCATCATTGGAAGATATTTTTCACAATTTGATGCTTTTCTAGAGACATGCACGAAGCATATCCTCTACAATCTGATTCATACGCTATGTTTGCTTATCAGACCTACGAATGATCAGAGGAATTCATACTCACAGTAGTTTCCTCGTTTTGTGAACCATTCGGAATAAAGTAGGAAAACATGGCATTATAACAGTAGGAACCAGGTATCCATCGATCAGCCCGATGTACCCACATGGCATTATAACAGTAGGAATCAGGTATCCATCGGGGTCGTCGGCGGCCCGATGTACCCACATCTGCTCATGGAATTATCGACATCCTCCTGAGTTACCCATATCAATTAGAAAGTCATCAACGTCTCAATGAGTCACATATGTCCATCCGTAAACCATCAGGTTGACTGTATAAATCACCTAAAATACGGAACTAGAGAAAGAAATGCCAACAAAGGAAAAATCTAAATTTTCTTAATCCGAACACAACAAGATAAACTCGTTGAACTCTAAAGAAAAAGATTTCAACAAGTGAATATGCCAACGAGATTACACTCATCAATATATGCAGGCTATAGATAAAAGAAGTTTATCTAGAGAATAACTTCAAGTGAAGTAAAAAAAATGAGATTGTCTTTGAATGTTGAGGTCAACATGCCAAGTGATGTAAGCAAAGCAACAATCTTGAGTCCAAATTATCCCATAAGATAATATATGCGAGGAATCGCTAGCGTCCCATACCACCATGATACCACCCATACCTTATTAATTTGAAACTCCCTAGTATTCCATCTAGGAAGTATGAATAAAATCTTATATAAAAAGAATAAGATGGCCTTATCCCAGACTTTCATACACTAAAACCTGTCTCTATATTCCCGAGACTACATCAAGGTCAGAGTACATCATTAGAAAAGAATTTTGAATTATTGTTGCCTTTCTAATTATAACTACCCAATAAACACACTAAAGCTAGGGTAGAAAAATAACTCACCTAGATACATAAGCAACTAGGTATCCAAGTTGGAATATGTACAAAAGTACAAGCAATATACTCCGAAATTAAGTGCAAAAAATGAAGGCAAATGCTACCTTCAAAGCACATGATATTATCCAAAAGATCAAAAGATCCTTATAAAACCATGGATAAAAGCATAGAAGCTTCTCGAATCCATGAAAACCATAGTTGATCATAAAAATTAATGTATTCCATCTAATGGTCATTAATCATAACAAAAGAAGCATTAGAATTGGTGGCCAACTCATCAATCTGGAGTATATGAACGTGGTGTTGTTCAAACAAAGCTCCAAGTAAAAAAGTGAAACACATGTGTGTAGCACTCAATAAAAAAACCCTAGACACAAGTGATCTAGGCAGAAACCTGATGAGTCCATATAAAACTTGGAAAACATCCAATAAAATCCACCAAAACAAACCAATCAACTAACCCATGATAGAATTTATCTTAGGCTTAGGAAATTAAGCATAGACCACACTTAAAAAAGTGTAAAATAAATTATCATGGAAAAGTGTCAAAGGTGAGACACACTTTGAACACAGATTATAGCCATTATTGAAAAACGTAAGGAACATGTCCAAAAAGAATGGCTAAAAAATGGTAAAAAATCATGAAAATATCGTTCAAAATTAATCTAAACAAAAATATCTACTAATACGAGGTATAATCGTATTAATAATATATGAATAACCCGCATCTATCTAATGTCAGCATGAGAAAACATACTTCAATATTAAATAACCCTTGAAAATATTAAATTCTTGAGAAAAAGAATTATCATGATTTTTTCTAAAATTTTCCTAATTTTATAGGGCCTCAAAATAATTTTGAATTCCACCAAACCTATCTTATGGCATTCCAAACCTATATTTTTCTAGAAAATTTTTAGCAATTTAGATTTGCCAAAAAACCAAAATATCAATTTTTAGGATTTCTAAAAATAATTTCTAGAAAATTCCTATTTTTTCTTGAGAATCTCATCGTTAACCAAATTTCCAATTTCTCTCTCCCAGGCGGTTACAACTTTACAGGCTGCGCATACTCCTTTCTCCAATAGGCAACTGCCTCTCTTGCACAGCAGTTGTGCCTGTTTTCCTGCAGGCTGCTCTGCCTACTCAGCAGGCGGCTGCCACCACCTGAACTGCTGCGCATGCTCTTCTATAGTTTGGCCGCCACTCCACAGGCTGCGCATACTCACCCAAGCTGCAGTCTGTGTACAGCAGCCAGGCATCCCTTTCTTCTCACAGGCGACTGAGCTCTCTATCAGGTAGCTGCATACCCACAAGCTGCGCTGCCTTGTTCTCTTGCAGGCAGACGTGGGCCATACTCACCCAGGCTGCAGCCAGGTGTCTGTGTACAACAGCCAGGCGTCCCTTTCTTCTCACAGGCGGCTGAGCTCTCTATCAGGCGGCTGCATACCCACAAGCTACGCTACCTTGTTCTCTTGCAGGCAGACGTGGGCCATCTTCAGCAGCTGTTGTGTTCCACAATTCTCAAATCCAATGAAAATATATAATTTTAATGGATTTTCTAATTTTAAGGATCAAAAATATATATTTTAAAGAAATTTGAATGATCACGGGCGCCCGAATGGACACACCACATGCCAAACACCAACCCCACATTTTCCAAAAATTTAAAATAACCTTTGTCTAATTTTTCACTAATTTTTATTTTTTTTGAAATTTTTAATTTACCCCGAACGCATTTAGAATACGAACCATCAAAAAATTTCAGAATCCCAACAGTCTTCCCAGAATACAGAAAGCTAATAGTTTCATGAAAATGAAAAGATAAAAAAAAATTAGAATGTGAAAGGTCAAGAGTTTTCAGAATCCGAAAGGTCAAAAGATTTTTCGGAATTCGGAAAGCCAAAAGGTTTCTTGGGAATGCAAAAAGCCAAAGGGTTTCAAGAAGAGAATTTCAAAAATTTTCAAAGAAATGTTTTTCTCAAAATTCAAATTTTTTCTTTTTTTTTTGGCTTTTTTCCAAGCCTTTTGAAAAGTTTTCAAAAGCTTTTTTGTTTAAATTTAAAAAAAATTCATTTTTAAAATATTAAAAAGCTTTAATAAAGACTTTTTAAGCTTAAGCTTTAAGCTTATAAAAAAAAAGATTTTTTTTTGGGGGGGGGGGGCGATTTTTCGCCCAGCGCACAGCAGTGCCCCCCCCTTGTGTTGCGATGTGAGAGAGATGGAGAGGGAGGAGCCCTCTCCTCTCTTCTCTCTCCTCTCTTCCACTCATCACCTTCTCCAATCTTCTCCACTCCCTTGTGTTGCGATGTGAGAGAGATGGAGAGGGAGGAGCCCTCTCCTCTCTTCTCTCTCCTCTCTTCCACTCATCACCTTCTCCAATCTTCTCCACTCCCTCTTTCTCTGTTAAAACAGAGAGGTTAATATTTGATTAATCATAATTAAAAGATAACTATGATTAAAAATTAATCAACTTGTGCCTATTAAGAGGCGTTCACATGGGCGGGAGGAAAATAGAAGAAAAATTCAGAATTGAGAGATGAAGAGGATCCCACGCACACAGGAGAGCATTCCACATGTGTCAATTGACTACCCCACTCAGCATTTTAGTAGAAATTTGTCAGAAAATCGAAAGAATATCCACGAAAAACCCGCAAGTGTATTAAAAATACATTTTTAACCATAAAATGCTCTAAATTTTTTTAAAAAATTAGAAAAAATCTTAAAAATTATAGAAATTCAAGAAATTTATTCTACCAAAATATCAATAATAAAATATATGGTATTTTGGTAAACATTTCCATTAATGCTTATTTTAAACCATAAAAAATAGAAAAAAATAGCATTAAACTCACAAAATTCCCTCGCAATGTCGATTCGTCCATTGAATAGAAGAAACACAAGTTTCAACCGCCATATCAATGATCCATGTGCAAATCATCAACACAAATCAATAAAATAATATTTTTATTTAGTAATTATTAAAATTTATTTTAAAAATATCAAAAATTACAATAAGAAAGAAAAAATAACACCAATTAACTCGAGATTGCTTTGATACCACTGTTAAAACCCTAAGATCTCTCTAGATAATTGTTATGCATAAACATGCATAAATCAGGCATAAACTCCACGAACCACCCCTGAGCTGCCCAAGGGATGCACACATGAATTATAATGAAGTACATCATACCTTCACCTTGATGTCCCATACCATCAAGAGGTATAACTCCAATCCAGTAGCATGTAGCTATAGTGTGAAATAGTAGGTGAGTAGATATAGTCCTCTTTACAAGAAGAGAACATCATATCATAACCTAGCCTCAAGATAACATAGCCTTAGCCTCCAAGATAACATCAAGATGCCATAGCCTCCCTTGAGTGTGCTCCCCATGTCCCTATTATATAAGAGGGCCCTCAAGTGACTCTTGACTCTCCATTTCCCATGTGTGACCCTTGGATGCCTGACCCTAACCTTAGCCCTTAAGGTTAGTCCTAACGCATGCTCCACTAGAGCTTGTTCCCAGGCTCCCATGCTCACAAGCCTAATGTGGGTTAGCCTCCTAGTATATGCACACATAATGTGCATATAACAATATTGGTGAAGAGGATGTTGTTGATGCAATGCAAGCAAGGAGCTATGCATTGTCAATGCCTAGTGGTGGAGGAGAAATGAGCACTTGGATGTTCTGAAGGCAAGATATCTTTGATACAAGGAGACAAAGATCTCAAGAGGAGACGTGTATTGAGAATTCCTATGCAACAAAGTGGGACAAATTCATATACCCATGAATCAAGTTGATGTACATGATGAGACACATAGTCAAACATTATTCTCCTCAAAGGAAGTGATTAGAATAAGGCAATGTATAATGAATGATGTTAAAACCTCTACAAGTTTAGCCAAGAAAAAGAAAAGGAATATTTGTGAATTGTTGGTACCTACACTTGATTTTCCTCTTGCTTTGAGTGGGGATAGAAGATCTATCATGCACTAAATGTTGGAAGATTTTGGCTTGATAAAATGCAAAAGAGGACTTCCATTCACTATCACATTTGGTCATTGCATAGATTATGATACTTACATGCAACTCTCAATTGATGAGGATATTAATGAGGATGTTGATGCAATGTAAGCAAGGAGCTATACATTGTTAATGCCTAGTGGTGGAGGAGAAATGAGAAAATGGATGTCCTTTAGGTAAGATATCTTTGATACAAGGAGACAAATATCTCAGGAGAGGGGACAAGTGTATTGAGAATTCCTATGCAACAAAGTGGGACAAATAGGAATCATGTACCCATCAATCAAGTTGATTTACATTATAAGACACACAGTCAAACATTATTCTCCTCAAAGGAAGTGATTAGAAGAAGGCAATGTGTAATGAATGATGTTAAAACCTCAACAAGTGTAACCAAGAAAAAGAAAAGTAATATTTGTGAATTGTTTTTCCTACACTTGGTTTTCCTCTTGCTTTGAGTGGGGATAGAAGATCTATCATGCACTTAATGTTGCAAGATTTTGGCTTGATAAAATGCAAAAGAGGACTTCCATTCACTATCACATTTGGTCATTGCATAGATTATGACTATGTGGGTCTTTATGTGCACAGATTATGGGTATTGAAGTGGATGAGTCACTTGCTATAATTTATGGATAGCAAGAAGATGAAGATACTTTGTTGCCAAATCTTTCTCGACAAGTCACCAATGTATCCATGGTGGTTAAAAGAGATATGCAAGCTGAAGATGGGTATGATTGGATAGCTTTCATAAGTGCTTTGATTGAGAATGGGTATGATTGAAATGGATCTAGACCAAATATCAAAGAAAACAACACAAAGTCCAAATCTAGCACCTCATATGTGCTTGATGTGAGCATCAAGCACATATGAGGAATCCATGTGATAATGGATGAATGGAGAAGAAATCCACATGCACATGTAGCAAAGAAGGTATGTGCATAAGGCCTAAGTGGTTTAACCTTTCACCCCATGAGGATGGCTATCAATCTTGCCATGAGCCCTAGACCATTAAAAGACATCTCCATGAAAGGATCCAAGAAAACATGTAAGTTTCCAAAATAATAATGATAAAAATATCCCTACAATGAACCCAAGGCCCTATTTATCATAGCCTTGTCCATGGTCCATTATTTACATATTTTAGACCTTGGTTTTGCTAGATTACAAACCATCCCTTCCCAAAGATTTTGTTCTCAAAATCATACAAGATATCTACAATTCATCATAGCCTCAAATTAAATTAATGGGAAGTGGTGAAGGCCCCAAATATGCTCTCTAGATGTAACGAGGTCCATAAGTCTTCATCTCCAAATGCATATGTGTGGGACTGTTATGGTAGCCCTTGTTGTAGATGAAATCCCTTGAAAGATTCTTCATTAAAACTCCATGGAATGGGCTGCAAATGATTCATACACTTAGCCAATCATGTCCCACATCATATTCTTCCATTACGATGACTAATGAAGCTTGTTAAAGTAGAGAATTGACCCCAACAATGGACCTCACCAAAACTATCCAAAAATTATAGCATGCCTATAATCCTAAGTATTGCCCATATTATACATGCAATTAATGCCACTTGGTCAAGAAATACCTTGGTCAATTAATGCCACTTGGTCAAGAAATACCTTGGTCAATTAATGCCACTTGGTCAAGAAATACCTTCCTCAATTATGCCATATTGTTTCATATACTCCAAAGATTACCAAGTATGCTCATCCATGAGCAATGTGGAACTAGACCCTCCAATCATGAAAGAAGTGCTCTTGAAGCATAGTGGACTATTATGGCAGCCCATGTCGATGTCGAAACCACTTTGCAAATCTCTCATGAGATGAGAACACTTCAAAATGAGCCCCAAATAATATGTGCATAATTCCAAAGTATTTACATATCATAAACTACCATCATAGACACCTTTAGAGCTCATTGAGATCACCAAAAGACTCCAAAAAGTGCCTCTGCCAAATCTGTCTCCAAAAAATTCCAGAATGCACATCTTCCATTATAAGAGTCATAAAATCCCATATAATGAATATAAAATAGCCCAACCACATCCTCACATAATAGAACTTATTGTTGCACTTAATAAAGTGGTTGTTGCACTTAATAAAGTGGTTGTTGCCACGCATCCTCATCCACAAGTAAATCCACTACAAATGTGAACAATCCGCTCATAGATGAATCCTACCACCCCCACCGGGGTCAAATGGAAATGTATCCTTTTGAAATTCCTTGTCATCCACAATGTGACCATTATTCGAACCACCAAGATCAAATGGAAAAGCTATGAGTATCATTAGGAGACCTTTGGATATCTTTTGGGCCTTGTAAGGATTCCTAATTTTTAGGGATTAAGGCTAATTTTGTGCTTTCTTGAGGAGGAGACAAGGTCAATCAAGAGGCCTACTTGGAGCTAATTTGAGCTTTCTAGTCTATAACTCCCCTACAAAAATAGGGCCTAATGTTGTCATTCTCTCTAGCAAGCTCGTAACTAAGGGGGGATCAAAATGGACAAAAAAAAATCCATTTTGTAAGTTATACTTTGAAACTAACCCCAAATCCATACATATGTAAAATATTCAATTTTTGACCTTGATTTCTCCCCTAAAACCCACTCTATCTCATCATTGAATGCCTCCACCTTTTTCTCCTTCATTTAATGCCTCTACGTCCCCACCAAATCAGTGTGGAAAGTGTTAAGATCTCTTGTCACTTTCCACATCATCAATCTTGCAACTAAGAGGGGACCAAAAATAGTGAATTTTGTTTTCTCATTTTTGAACTTTTTTTCTTTAAAAGTTACCCCAAACCCATATATGTGTCAAAAAATCATTTCTCAACCTCTTTTTCTCCCAAAAATTGAACCAACTCTCTCTCTCTCTCTCTCTCTCTACTCAATTCTTTAGTGTGAGCTTGGCCTGCATAGCCTCACTCTATCCCTCTCTCTACAATCCTCTCATCTACTCTGACCTATCCCTTTCTCTCTCTATTGTGGCCTAATGGCTTGCAAACTCTCTCTCTCTCTCTCTCTCTCTCTCTCTCTCTCTCTCTCTCTCTCTCTCTCTCAATCTATCTATCTCTCGGAAGAGTATGCAACTTTGAGCAAGGTTCATCTCACAGAACAGGAGAGGAATGTACATAGACAAGGGGGTCACACTAATGTGGATCTATGGGTTGATGGGCATCTATACCCGGATGACCCAAGAGCACATTACCCACCCACTTTCAAAGACACCATCATTTATTCAATATGTGGGAGATGGTGAGAATGGGATGCTTGGCTTCTGCAGGAGATTAGCAATAACTGACGCTCGTAGAGTCTTCCACCCACCCAAGAGCACATTACCCACCCACTTTCAAAGACTTACCATCATTTATTCAATATGTGGGAGATGGTGAGAATGGGATGCTTGGCTACTGCAAGAGATTAGCAAAAACTGACACTGGTAGAGTCTTCTACTTGTCATCACAGTTACATATGCTCCAAGTTAACCTTTCTAGTGTACACCAAGGCCTACTTCAAGCTCAAGCAAAAATCAAGGAGCTTGAGGGTGTAAATCAAGAGAGAGCAACGTGTGTGGAAAAGCTTACGCAGACCATCTCCCACATGAAAAGCACTCCTATTGGAGCTAGATAGCGTAAGAGGCCACTCAACCACATCAAAACACTTGCCGTTGGGGGGGGGGGCACTTGTGAAAGCGTAGAATTCAAGCAATACAGTATGGCTCCTCTTTCTTATTCTCTAGAACTTCCAGTTCAAAATGCCAATATAAATCATGTGTGCACTTGTGTAATATCAATGTAATTTTGCTGGTTTTTAGAGTATTCCTTCAAGATGCCATAGGTTTTGATCAAACTAGGGATTGTAATGAGCTCTTGCACTCTTTCACAAAGAAGGGAGAACATGCTTAAAATGATTAGGGATCCTCGTGCAAGAATATACGTAAGGATGTTTCCAATGAAATCATACAAGAGGTTTCCCAAAGTATCAGTAGTAGTGTTGATGTTGTTAATGCATGCAATGAGGTAGGCATTAGCATGAAGGGCTACAAAGCTCTTCATCAATTGCTAGGAGACACCCATCGTAAAAGAAAGGTATCACGCACAACCTTTTTTCGCTGCCAAAGAGGATTCGTCTAGCAAAGGGAGTGAGCAATGAAGATGTAAAATACATGATGGGGGATCATTGCCACATCAACGATACACTTTGCATTGCAGCATGGAGAAAAAACAAGATTGTGGATGGTAATGTTTCATTTAAATTCAATGAGTTGAACAACATCAACGATACACTTTGCATTGCAGCATGGAGAAAAAAGAAGATTGTGGATGGTAATGTTTCATTTAAATTAAATGAGTTGAACAACATTTTTGTTGAAATGCGAAAGCTACAAAAGGCAATGATATTATTCTATGGGCTGCCTTCTAGATGTAAGTAGGTTTTGTAACATTACACACATTAGTTATGTACTCATTTATGGGGAACGATGTAACATTTTGTTTGATTTTTGTATTTTATAGGTTCCAAGGTCTCCTTCATGCTACTGAAGTTGAACGAGTGCCAAATTGTGAAGGGAAGAAGGCTAGAGAGAATGAGTGTCACACTCATGAACCACACTATGGCAGAAGCCTTTAAGTCTCCATCTGCTCTAGCACTATTGCGCGGAAGGGCCCGATGATGAGGGAGAGAGCACAATTGATTTTCAAGAGCAAGGGAATGACAATATTTCACACACTAAAGCCATCGTTCAGTGTTCAATCATCACAGAAAGATATATGGTGGTTAGGAGTATTTGAGTTTCCCCAAGGAGACACACGAGGTGCTAACATGGGTCTTTGAGAGGTTACCTTGGGTTAGTGATTTGATAAAGTCACAAATAGAGGTGAGAAGATGGATGTTGATGGTTTAGGGAGCTTTGACGTTGATTCGCATCTTGGCGGGGATCTAAAGACAATTAAGTATATGCTGGGTTGCACTCAAGGTGCAAATACAGCTCACCCATGCCCTTGGTGCATGCATGGAGGATTGAAAAAAAAACCAAGAAACACAGGGGGACACCCAATGGTAAAGAGGAATGCGAGGAAATAGGAAATTGTGAGGGAGAGTGGGACGGTGGTGTTCATCGCCTATGTTGGGGCCTCCGAATAGGGACTTAAGGGATAATAGCTAGAACCCCATAATTCATTTCCCTAAGAATGATCACTTTTGTACTTTGCAGGCTTTCAAGCGTATCTTTGACTGCCTCTTAAAGTGTCACATACACTATGCATTCACTATGCCTGGTAAAACTCGATAGGATGAGGCAATTGCTAGAGTGGAGAAGATTTTAAACGACATTGGTTGCCATGGGGCTAACATGGAGATACGAGTTAACCAAAAGACCTATGAAGTTTCACATATGGTTGCTCAAAAGGTTTCAATGAGTGGAGGCAAGGCAAGAAGGTTTCTCCAAAAGCCTTTCAACAAACAGGACAAGGTTCAGAGAAATGCAAACACGCAACCTCAGGAGTTCACTATATGTAAACTCCCTATATCACGTGCATTCAAGGACTAATTAAAAAACTCCTTATCTATAAAATTTTCATGAATAAAACACACCTTTTTTCTATTGAAATATGTAAATACCCCCTTTAAATGGTACCCTTTTGTATGTATAAAAATGTGTAAAAAAGGGATTAAAAAACCCCTTCTGTTGAACCCACATGCTACGCTTACATATTTATGAGTGACCCCCTCCCCCTGCCCCCCGAGCAGGCAACATGTCGAGGAAGGTGAAAATGTTCCTGCGTAAAGAGATGGGAGCTGTGGAAAGACCTTTGTGCTTGTACTACTTTGGACTACTTGGATGCAAACATTGCTGTTTATAGCGTCAGCAACTGTGGTCAAATTTCAATAAGGTAGTGTGGTTGATGAGTCAAAGCAGCATAACAGACGAAAAGCGTAAAAAATTCAAGCAGAGTTGCAAAGCTTCATTGAAGCTATGGTCCGTACATGGGGTGAATTGAATATTGTGCATTACATGGTAATATAATGCTTGTAAAGGTTTTGCAAAATAGATTTCTTCTTCTAATGCACTTTTCCTCAATGGTGGTTTTGTTTGGTATTTGCAGCACATCTTGTACGCTTGTGGTGCATATTTCATGAACGCCTACTACGGATCGCTTGTCGATATGTGGAGCACCCAAGGAATGGAGAAAAGTCATTACCGTGCAAGGGGAGTTTATTTCAAGAACACAAGACATGGAGGTGGCAAGACTCGATCAAACTATCTCAAAAAAATGTTTGATTGGTTCTTCTGTTATACCTTTGGAAGAAACCTTTCCAGGGAGAGGGCTCAAATGTCCAAATTGGCCCGAATTGCCAAATTGAAAAGTAAGGGTCAAAAAACAGTAAGGTGGAGGGCAGGGATAGGACCTACATATGTCATGCGGCATGGAGGGTTATACGTAGGAGAGTTGGTAAAGTATGGGTCCCTATAGACTTGAATGAGGCCTAGGGTTGATGTGTAGTTGATGTATAGGGATATTATGTATTGAATGTAATCAGGTGTTATAAATGAGAATGTAATCAGGTGTTATAAATGAGAATTTAAATGGTCCCTTTTTGCCAAATATGGATCCATGTTATCTTTTGCATTTAAAAACCCATTTTTTTGGTGCGTGACATTTCTCTAAAAACTAGGGTTTTGTGTAATGATTACGATGGTCACTATAAATGAGCACCCTATCTCTTTTTATCCATTTTGTACAAGCACTTTGAGAGCACACAAGCACTCAACTCCTCATCATGGGCATAATCATTGCTTCCAAACTTGCATGATACTTATTCTCTATCGAGGCCCCCATCCAACCTGATGAGGATGGCAGGTCAGCCCAGGATCTAGAAGTCAAGGATTTGCACAATCTTGTCGCTTGGATCGATAAATTTTTTTTTTGCATGCAGTATCAGGAGGGCTCAGTTTTCCATGCTGACAAGAAGGAGGCCACGTAATGACCCCTCCATACCACAAGCGAACCGCACGAGGGCATTACAGTTTTCTAGGAGCATTGCAGAGAGCACCGACAGTCTATGGTGCAAATTTTGTTGTGGTTTTTGGAGTGACCCTTGGTTTCGAGTATTGTGAAGTCATGCGTTATCACCAATTTTGTTAGATTGATATACTTTCCTTGCTAGGTTTGATTGGTATAGTGAGGGAGCTTTGTAATACCTTCAAATATAGTTTTTTTGATGACTTGAATTGTATCCCAAATATTTATGATGCTTTGTAATACTCAAAGAAGTCAAAAGATACTAATTTTTGAAATATGACATGCTTTGTATTCCACATGTTCGTGTGTTTTGTTGCTTTGTGATAAGTGTCCAAAAGGGTGCGAAAATACACTATGCAGGATGGCCGGACAGATTATTTTTGCACCCTTTTGGACCAATAAAAGATTTGGTCATTTTTTTCAATATTGTCTCTCTAGTGAACACTTATTCGAATGATGCCCATGCAGAGCTCGACGTGCATTTAGCATGTGTACGATTTGTTCACACGTGTGAGTCACCTCTTAAATTTAGGGTTTTTTAGGGTTATTGCAATGATGGCATTTTCTTATATAAATAAAGATCGACCTCTACTTTTGCCCAGTTCTTACAAGCGAGAAAAACACACTAGAGCCTTCCCATCCTTGCCCTCGGCTCTCCTCACCATGGCGCGTACAAAGCAAACAGTGAAGAAGATGATTGAAGAATGACACGCGTGACTGAAGGACAATGTAAAGAAGAATTTGGAGCATTACAACAACAGTCTAAAGAAAAAATTGACAGAGCAAGCTAGCTCATCCCAGCAACCGAGCAAACATGTAAAGTTGGTGGATTATGGCACGGAAGATAGTAGTGCAACAGACACCAACACCAACACCGACTCGGGGGGGGGAGCCTACATGGGTGCACATGAAGATTCCCAACCACCCAGCCATAGGAGAAAAGACCTTTCCACGCAATAACAATAGCAACAGCAGCAAGGGGAGCAAGAGGAAGAAGCATCATCCCCCCCAAAAGAAACAGAAGGAAGTCGACCTATTACACTCCCTGCCCGTAGTAGGAAACACTCAGGGTATAGGAATGTTCAATGATGTATCTCAATTTTTGTTGGTTTTCAAGTGAACCCTTCTGCCCTATGTGGGGCCCCAAATAGCCCTTTCTTGCACCCTTCTAGACCTCATCTTTTTTAGATTACAAATCAATCACATGTACTTAAAATCCACTTTCAGCATTGTATTGATATAAAAATTTACATGTAGGATTTGGGAATACTCTTTACAAGAAGAGAGGAACGTCGCTTCTTAGGGAAGCTCGCCGGTTAGAATAGCACTAGCTATTTCTCACGCGGTGAGTCATGGCCAAGCAACTTGTCAATTCCTAATTGGGCAAGCACCTTGCCTCTATAGTCACTTCCAAAAGTGGACATAACTAGGGACTTCTTAACTAGGATTACAAAACTGACCGACTGGCCAATAGTGGCCACGCAGAGTTGCTTTGAGAAGGTCTTTAATGCAAAAAGGGGGAAGCTGGCATTGGGTGTGAATTCTCTGTGAATAATCACAGTCATTTGTTAGGAGGTGTCCAATGTAGTGGCCAAGAGTCGGATATGGTCCTCTAGTAGCACGCGTTACCTCGCCCCACATAGTATAACTGTCCATCTCTAGCATGTTTTCTTGCTTATCATCCTCGTCTACATCAGCCTTTCGCTCCAATTCAATTTTGGACTTGGACTCATTGATATTTTTTGTTGGAGTTTGTGTCCAAGTCATGATTGCATAGGAGACACTTTGTTGCACCACCACTTGAAACTCCTCCCTCGGTGATAATTGTCTGCTTTGCATTCTTGGCTGCCTCCATAGCAATGACCACCATCTCCTCCACCGAGTCTGTGAGTGTGAGGAGGTTCTCCTCCTCCATGTTACCTGTGTTAGAGTCATCCAATGGGAACTCCGCCTTCACCTTGATCATGCTAAAGCACTCATCCATGCGGAGGCCACATGACTTTTCAACATCATGCAAAAAAATGAAAAACTACGGCCGTGCCACAATCAAACATAGAGAGTCAATCTCTATCCCAAGAAGGGGGGTATAGTCATCTTCATCTTCAATTTCTATGCCACTTCCACTAGCCTCAAAGTGGCATGGATTTTCTACGAGCCCTAGCGCACCTCCTAGAAATTGTTGTGTGATGATCAAGCTTTCACTTACACCTGTGCACACTGCACTCTAAGGCTCTTCCTTGTTGTTGTGGATGAATCCTCCCAAGGCGCAATTGCGTAATTTTGACCTCTTCCTCCTCCTCTCCTTCTAAAAGGAAGAAAATAAAGTAGGCTAGCCATGATAGAAAGCGATGGCCAATGGCACCTCTATTGAGCTTGCGTACTTGCTTCTTGTCAAGCTGTAGGAAGTGTCCATATTTCATTGCCATTGCTTCAAATCTTCTGAGCTACTTTCGGAAGGGCTTTTCGTTATGGAGGTTGATGTACTCTAGGAGGCTGGAGGGCACCCACAATCTATCATCTTTGGCCAGAGAGACAGAGTGCGGCTTGATGTGGGTGTCCATGTATGATAATGTGTCTACAAATAATTCTTCATGGAGGCGAAGTGTGGAGATCCAATCGATCGTGCGAGTGAACATTACATGCAAGTGTGTGGCCTCTGGAAGGGCTTTTCATTGTGGAGGTTGATGTAGTCTAGGAGGTTGGAGGGCACCCACAATCTATCATCTTTGGCCAGAGAGACAAAGTGCGGCTTGATGTGGGTGTCCATGTATGATAATGTGTCCACAAATAATTCTTCATGGAGGCGAAGTGTGGAGATCCAATCAATCTCACAAGTGAACATTACATGCAACTGTGTGGCCTCTAGAAACTCGCTCTCACGAAGGAAGTCCATGAAGCGATCGTAGGCAGCCATGTGCTAGGAAGTTCAAGTGTGGAGGTGCCTTGTGCTCTTGAGAATGAGTGCAAAAATGACACATCAAGCCTTCAAAAGTACTATTTATACAAGATAGCGGCCATTTCAGACACTGGACCAAAAAACATGAAAAAACATTGATTTTTTAAAAAATGAAACCACCTCTTGAAGAAACCAGACAACATATTTTAAACACTGAAGTATCTCAAAAGAAAATTTTACAAAACTCCGATGGAGGGATATTACAAAATTTCTCTAGTCAACACTCATAGCTTAAATTCTTTGAACCAAGGTGACATCTTCTGGCCCCCAATCCGAGGACACCCTGGTGTTTGCTTCCATCCTCCTTCCAACCTATCCAAACACCCAACATGGTAAGTGACTCCAGAAAGGGGTGAGCAAATACATAGGTTTAAATGTCAAACAACCCTTACCTTTCCTGCCCTACACATTGAAGCAAGCATTATTGATTCCCTCAAATCCCAAAATATGTAGGTGATCATCACGGACATTCAAAAGGCTCCAATTCTTACTTGCTTGGACAATCTCTACCCCCACATTAGGTAGGCCTATAGAGAGATATATAGGCTCTATAACCTCCTCTTGAGCTTGCAAGGGTATCCATGCACACTTCTTCCTCATCCACCACTTGTAACAGAAACGAGTACATAAAGTGGTACGAGCTTGCCAAGAATCGAAAGGAGACACTAGAATGCACTACATTGCACCTGAAATTCTCTACTTTATGCTCCCCCTCCATAATGTCCCACGCTTGGCCAAGCAGAGTGACAATCTCTTGAACGTCTACCACCTTGCACATGTACATTTTTGGCGTTCGTGTGTAAGTAATGGCCCAAAACATGTGGGCAAACACATGCACAGGGTATGCCTAGCTAAGACCAACTGATCTTGAGGCGTTTGTGTACTTCAAAGAAGAATGTATATCATTGACCATCTTTGCTTTAAGAGCAACAATAGTCCAAACATCAGGCATTGGCCATTTAGCACTACAGAGGGAAGGAGAGGGGACTTTTTCAAGCTTACCAAACCTGTTGACCTATGTCGAGACTACATAGTTATGGGTGTATAAGAAAATCTTTCGACTAGCAAGGTTAGAAGGGGCACTGTTAGAGAATGCACCATCCCCAATGTGCACATGTATAGCATACAATGTTCCTGTAAGGCTCCTTATGGGCTGTTCCTCAATGATGTTGGAAGGGAAAATATCTGGAAATGAGGAAAGTGTCAAATAAAGTTGAAAAGAACATTTCACAGACCATGTACACTAACGTACTAAAGTGAAAGCATACAGTTGCAAAGGAAAACGAGGACTATGACGATCTGGGTGCAAAGAAATTTCCTATGCTGAGTACACATGTTGCACTAGGGCCACCAATCCATCACGCCTTGTTTCCTTGAATCCTAGCAGACGCCCCTTCCAATGGTACTCAACCACATCTCGACGTCGAACTTGATGCGGTCCATTGGCACTGGGCTGAAAATACACCCAATCTCCCTTTTGAAATTGTTTTTCAACCGAAGCACCGTGTTCATCCCTCGTATTGAGCATGAGCAGAGACCCAACCACCTTGTCCCTTGGCCTTCTCCTCGCGCGACCACAAAGATGCACTAACCTCCGTGGTGTGTTATGGTGTGCTATGCTAGAAAGGTTTTAGGGGAGGGAGAGAGAGAGAGAGAGAGAGAGAGAGAGAGAGAGAGAGAGAGAGAGAGAGAGAGAGAGAGAGGTTGCATAGTACAAATTTGAGGTTAGTGGGGAGAGGGAGGTAGATGTGGGTGTGAGGAGATTCGAATGTGTGTGCGTGATAGAGATAGAGAAGGTTGCAAATCTAAGCACAGTAGAGAGAAGGAAGGGGGAGAGAGAGAGAGAGAGAGAGAGAGAGAGAGAGAGAGAGAGGGTTGCACAATAGAGAGATAGGTTGAAGATCTACTCACAGTATAGAGAGAGAGAGAGAGAGAGAGAGAGAGAGAGAGAGAGAGAGAGAGAGAGAGAGAGAGAAGGTTGCATAGTAGAGAGAGAATGAGCTATGGAGATTTGAGGTTTGGGGTGAAGAGGATGATGTTGGAGGGAGGAATAATGTGTAGGGAGAGAAATCTAAGGTGAAAAAAGAAGTTTTTTGATATAATATAGTTTGGGTTGGGTTTTGAGAGGGAGAATGCACTTTTGAAATTGATTTTTTTTGAAAAATCCTATTTTTTAGGGTTTTTGACCCATGAGATTGATGGGGCTAAAGTTGGTGGAGCCCTCTACTTTTTAGAAGCCACCCCCTTGGTTTATGGTGGCATCCTCCTACTTTTTGCACTCCACCTCCCTAATTTATGAAGGCCACTCCCTACTTCTTGAACCCCACAAATGTAGTAATGAGGGAGACAAGCCTAGTTGTCCCCTACTTTTAGAGAAGACCAAATGTGCATACTCCTCTCTTCCTATTGGTCCATTACTAAAATGAAGGTCATTAGAAAAGGGCCCAAAATATATCCAAAGGTTTTATTAATGATCATCCCAAAGATGAGGTAATCCACACAACTACGACCGCATGGACGAAATATAGATCCAGGCCATGTAGAATCCAAAGCAATGGCTACACTGCTTGGATTGAATAGAGAATATAAAAAGCCCTTGTTGGTGATGCGACTAGCCAATCCTCCTGGATCAAATGGATAACCATCATGTAGACCATCTAACCACCATGAAACAATGGTGTGACCTCCTGGATCGAATACATAACGGTGCATCTAACAATCTAGAATACAAACCCAACACCATCTTGGTATGAGGTACTCCATCAATGGTCATAGCACCTAATCCTCCTATCTCATAGGAATGGCATCCACAAAATATAAAGGCACATTCCTCATAACTTGCATCCCCATACGCATAGGTGTCATCCTCAAGATCGGCATGTTTGCTACTACCAATGCATACTTCATCAACATGTGTAGCATGCATAAAATCCATGTGATAGTCATAATCAAAAGGAGTAGAACATGTCACCTCAAGACTATCATCATCTCCATGAACAACATGTTTACTACCCATATATGCATGTTCATCAATCAACACATGTATGGACAATATTGTTATGAGACAATTCTCCCTTTGTATGCATCATGATCCACATCTTCTAGGCCTTCATAAAATCAAACAAGAGACAATCATATGTCTTCCAAGATGAATTTGAAAATGGATCATACAATGCATTCTCATGAATCTTTCACAAACCAGTCAATGTGTCACCTAATGCATGATCATACAAGGCATGGTCATCACACGTATCATCAATAAATGAGTCATCACACCATTTGTCACATCAACAAATGAGTACTCATCCAAAATGTCATCAATGACCATCTCCTCATAGTCTCGTGGTGTCAAATCATGAGCTAAAAATTCCTTAATCAAAGCACTTATGAAAGCTATCCAATCATGCCCATTTTCAGCTTGCATATCCCTTTTAACAACCACGGATACATTGGTGACTTGTCGAGAAAGATTTGGTAACAAAGCATCTTTATCTTCTTGCTATCCATAAATTACAGCCAGTGATTCATCCACTTCAACACCCACAATGTGTGCATACACACCCACATAAAAATTGAGTTGAGTCTTTGTACTCTTTCTTAATGAAATTATGATTTTCCATCCATATATCATAAGCTTTCCTATGCCTTTTGGTGAATGACATATGCTCCCAATCATACTCAACCACATCACCACATCAACATACAACTCCTCTTCAAGCACATAAGATTGATTTCCCTTGGGATGTGAAGATACTCTTTTAGGTTCTCCAAGGGTTGGTTACAAATGTGTAGACCAAGATGTATGTTGCTTCCCATGTAGTTGTTGAGAGGGACCGGCTTGGAGAAATGTAGGCTTCATTTTCCTCATGAGCTCTTATATGCATAAGCACTTTTTAGCTCTTATATGCATAAGCACTTTTTAGCTCTTATACATAATGCATAAATGTAATGTAAGAGAGTTGACTCTTGTGCATTAAGACTATTATGTACAAACATTTCAAATTAAGAAAAAGTAAAAAACACCAATGCACTTAAGGATGCATAGTATTAAAGAAAGTAAATTTTTTATCAAAGAATGAGTGTAGAGATTGGCTTTATTTGGAGAGATGCTAGCTTGGTATGTTCAACAAAAGACCTCATAAATATAAAATAGATGTGATAAAGATTCATACATGGAAACAAAGTAAATTTTAAGACTCCCATGTTATAGGAAGCCACTTAACTTCTTACGTCTCTCATGGCACGACATGTACATACAGAGACTCGGTTTGATGTAGCTTTGAATGGGTGTGTCTCTCTTGTGCCCCTACTTAGTGTAGGTTCCACATTTGACCTCTCGATTGAGGTATGGTCGGAAACATGTTAGGGTGCTATGCTTTTTATGGTTCTTAGCACTAGTGGCATTAAAAAATGGGCATGTGGTAAAATGTTTGCGAGACAAATCATACATTGTCGGAGATTATACAACAAGATTCTCTTCTCGTTAAGAGATTTCCAATAATATATAAAATGTCAATAGGAAAATTTTCATTATGGGTCATCTTTGGACTTAAAAATTATCATAAAAATCATGTTAATTAGCACTGTCTCGGACACAAAAAAAAGGTAGCACGTTAACATGCTTCCACCCACATACCTTGTGTGCAACACAAAGAACTATACCAATGGGAACGTGTTCAGCAAAAGGACTTGAGCATAGTGATAATGGCTTTAAAATCCACATGCGTAGCCCATCTGGCGCCCCTTTGTTGGCTGCAGCCCCGCCTGGCTCTGCAGCCCATGCGCGCAGCAGCGCCCGCCTGGCTGTAGCTCATGCGCGCAGCAGCGCCCGCCTGTACCACACATACGCACAGCAGCACCCGCCTGTACCAGACGTACGCGCCCACCACGACTCCACACGGCGACCTGTGCCAAGGCGATGCGCTTGTATATACCACATGCCAGCGAAGGGGATACCATACGCCATGCGCCACCCTTCTCCTTTATAAAGATGCGATTCGCGCTCTCCAAAAAAAAACAAAAGCAGATAGCAAAAACGCATGCCTTAAATATAATATTATTATTTTTATCATCACAGGTTTAAAAACCTTATAACCTTTAAAATCCTTTTTGCCCTCTTTCACACTTGGGCTGGCCACCACACATATGGGTTTCCTTTTCATATCCAAATTGATGCCTGTTCACGCTGTCCATCCCGTGCCCGTGCCCACTTGTTTGTTGTCCTTGGAAAGAAAAACACAGGGTCGTAACATACCCCCCTCTTGAAAAATAGCAAGCGTCCTGGATTGCACTCAATAACACAGTAAGCATCCAATGAAGAAAGAGTCCCCATATGACCAAAGCAATGCCCCTCCAGTGCATCTGGGTGATGAAACAATCATCCTGAACAATAAGGCTATACCCCCCTCTTGAAAAATAGCAAGCGTCCTGGATTGCACTCAATAACACAGTAAGCATCCAATGAAGAAAGAGTCCCCATATGACCAAAGCAATGCCCCTCCAGTGCATCTGGGTGATGAAACAATCATCCTGAACAATAAGGCCATACCGTCACATCAAAGTGACAAACAACTCTTGCTTGTTCCTTCAGAACCTGCAGCAAAAATCTAAAACCAAGTGGAAAGATGTAACCTGTGTTAGCCAAAATCAAAACCATGCATCATTCTACATATGACAAACATATGCATGACACATATATGCATTCGCAAACAATATGCTCCTCAAGATGCTCTAGCTACTCTAATATAACAGTCTCAGGGTTGCTTCGCAAGCCTTACACCCATGAATATCCCGTAGGACCCACTACTGATGGTACAACATGAGCATATGAAAGCACTCAATGCATTTAAACCATAAAAAAATTAATATAGCATTTTGTTACCTCCCAACTAGTAAAAGGGTTTTTTGCCATCTACAATCGAGATAAACATCAAAGTTTATCAATGAAAAAAGATCAAGAATACATAGCAATATTTTTCCAAGTTACTATATTATCATAGGGCAAAAAAGATTTGGTAAACTTGAGGGTAGGAAAATTCATTAGCATCATTAAGAAACTCAAGAAATGCATGCACAATAGCATGGACAATAAGGTTATTAAAGGATATAAAGTCCCAAATTATCTTTCCCATGATAAATTTAACACGATTTGCATGAATATCAAATGAAAATCTATGCTAAGAAGCCTATGTGCTCATAGAAAGCTATCTCTAGCATCCAAGTACAAATAGAAATAAAGAGAACACATCCAATTATAAAAGATCTCTATGCTAAGAAGCCTATGTGCTCATAGAAAGCTATCTCTAGCATCCAAGTACAAATAAAAATAAAGAGAACACATCCAATTATAAAAGATCTCAAAGTCCCAATCTAGTAGATTCCACAAAAGAGTCTCCACATATGGCAAACAATCGCATCCAATAGAGAGCACATGCAAGGATAAAGGATCTAAAAGCCCTAAGCCAATATATTCTAGAAAAAGAGTCTCCATCATGTAAACAACCTATTCTAAGGATCTCAAATCCCCAAGCTAGTATATTCCACAAAAAGAGTCATCATATGCAAACAACCTATTCCAAAGCAATAAATTATAGATTTTACAAATTTTACATGAATTTAAAAGAATACATTTCAATAAACATTGGATAGCTTGAAACATAGATTATGTGATGACCCTATTGAGACTTGGCTAGATATGTTCCCATCAAAGCTCCTAAAAGAAATCCCAACATCCAAAAACAAGAGGTCCTACATAAAAACACAACATATTATAAACACTTAGAAAATACAAACATTGACATCGGGGGTAACACAAATTATATTAATAAACTTACCAATGATTACTCTTTGGTCCACTCTTGGAATTCTCTTCCTACCATCATTCAAGAATGGAAATACTTGCATATAGAGTGGTAGATGTGGAAGCAAGGATCAACATACGTGCTACATTCTAGTTGGCTTTGATCCTTGCACTTCTTTTCCCTCAAAAAGCAATCTCTTATGATTTGTAGCACATATGAGACAATACTTACTAGCTTCATCATGCATCCCCACAAGCATGTGTCTGTGGGCAAAGACATCACTTTGGCGAATGCATGCATTATCTACAAGTTGCTAGTTGCTCGTGTAGTTTCAACATGAACTTACAAATGACTCACCTTCTGTTTACCATAAAATATGGTAAAGGATAGAAAGTACCATTATGCTCCATCTCCATAGCATTTTGGCTCTCTCCTACTTTGGTGAAAAAATATTTCTCCATTCATCCATACTCTTAACATTATCTAAGATGGTTCCCTCTGCTTCCAAAAGCTCATCATCAAGATCCACAACTTTCCTTGCACTTGCATGCTCATCCAAATCTAATATCATGATATCTTGAAGAACATAAGGCTTGGAATTGTCTTCCCCACTTTTTCTTGCAACTCTTGCCTTTGCAACACGCACATTATCTTTATCCTCATGCAAAGGAGAATCTCCTTCAGGTGAAGAGGAGCCATCTGAAGTTGAATCTCCTTCAGGTGAAGAGGAGCCATCTGAAGTTGAAGCTTCATGAATGACTTGTTGGTGAATCCTATGCATTCCTCGACCAAGACTCCTTGGTCTCCTACAAGCAAATAGGCATTTAAGCCGATGGAGAGATTGATGTTATTAAGCCAATGGGGGAATCAATGAATTTATTTGGAAAGCTATTAATGGGTTTGATGCATTGATGTCTTTGCATTATCTTGTGCAGATAGTATGTGAGGTAGTTGTTAATGAACTTAGAGAAGTGAAATTTTCTTATTTAACTTCTCTCTTATATACATATATTTTTAAAGGCTCACCTCTTTTCCAATTTTAGGCTATCAAAAGTACATATTATCTCTCCTTTGAGAATTAGGTACCCTTTACGTACAAACTTTTTAAATCATGTATTTTTCAAATTCAGGCTAGAAAACGTGTATATATTCTCTCTTTTGAGAATTAGAAACCCCTTATACACATGCATTTTCTCTTTTTGAGAATTAGAAACCCATTTGTATATATATTTTTGTACACATATAAAAGTAACCCTTCTATATGGTTATTGTCTCTTTTGAAAATTAGAAAACCCCTTTTATACATAGCTTCTTGTAATCTCATGAAAACAAGAAACCTCTTATGTAACCTTTTTATTTTGCATTAAGAGGCATCTCAAAAACACATAGAAAAGATAAAATATGTGTGTTAGGGTATTAGATCATGCATATCACCAAATGAGGTCCTTTCAATTAATTAAAGGAGTTTTGAACCTATTAAGATCTTGATTGATTAAGCATGTGCGTAATGTGTGACATTGTTAGTTAAAATATGACGATGTAAGGTGAAAATCATCAAATTAGGTTTATGATTTAGGGATTTAGGGTTTGGGGTTTAGGGTTTAGGGTCTGTAACATAGGGCTTAGGGTTTAAAATTGGGGTCTAGGAGCTGGGGTATAGGGTTTCTAGTTTAGGGTTTAGAGTCTAGGGTATGGGGTCTAGGGTTTATAGTTTAGGGATCTAAAATCTAGGGTCTAGTGTTTATAGTTTAGGGTCAAGGGTCTAGGGATTTGGGCATTGGGAATGATGAGCTAGTTGAGAACAGAGTAGAAGTGTAAAACATAACAGTAAAGAACAGTGTGTAGAGGAATGGGAAAACCAATAACATGGTTGAGATTTTATTTTTTAATGAAAATAAGTTTCCAACATATTATTAGTGGGATAGCAAGCATAAGAAGGTGGGAAGGCAGCTAGAGTAGGTAAGCACACTTTATGGGCTTAACTAAATGGGTGATAGGCTTTTTTGCCACACGTATCAACTATTTTCGTACAACTTAACATGGTGGCAGAAAAACAAAAACAAATGCACTATGAGAGTTTTTCAACACATTGTATTGAAGGCAAATGCAATGATACAATGAAATTCTTAAAAAATAGGTATGTTATACCACACAAAAATAGTCAATATTGTTAACATCAATATATTATAAACACTTATCATTCTAAACAAAGCATATCTTTATGTAGGATGGTGATTGAGAAGGAGAAAAAAGTCAAGGTGGCGCAAATTGTAACAAAATTTATTCTCAATAATACAAGTAGGAAAATACTTAAAAAAAAGTCTTCTTTTTCCCTTCAACTGTTTGTCTTCCTCAAAGAGACTCCCCTTTTCTTTGGGTAGTTATTTGCCCTCATCTTCAGATTATTGTTTACCCTCATCCATTTTTACATCATTTCTTCTTGATTTTCAATGTCCCTTAAAAATGCTACAGATTGGACATTGAAACTGACAAGACTGCTCCTCAATTCCTGCTTTTGCATGCAGATAGAAAAGGAAAGCCACATGATGAATGAAGAACCTTGCATTTCCTACTATGTTACCTGCATTTCTCCATAGTGACTTTTACATCCTCAGGAAGTATATCATACTTTTTCTGTGACCTGTCCCTTTCTGAAGATGTCTATGCCAACATGCTAAGATGATCAAACCTGATACCTTCAATATGTATAGCACTATCATCTGTCAATGCAAAGAAAGCTTGCATTTCTTCTTCTCGTAATACTCCTTGAAGTGATCAATCACATTGAACTCATGTCAAATATTACATTAAAGCATTCCCTGTAGGACTCAAATAGATCTTGTGTACCTGCAAGCTGCAAAAAGTAAACAAATTTCTCTGTTAGAAGTTCCTTTGTCATAGGAACACCTTCATCACTTGATCCCATTTCTATGCACAGTAAAGTTTGGATACAAGCAATAGCACTTGTAAATCACCTTGGAAGGATGGCACAAATATGAATATTATAGGACCACCGATCGCTATACTCACGCTATTTTTTTATCACAGAATGGGTTTTCAACTAGGGTGGCAGGATGTAGCTTAGGGGGAAACAAACATGAGCTAGGCCTTGAGTAGCTTAGGGAAAGGTTGGAAAGACAGTGCAAATAATTAAATCCAATAGACCCAGATTGCTCTACTCATGTCGTGTTTCTACCAATGATGGGGCAGCTAGGGGACACACTACTCCTGGGGATAGCTGAGGGGGCAGGTGGGACAACAAAGTGCTGTCCTGGCTTAGGGGGAAGGTAGGGAAGGTTGGAAAGACAACGCGAAAGGTGAAATTCGAAGCAAACAGATTGCTGTAGTCACTCCGTTTTTCTATGGTGGGGTAGTTGGGGCAAGGGGCAGCTCTTAGGGGTTGGGGGTAGCTGGGGAAACTTGGAGGGTTAGGCTGCAAGAATTTTTTTAAAAAAATATCCACATTTATATAGGGCCATGAGGCCATGTGGCAATCATACAGACACCATGTGGCAGTGCCACATATGCTCACACGTGTGAAATAGCGCGCACGTGGGAATCCATGTGTCGACGTGTGATTGCACGTGTAGTTATCACATGTGTGATCACTACACGTGTGCACATATTCTCGCACGTTTCCAAATGGCTGACACGTTTCCTCATACGGTCACCATAATCCACACTGTCACGTGGGGCTTAATGGACATTTCCTATAAATAGGTGGGGAGTTTTTATTTTTTTAAAACCTATACGTGGAAAGATGAGGCCCACCCGCACCAGAGCTTTGCACTTTTTCACCTTCATAAAGCTCTCCTGGTTTAGTTTTGATTGCTCTTCACCTACACGAGCTCCTCATTGCTCTTCAAAACTACCACCAATACTACAACATCTCTCTTTGATTGCTATTCACCTACATCGACACGATTCCTATAAACCTAAAACATATGAATTCCTTCTACACGTCGTCCTTCCATCAGGCCAAAAAGTATGCTTCCGTTGCCTTACTTGGTTTCATAACCTATGTATACCCATAATCTATATACTTTCAAAAGGACTGTAGTAGATATACTTATATACTTTCATAACCTATATATACCCATGGATTTAATTATTATAGAGTTTCCATCATATATAATGAACAAAAAAAAGGTGTAGAAAGATGGTGCAATAAAAGGGACTGTGTGTTATCAGGTCATCTTAATCACGTCGGCTTTCCATTACAGTGAAAAAATGTTCACATGTTTTAAGACATTTACCCTTTGCTTTACTTGCTCTTTTTGGCAGAGTTTCCACCTTCAAACATTCTTATGTATTACATATAAGGTATAGAAAGATGGCATGATGGAATCGACTAGGAGTTGTTGGATCGTTCTTCTTGCACTGTCTTTCCATGTAGTACATTAGGTACATTATGGAGATGTACGTGTATGTCTTTTTAATGTCAAAATATACTAAATGGAAGGACGACGTGATATGAAGAATCCAATTGTAACATATTGCACATATCGTGCCTTCTTTCCATGTGGTATATTTATATAAAGTGAATATATGTTATGGCACAGTGCCTTTTATCTGTTGTTCTTCTTGTTCTACCCTTTCATTTTGAATGTTTTAATTCAAATAAGGTAGGTTCTTAGATGAAGTCATATTTCATTTTGTGTTTGACAGGCCATAAATGGCTAGAACAAAGAAAATAGCAAGCCTGAGGGTTGGTAGAGAAAGCAGCAAATGAAAATAAAATATCAAAGGAAAAGCTCAAAAAAAGAATCAACCAGCATATGAATGCCTTGAGAGAGATAAGGAGGGCCCAGAAACATGTCGAGTTACTCGTACACAAGCTTACATTCATGAGAGTTGTGTTTGTGAGATGATTGGAAGCTTGGGATGAGATGGGCCGACAATGTAGTATGTGCCCTTCAAGAGGTTGCAAAAGACTTCATTATAGATTTATTTATTGATAGTTACATTTGTTCTGCACATGCATATAGGGTCACTCTTATATGGACAAGGACATGCACACCTATAGTCTTATAAGATACATATTTGAGAAGTTATTGTATCCTATACCATTGAGTGACTCTAGGGCATTTAATATCTTGAATGTGCCACTAGCTAGAAAACCTAAGGACGCAGGTATTAAGATTGAAGACGTTACACATGATAGGGATACTAGGATTGTAGATCAAGCAAAGACTAAGAAGGACAAAGAACAGATACCTTTTGAGGAAGAAAGGAGAATTGATGAAGAAAGAATTATGGGAGATGAGCTGATGGACCTTGAAGAAAAGAATCTTTAGGATTTAAAGAAGGTACCTGGAAAACTTGTTGTTTAGGTGGTGAAATATTTTGCTGATGGTTTAGAGTATCTTGATATAGCACCTTTAGATACATATATGTTGTGAGAGAGAGAAATCAAGAAATAAATTATGTTGTGATCTTGATATCTCTTATGTAAGCTATCTTTTTTGAAAATTTATCTTCTGATTTGGTTTTTCAAGATAAATGCTTAATTTATCCTCTTATTTGTTTTTTTGTAGGCTTCTTTTGGCCACCCAACCCCTAGAGGCATATTATCCTATTTTTTTGCTAGACCCTATAGTATCTCTTTATGTAAGAGAAACAAGAACCAATTTTAGTAGGCTGGAAGAATGGTTGAGGAAATGCAACTTTGAAAGGGTGCAATATGTAATTGTGCTTTATAATGAAAAGTAAGTATTTTATTTTAAATATGTTTTACTTTGTTTTATGTCTTTTTATACATCTCTATCAATTGTTTTTTTTTCTATTTTGTAGGATCCATCGGAGTGTAATTATAATTGATATCAATAAAAGAAAGACATGTTTCTTGAATACCATGCTTGGTATGGATGGAGAAGACAAATTGTAAGTTTTTCATGTTAATAGAGATTGTGTTTAAGATTCAATTTGTATTAGATTGAATAATTTATGTGGTTTGTTATTTTGCAGAGCATCAAAACACATAATAAGCACATTAGAAACACTCCATCCTCCACTCCTCAATAATAAAACTCCACATTAGTTTTCATTTTGCCTGTAAGTTATAATAATATCAATGATAACTTTTAAGTTTGTAATAAAGATTTAGTTAAGAGTCTAAACAAGGACTATAATTGCTATAGGTTCCATTATAAACTGATGGAAGTTCATGTGGATGGAGAGTGGTCATAAACACATGGAGATATATGCAATCAAAATTTCTAGTAGACATATCAAAAAGAGTAGCTATGAGTATTTTTGGACAGACACATCAAAAAGAGTTGTCAAAAATTTATGTATTTTCCTTAAACTTTCATATCCTACTAATATATACTAAGATTTTCTTCATAATTTTATGCAGTTCACAACTTCATGTTATACAAACACATACATTTGGTGGGTGAGAGAAAAGGCAATCAGATTAATGCTCCACAATCGTGTGGATCTTTCCATAGATCTAGATTCACCACCATCATCAATCACACCTATGACGACAAAGAAGCCATTGAAAAAGAAACGACTTCCCGTAAAGTCACACGAAGAAGAGAAAGGCTTATTGAAAATAGAAACAATTTAAGAAAAAAGAGGCTAAGTCAAAGAAAAGATTTGGAGTCCAAGTTGACCAAGGAAGGCAAAGAGGCCAAAGCTTCTATGGACACTGACCAACCAAAGTAGATAGTTTTTTTATTCTCATACATTGTAACCAACCAAGTTTTATAGATACCATTGTAATAAATATATATACAAAATTAATATTGAGTTTAGTTTCTTATTTAACATTGGTCATCTTGTCTTAATAATGTTGAATAACTATTTTACAAAATTAATCGACAAGACAAGATCTAGATGGATAAAAAATTATATTGTATTAAGAAAACTTCAAGATTACAAGACAAACATCTCACATAACTAAAAGTATTTTTGGATCTTCTTCCCACCATAATACCATCTGTCTTAAATTTGTAGTCTGATGGTATGGCATCTAATAGAAATTCCAAAGATGTATGCACATCCCTCAATGTCTATTTTGCATTTATAGGAACGACTCTATTGTCATCATCACTCAACTTGATCATTGGCTCATACTGCATAATTTTTTCTTCTGAATCCAATGGCATCCAAGTCCTCTACTCTTTTTCCATTGTCTATACTCTAAGCTAATGTAGAAGGTTTGCTGAGAGATGTTGTATGCCATCACCACAGAATCAATGCAAGCATTACATTTTATAAGATCACCCCTATGGATGACTTCACTCACTTTCCATTTAGCTCCAGCTACATTATCCAAGTCAAACTCAAATATATGTGTAGACAGCCACATTGCTTTTGTCCGGACCTCATTCCTTATCACTGGGTCTTATAAGCGTCTCGGTAGTATCCTCATCTAAGTGTCTCCTCCGGCCATCTCATGCCTCATTATTTCAATATTAATATCGTGGTTGGGACCTCGATCGGCTTTCTCCAAACCTGATGCCTTCTCACTGGGTCTTATAGAGGCGTCTTAGTAGTATCCCAGCTAAGTGTCTCCTCGACCCTGTAATTTCTTTTAATGTTATTATCATTTTCTATTGACATCATATTTCAAGACAATACTTGAGGAATTGGCCAGTTACTTACCATTCAAGTTCATCAAGTCGTCCACCTCGAGTTTCCCACGGAGGTGAAGGTTGCATTCCATGTACTCCTTGCAGTAGGCATAGATGAGCTGGATCATCAAAGCCAACATGTCGTATGCCATATGTGTGCTTATTTTCTCCCCATTTTTAGTGTTTGATTTGATCTAAGCCCCTACAACTAGTGCACCACACTAGTATAAGACCAAGTGTGCTCCCAACAAGTAGAGCTTGGTTCAATACCAAGGTTCTTGTCGTTCACACACAAGGTTTCTTAATCTTAACTTTAGTGTTCATTTTATTAAAAAAAAAACCTTTTACTTATGTGTATTTCCCGTGCATGGAAAGACATTATTTAAGGTGCCCAAGAAATCATGATAGTTGTATCATCCTCATTGGCATGAGGGTCATCATTGAGTAGCCCGTGTGCATCATCGGCCATGGGTACATCTACAAATAAACATAACAGCATTAGCAAGTGAGGCGGTGGAACGTTCTTCACCCCCCTCATCAGCACATACAATAGGAGTCACTCCGGGTGGATGCTTGTCTACATAATAGAATTTGGCCACTTTAATAAGTAGAGCATGCACCATGCGGCCTCATGAATACCACTGAAAAAATGGGAGAGCATCGTTATCAAATGAGATAGAGGATGGTATTGAAGAGCCAGGAGCCCATGCCACTGCAACCTTCTTTGGTGAAATGAATGTCACATGCCTCATATCTATTGCAAGGCATGAATATTTAAATTCCTATCAATTCCAACGGCCACCCCTTTGTCTTGTGCAGCCAGCCTAAGCAGCCCACCCCACCATGTGTATGCCTACATTATCCATCTAAGAGAGAAGAGGATTAAGTGAAAGCTGGCTCAAAGAATAAGCCTATTGAAGGCAACCCTTTGAATTTAGATATCCTAGGAACTTCCATGAAGGAAGCAAATGAAGGCATGGAGAGAGCTTCATCTGATACAGGGCCATCCCGACAAGGTGAAGGTAGTGAGAATTAGCAGTTTTTTGCAAGCCTCGTCGACTTCCGGGAGAGAATAAAAGATGGGTCTATCGGAAATCTTATCAAGCCTTCCAGAACCTGAGTTTCACAAGTTGTGCAGAATTCTTGCACAGGAAGGGTTACATGAATGGCAGAGGTCCTCAAGAAGTTAGCGTATGTTGCTCTAGGTCATCGCTCTGGCTCTCTAAAGTAGAGCTAAAAAATGCAGCTAGGAGTCTCAGTGGCCCAGCTATTTCTGAACTTGGTAACCTAGGCGATATTGAGAGTATGGTTTTAAGAACAAGTTCCATGGCTGGTGCAACCATTTTGAGAGTGCTACAATGCCTCCGTAAGTTGATAGAAGCAGGAAAATTGGGATACAAAGAAGATGTTTTACATTAGGGAGAGGGTTCAACAATGGTTTTAGATGTTTTAGATTAGGGAGAGGGTTCAACAATAGTTTGGGACTTGAACATAGATCTAGAGCCTGAGTTGGTAGGGTCTTAGCTCCTAAGCTAGAAAAGATGTTTAGGTATTACTTGTGCATATTCAGGTGCAATGATTGCAGTGACTGTAGGTGGCAGTCCTATGGCTGTTCCTCTCCTTCCACTTGAATCATAGAGGGTATGCCCTTTGTGGAGGCTTTCTTTGTCTTGTCTGAAAAGTTAAGGGACAGCTCTTCACAGTTTGTACATCTAGAACTTGGAATTGCAACTGCCCGAGAAATCAAAGAAGCAACTAGCCCTTCATTGAGCATGAATCAAAAAGAACGGAGGGAGGCATGGCATTTCTGAGGTTTGCTGAAAAGCATCGGAGGATGCTAAATGATTTTGTATATTAGAATCATGTTCTTCTGGCTTGATCATGATGCCATTTAACCTCACACCAAGAGGATGGAATAAACCTTCCATAGGCCTATGGTAGTCAAAGGCTCTAAGAAATGACATAGTAGTCAAAAGATCATAATGGTCATAAAAGGTCATAAGAGAGTACAAATGATAGCCCATTAGCCCCTATATACCTAAGCCCATGACCATGGTCTTAGACCTAATCTATAAAGTAGTTGCTTCATTACATAATATATCCTTTCATGCATTGCGCTTGCTTTCCTCTCTCAACCTAATGACCTCAAGTTTCTCTATTTCTCTTTGCCACCTTTGTGAGATTATTGCATCAAGGGTTGCATGCTGGGGTGGGCGATGCCATCATTAGAAAGGCTTACATGTTGGGTTGGGGGTGACATTGCTAGACAAGAGCTGGTAGGCTAGAGAGGGAGGTCTAAAGAACGTTAATGTACACATCTCTCTCTCTCTCTCTCTCTCTCTCTCTCTCTCTCTCTCATGTGTAGAAGTTGTCCACCTATGAGCTTATGCGTTCTTGTACGTGACCTAGGGTATCCGATTGTTGCACATGATGATTGACATGGCTATCCTCTCTTATAAAGTGAATGCAAATTTTGTTAGTATCATTGTTGGAACAACATGTGTGTTAGGCTTAGCTAGGTGGCTCTTTAAACACAAGGGACTTTTAACAAATTCCTATATAGTAAAGTTCATTCTATATGGCAAATTTGATAAATTTGCCAGATCTCAACACATGTTTTACTTATTCAATCTAGTATGCATTATTTCCTATATATTGATCTAGCAAATTACTTTTCTAGCTAGCAAATAAGTGGTTTCTATATAGAAAATGAAAATATATATATAAGAAACCAACTTTTCATCTAGTAAAGAAGTGATTTCTATGTAGGAAATGTGAATATCTATGTAAGAAATTAACACCCTATATTCGATACCTTAAACCCTACATACGCCATAGATCCTGAACCGTAAACCTTAAATCCTAGATCTTGTATCCCATACCCTAAACCCTAGTTCCTAGACCCTAGACCCTAGACTCAAAACCCAAAATGCTATACCCACAACTTAAACCCTAGATCCTAGATCCTAAACACTAAAGCCTAAACCTAAAACCCTAAATCTAAAACCCTAGATCTTGAACACCAACCCTAAACCTTAAAATTTATGTCCCAAATGCTAAACTATAAACCCTTAAGCTCTAAACCTTGAATCCTAAGCCATAAACCCTTAAGGTCTAAACACAAAACCCTAGACCCTAGACCCCAAACCTGAAAGCCTTATGACCCTTAGTCCTAAAATCTAAACACTAAACCCTAGAGACCCTAGACCCTAGTCCCCAAACCCTAAACCCTAATCCTTATGTTCGAATCCCTAAACCTAGACCCTAGATGCTAAACCCTAAACCCTAGATCCAAAAACTCAAAATCTTAAAACCTAAATCCTAGATTCTATATCCTATACCCTAAACCCAAAACCCAAAAGCTCAAATCTTATACCCAAAAACCCTAACTCCTAAAACCCAAAAACTAACCCTAAACCCTACCCTCTATGTCCCAAACCCCAAACCATAAACCCTTAAGCTCGAAACCTTGAATCCTAGCCTTAAACCCTAAGTCTTAGACCCCAAACCCTAAACCCCTATAGTTGCAGACCCTACACTTTAAACCCCAAAACCCTAACCCTACACCCCAAAGCCTAAACCCTATGTTTGAATCCCTAAGCCTTAAACCCTAGAACATACACCTTAGACCTCAAACACTAACCCTAAACCCTAAACTCTATGTCCTAGACCCTAAACCTTGCACCCTAAACCCTAAACCCTAAACCCTAAACTCTATGTCCTAGACCCTAAACCATCAACTCTTAACCTCTAAACCCTAAATCCTAAACCCCAAACCCTAAAGCCTAGACCTAAAAACCAAAACCCCTATAACCCTAGACCCTAAACTTTAAACCCTAGACCCTAGACCCTTAATCTTAAACCGTAAACCCTATGTCCTAATCCCTAAGCCCTAAGCCTTAAACCCTAAACCTCAAACCTTAAACCCTAAGCCCATAACCTTAAACCCTAAACCTTTAACCTTAAACCCGAATCCTTAAACCTTAAACTCTAAGCCTTAGACCCTAAATCATAGAACCAAAATCCCAAACCCTAAACCCGAGATGCCAAACCCTAAATCCTAAATCCATAGACCCTAGACCCTAAACCTTATAGCCTAGACCCTAAATCCTGAATCCTATGTCTCAAACCCTATACCCTTAACCCTATGTCTCAAACCCTATACCCTTCACCCTATGTCCCAAACCCTATACCCTTAACCCTAAATCCTAGATCCCAAACGCTAAACTTGAAGCTCTAAGCCCTAAACCCTTAACCATATATCTCAAACACTAAATCATCGATCCCAAATGCTAAATCCTATACCCTTAACCCTAAATCCTAGATCCCAAACCCTATATGCTTAACCTTAAATCCCAATCACATACCACATACCCTATATGCTTAACCCTAAATCCCAATCATATACCACATACCCTAACTCTCAACCCTAGACTCTAAACCCTAAACCCCAAATACTAGATTGTAAACCCTAAGCCCTATTTTCTAAACCATGAACCCTAAACATCAAATCCTACATCATAAACCTTGTTTGATCACCAAAGTGGAAGAGAGCACAAATCATAAATCATAAACCTTGTTTGATAATTTTCACCTTACATTGTCATATTTTAACTACTATCAATGTCACACATTACACACATGCATCTCTTAATAGGTTCAAAACTCCTTCAATTAATTTAAAGGAATTAATTTGGTGATATGCATGATCCAATACCCTAACAAACATATGTTTGCCTTTCTATGTGGTTTTGAGATGCCCCTTAATGAGAAATAGATAAGTTACACAAGGGGTTTCTTGTTTCCATGAGATTACAAGAAGCTATGTATAAAAGGGGTTTTCTAATTTTCAATAGAGACAACAATAATATAGAAGGGGTATTTGTATATGTGTACAAAAATATATGTACAAAATGGGTTTCTAATTCTCAAAAAGAGAAAACTCATATATGCACAAAGGGTTTCTAATTCTCAAAGGAGAGTTCATATATACAGTTTTTCTAGCCTAAAATTGAAAAATGGCATGATTTTAAAATTGAAAAATGGCATGATTTTCATATATACAGTTTTTCTAGCCTAAAATTGAAAAATGGCATGATTTTAAAACTATATGTACATAAAGGGTATCTAATTATCAAAAGAGAGAATATATGTACTTTTGATAGCTTGAAGCTGAAAAAAGAGGTGAGACTTTAAAAATATATGTATATAAGAGAGAACTTCCAAACTCGGAAAGGACTTTTACGATACTTTGTAAGAAAAACATGTAATATATCTACACAAGGTAATTCAAAGACATCAATGCAAAGACATAAATGCATCAAGTCCATCGGCAACTTTCCTAATAATTGAATGGATTCACTCGTGGCTCAATAGCATCAATATCTCCATCAGCTCAAATGTATGTTCTCCTACACAAGACCAAGGAAGCATCAGAATCTTGGTCGAGGAAGGCATATAATTCCACAATAGGTCATTCATAAAGCTTCATCTTCACCCGAATGAGATACTCCTTTGCATGAGGATAAAGATAATGGGCTTGTTGCAAACGTAAGAGTTTCAAGAGAAGGGCGGAGGATGATGCCAAGCTTCATGTTCTTTAAGATATCATGACAATAAATCTAGAGATGAGCATGCAAGTGCAAGGGAAGGTGAAAATCTTGATGATGAGCTTTTGGAAGTAGAGGGGCCAACCTTGGATTATGTACTCAATGTTGTGGACGAATGGAGCAATGTTTCATCACCAAAGTGGAAGAGAGCAAAAATGCTAGATGGAGATACAGTGTAATGGTACATTCTATCCTTTAGCAACTTTTATGTTAAGCAGAAGGTGAACCATTTTTAAGTTCATGTTGAGACTACATGACCAACTTGTAGATAATGCATTTGAAACACTTTCATATAACTAGAGGCATTGGCCTACATGATGTCTTTGTCATAGGACACATGCTTGCGAGGATGCATGATGAAGCTAGTAAGTATTGTGTCATATGTGCTACATATTTTTTTTAAAGGGAAAAGAAGTGCAAGGCTCAAAGCCAACAAGAATGTCCAAAATCTAACAACACACGTGTGTTGATCCTTGCTTCCACATGTACCACTCTATGCACATATTACCATTCTTGAATGATGGTAGGAAGAGAATTCCAAGAGTGGACCAAAGAGCAATCATGCTAAGTTTATTAATATAATTTAGGTCACTCTTGTAAATTTTTATATTTTCTAAGTATTTATAATATGCTTTTTTTATGTAGGACCTCTTGTTCATGGATGTTGGGAGTCCTTTTAGGAGATTTGATGGGAACATATTGCATAGCCAAGCCTCAACATTTACATCAGGTAAGCCATGAACATTGTTGTGCGGACAAAATAGATAATATTTCGTGAAAAATGAGAAACATTTGGCATCTTTCAAAGATTCCATAAAAAAGGTTCGCTTTTTACCTCTTTCTGAAAGGTTTTCTACGCACACATACAACGGTACCAAAAAATGATAATATTTTTGGCACTTTACACGTTTCTTACAAAAATTTACATGAAAAAAAAGACTTGATTTTGCTTACTTTTTGAGATTATAATTGAAAACCTAACCATAAGTTTTTAAAAAACATGCCAAAATAGAGATATTGTTTATCAATTGCCATCTTTAATCCAGGAAAAAAATGATACAACTATAAAAGGAAGCTATTTTCTAGACATATAGCTCATGGCAAAGTTATCATCCCTTATGATCATTGCTATCTATACCATCACCATCACTAGGTAGATGAGGCATCCTCTTCTTCAATATCCATAAATACATTTCTCTTCTTCTATGTATACACTTGAAGCTTAGACTCCTTGGGACTTCTGCCATCTCAGCACACGATTGAGAATATGTGACAAAGTGCAACTATAACAAACTATTTGTTTATATAAATATATTACAAAATTGTTATCTTGATACAACTATTGTCTTAATTATAAAACCCGATTTTGGCTCTCGATAAGAGTAGTATTAAAATCCATTAAGAAGCTCTTGAGTATCACAATTTATTAATTGATAATATATACTTTTTTTGGGAGAGTTTGTTACGTATAGTTGAATTTTGAAATATCATGAATAAGCTTATATTTAGAAGTTTTCTAATTTTGGAAAAAGTTACACACTCATTTTTAACGAAGATGTGTCTTTAATGTGAGCAAAGGGGTTAAAATGGTAATTTTAGTTATTAAATGAGTTTAGAAAGCATGAAAAAGCTCGCTTTAAGGAAAAATGGTTTACGCTTTCCAAAATACCTTTTTTGTAAAATATCAGGCAAGAGCTTGGGTTTGAATCTTGTTGGTTATTACACATGGTAAGGATCTTTTAGCTACATCTGCGAGCATCTAAATGTAGAGTAATAACTTCTCAGCTAAGAGTTGATATTTTACATCAAGTTTGTACATAACATCAAAAAGTTGATATTTTGCATCAAGTTGATGCAAAACATCAACTTTCTATGCAAAACATCAACTTTTTTTACAAAACTTGATTTTTTGCATGAACTTCATGCAAAATATCACCTTTTACACAAAACTTGATGTTTTGCATCAAAGTTGGTGCAAAACATAAAAAGTTGATGCAAAACATCAACTTTTCCACAAAACTTGATGTTCTGCAACAAAGTTGATGTAAAACATTAACTTTTCCACAAAAATGATGTTTTCCACATGCTTCAAGGAAGAAAGTTAAAGGATTGGAGGTCGATTTTCACAAACGACCTAATTTTACAATTTTGTTCATGCGGACATGCTTAAACGACATGTTTCACAAAGTTTGAGTACCGACACGACTATGTTTTAGTTTGATCTGTGGATTTCACAGAGCGATTTGCAGCATTATCTGTGTGACGTCTGCTGCAGATTGCATTGAAACATGGTTGTGTTGGTACTCAAAATTTGTGAAACAGGTCGTTTGAGCATGCTAAAATCAAGCCGTTTGTGAAAATTGACCTCCAATCCTCCAACTCTCTTCTTCGGAGCATCTAAAAATTGATGCAAAACATCAAGTTTTATGAGTTGATGTTCTATATCCACTTTTATGTAAAACATCAACTCTTAGCCTAATAGTTTTGCATCAACTTTGATGTAAAACATCAACTTTTAGAGGGATTTTTTTCTTAACTTTGAAATATTTTTAGATTTTTTATGAGAAATGTTTTATTTTTTTCAGCAAACAAATCTATAAAAAATCATTCCAAATAGTAGATGGTAGCCAATAAAATCTCAAAGAATTAGAAAAAATATTATAAATCATAGACAATTAAAGAAAAAATATACCTTCGATCAGGTGACATAGGTTTAGGGCTAAAGGCTTGAAAAAGACACATGGTCGCAACCTTTGATTACAAATTTAGGAGGTTATTTTAAAAAAAATGTCCATGTGTTCATGTAACCTTTGTATCATAAATAATATCGCTACATAGTAGATGCCAAAACTTCATGATAGCAGAAGAGCTCGATGAGGTAATCCATGATGACCTGTAAAAATCGATTGGTTTTGCTTTCGATGTGCAAGACTCCATGGATTTGGAAGACCATGAGTCGATTGATTCGCTAACACTGAATTTTGTTCTACAATTTAATTTTGAAGTTGAAGAACTACAAGAAAATGCATATGGTGGGACCATCTATGTTGGGGAGGGGTGCATGTGAGCTTGGACTCTACCATGCCTATGTGCAGTAGTATGCTCTCCAACATAGGGGACCTTGAATCTACCATCATCTCATGAAAGCTCTAAGCTTCTCTCTTTTACACCAATCTCCTCTCTACCAATATTCAATAACCCCTAAGCTTCTCTCTTTTCTCTTCGTACACAAAGACAATGTCGCGAGACGACAAGTGAAGATTGCATCTCTTAGTATCCTTTGCATGTCCTCCAAATAATTATAACGAGAGCTCATTCACACTATCCTTAGACATACCATCTCTCAGCATCCTTCACATATCCTCTAAATAATTGTAACCAGAGCTCATTCCTATACTACTCTTAGACATACCATCACCTAGGTTCATGATAATGACTATCTGGATCAAACATCAACATATACATACTATGAATTTTTGCCATCACTATATATCTACATGATACAGACTATGATTTCTTCCCGGCCCCATTACCCATATTGCATAACAAGCATTTCTTTCATAATAACAACAAATGCATACATGATATAGACTATGATTTCTTCCCGGCCCCATTACCCATATTGCATAACAAGCATTTCTTTCATAATAACAACAAATGCCTATGTGGATCAAAATTTACACCCATAGGCTATATGATGTCTCATTCTAAAATTGTCCTCCTGAAAAAATATTTCAATTTTCTATTCTTTTAACATACTTAGGTTTACTTAGAGCCTCCATAATTACCATCTTCTACATATGTATGAATAGAAGTATACCTTTGTACACCTATAAGATGACCTCTTTAAACTCTTAGCATTGGTTGTATATCATGTCCACTATCTGCTTATAAATAATAGATCAAATAATTATGTCATGCAAACCGTCAAGGTAAGCATATACTGAATGGTTTGCTATTTGGGTCTAAAAATAGACTCAAGAATGTTTGTAGGAATTGTTTTAAAAATTATAGAGATTATAATGTTATGTATTCGAATATTTTATCAATAATTTGCATATTTATGCATAGTGGTAGAGTTCATCCTAATAAAGTCCATTCATGAAATTTATAAAATAATTTTTAATTTAAAAAAGATTGATATTTCATTAAGTTGTGTGGAATCCTATGCCATTTGTAAGTCAAGTTTATTTTTATGTCACAAAGAATAGTAGTTTGTAAATCTATGAAGGTCACACACGTTCTCAATCTATGAAGGTCACACACGTTCTCAATCTTGAAAAAATATCAAAATTCATGTAGTTTTTAAATGTATACATGGAATTCTAGATGTGTTTTCAAAAAATTATGTTTTTAAGTCATTTTTTAGCTTTCATGTATTTTAAGAGGGAATCTTTTTAGGTAACCCTCCGTTAGTTTACCTATTTTCCTCGCCCACCAACAGTGTTTATGATTCAAGATGTCCAATGTTTATTGAAATGTATTCTTTTAAATTCATGTCAAATTTGTAAAATCTTCAATTTTATTGCTTTTGGAATACGTTGATGACTCTTTTCTGTGGAATTTATCGACTTGGGGATTTGAGATCCTTTATCATTGGAATAGGTTGTTTGCAGATGTGGAGACTCTATTTGTGGAATCTATTAGCTTAGGGCTTTGAGATCCTTTATCATTGGATGCGCTCTGTATGTTTTCATTTTTACTTGGATGCAGTTGTTTGCATCTGAGGAGACTCTTGTTTTAAGGAATGTATTGCTTGGGACTTTGAGATCCTTTATTATTGGATGAGTTCTTTTTATTTTTATTTGTACTTGAATGCAAGAGATTGCTTTCTATGAGCACATTAGGCTTCTTAGCATAGGTTTTCCTTTAATATTCATGCAGTGTTTTTTATTTATCATGGGAAAGACAATTTGGGACTTTATATCCTTCATTAACCTTATTGTCCATGCTATTGTGCATGCATTTCTCGAGTTTCTTGAGGATGCTAGTGAAATTTACTACCCTCAAGTTTAACAAATCTTATTTTCTATGATAATAGTAACTTGGAAAAATATAGCTATGTATTCTTGATCTCTTTTTCATCGATAGACTTTGATGTTTATCTCAATTGTAAATGGAAAAAAACCCCTCTTACTAGCCATTAGGGCCAAAATGTTAAAAAAGGACCGTATTTTAATCATGGATACTGGATTTGGATTATGCTTTAGACCAATAGAAATGAGACACTCAACCCTAAATATGACATTGGGTGTCATATCCACTTCAAATTTTAACAACTTCACTAGTTTTGGCTATTTTAGTGGGTTATCATCACTTTAATGTGATATGACACAACTATTTCAACGTCACTTTAGTGGGTTCCAACTTCAAGCGTTGTTCGCACGTCCCAAATGTCAGTACTTTAAAAATAAAAATTTAAAATTTAGGTTCCCCCCAAAAAGAGTAAATGCATTTGAAATTCTCTAATCTACCGTGATTGCACCTCTTTTTAGTCGCCTTTTTGCATCATCCTCTCCTCTATTCATCATCTAACAACGTCGAGACAACAATCTAACCCGAGGCACACTCCTAATACCATTTCATCATGTATCCTTCATAATGTTGAGATAAAAATATAACTTGAGGCGCACTCCTAATACCATTTCATCATGCACCCTTCATAATGTTAAAGATGATCAGGGTGTGTGGAAAGGCATAAACTTCAAATTAAATGATTGGGTGACTATGCAACCATTATGCAAAGGTCCTCATAGGGTAAAAAGACAAAGAAGAGGCTTAGTATAATACCATTGGAAGGGACATATCTTGGAATTAAAGATAGCAAAAGATGTGTGGAAAGCAAAGGTGCAACATGTGTACACGACAAGAGACATGCACATGCACCTTCTACTCCAGTATCTGTATTGAAACCTTATTGTAAGATTTTTTTGTAATTTTATTTGTGTTCTTTATGATTCAATGGTTTATTCACATGTGTTGTATATGTGATAGATGTTTATTCATCAACAAGCATTGTGAGCGGCAACCTATGGAGTCATTCATCGTCGGGACTTTTGAGGCCATGCATGTTGATCTTGGGAAAGTATTTTTTTCTGATCAACCATTGTTGATAGGTGTGAATAACCCCCTAGCATTTTGGCATTATCTTGGGTTTGAACACCTCCTAGAATTAGTAGCATTAGCTTAGGCTAACGAGTTGTGGGATTTGGTCATTACAAGATGTCATATCAAGAAGTGGTTACAAGAGGGCTAGTGGGGAGTTAGGATCTTGTGGAGAATATGGGAACCCAATAGTCACATGGGTAGCCCAACAGTAGTCACATGGGTATCCCAAGAGTCACATGGTTGGATGGCTATATAAAGCCCCTCTTGTATGCAAAGTGGACATGACATGACATGACTATGGTATGTACATAATTCTTACACATGATTCTAGGACACACAATATGTGATACATGGATATGGAATACACTATGATGTTATGTTGTTATGCTTGTATCTTTTATCTTTTCTTGATCCATGCCTCCTACTCCATGGCTATGTGTATAGGAGCATGCATTTTTTCCCATGTTAGCAAGGTGATGCTAACACTTGGCTATCATGACGGGACGAGAAGCTTTGAATCATCTTCTACTTGCCCACAAGATCTTGATTAGAAGTCTAATACCTAGTCCTCAACAAGTATTTATTAGTAACATGCATGCTTTTTTTTGTTTTTCTTGAAAATCTAGAGAGAGAAAATAATTTTGTACTCTCGTTGCACACAAGTGCTTAAAAGTGCCTAAACTAGGCCTGCATGAGTGTGCTTAATGTTGCAAAAATAATAAATCAAATATAAAGTGTTGCCAAACCTCTTTATTTGCTTACATTACATAATTTGGCCTAGCTCCTTGTCTTGCATGCAAAACTCCTCACAAAACTTGGTTGTTCTCATTTTCTTATAAATGTTGGTGATTAACTACTAGATGAACAAAGTTGTGATGTTGGCAAATTAACTAGTATATGAGAAGAACGAAGTGCTCGTGAGTGAGAGGACTAAAACAAAGGACATCAATCTTCTTGGTGAATTTTTAGCTCTTTGGCATTCTACCTGCACCTTGGGGGGGTTTCACAAATCACCGTGCGCTTTGACATTGATGTGAATGACATCCTGAATATGTCTTCTGAAGACAAGATCTTGTTTAGGCTTGCCTAAGACTTGAAGAAACCAAAGAAGACTGCGTAGGGGGATGCCATGGTCTATATGATGTTTATGCTTCTTTAGAGTGCACATCAAGCATGCATCATATTTCTCTATAACACGCATGGGTATTTTCCCTATCCCTTGTGAATGCACATGCGTAGTGTTCATTGGATGCAAGTAGCGCATCATCATCATCTTCGCATCATCAACGACATGGTTAACAAGAGCGCAAATCATTATATGCAACAAGCACATCATAGTGTATTATATACAGCAAGCACATCAAGTTCAAGAACATCACAATGTTGTTTATATGTAGCAAACACATCAAGGTGAAGCACATTAATGTAGCATGTGTGGGGTTGTTTACACATTTGGAGTTCTTTCATGCGTAAGTAGTCTTTGGTGGATCTTTTCACACCTGGTTCACACATTTGGAGCACTTGGGTAGTGTTCACATGCAACCATAGGCTACTACTTTAATCCTTCATTTGATCACCATGGTGCAAATTCACATCACCATCAACATTATCATTGACTTCATTTTGATAGCATTTTTGATTGTGATCATAGGGGAGCCACTCATGCACTATCATCATGGATCTATAATTGCTATTTTGATTTTCCTTCTCGTGTCATGTATTGCATATCTTTTTGCCGCATTCGCACATGACTTTGGTAATTCGATTCTTAGACCTCTACATCCTCACTCGCAAACTTCTTGCTATCATGAGGCAAAAAATTGATACCAGTATTGGATGTTCAATATTTAGAGTTTGATACCTAGTCATTTTTGGCTTTTGTTCAATGAGGAGGAAATATGTACCAGATGGTCTAGGTAGTCCACACATAACAATTTCAACACTTCATTGCTTGGCTACATCAAGAGACGGATGGTTCGGTCTTGTTCGCATGTGGGACATATTTTATTTTGGTGACTTGATTGAGTATCCCACACTCATGGGACATCGTGAGTATGTTCTTGAGGATGCCGACTATACCAACACAATTTTAGATTTAATGGTGATGATATATCATATTCACATACCTATGATGATGCATCTCATACACATGCACATGATCATAGTGGTATACATGCACATAATGATGTATCGCACCCACATACTTATGATGATAGAGTGATGATATTGATGCACGTGCACATAATGTTACACATACTTATGATATTGATACACGTGCGCATGAGGATGACACATGCACATCTAATGATGATGATGTATGTGATAGTGATGTGTGTGAGTTAGATCATGTGGACATGATCTCAAGCGAAGTCATGGCATTGAGCAGATCATCGAGCATTACGAGTGATGATATTCTTATGTCTAACTACCTTCCTAGAGGGAGGATCATGGGGATGCATTAGTTGATCACGAGGGTCTTTTAGATGATGATAGGCATTTGACTAGTGATACATCTATTGTTGCTTATGAGATTGATGATACTTCACATATTCTTGAGCATATAAAAGACTATGAGGGGCATAGACCTGAGTTCTTGGTGTTATATGTGTTAGGCTACTTCTCTAGAGATTTCACATTTGGAGATAGTCCTAATATGATCACTACTCCTAGTTATAATAGCTTACCTAAAAGTGTTTCTGTTGGGATAGTTCATGTATTTGAGCAGCTATTCATAGTGCACGAGAGTAGTGATGTGTTTGTTGAGGTGAGACCTCATAGGAGAGGTAGATTTTTATACACATGGATCTAGAGTGTTTTATTTTTTATTTGGAGATTTTTTAAGATCCAATATTGATAGATATTGACTTATCATGGGATATAGGTCATATAGGAGTACCATTGACAAAGATAGATCATACCTATGAGGATAACCTTAGTGACCTTGAGGATACCATGATTAGTGATGTGGTTGATGATGCTGCTTATCTCTCATCTGTGGATACCTTGTCGATATTCAGTGATAATTATGATGATTTTGATGATCATAGTTCTACATAGGATCATCATATACATAAGGGGATTTTATACATGAGGATATGGTGCATGCTTTGGATCATGCTTATACACTTATTGATACAATGGATCATGCCTTCGATTTTTTGAGTGATGCTACATGGGATGATGGCATGGATTCAAATTTGATCTTGCATGATCCAGACTTTGATGCTACATGAGATGATGGCATGGATTCACATTTGATCTTGCATGATCCTAACTCTGAGTCATGCTCCTATGGCTTCCATAATTTTCTACATGATCCTATTTTCTTTGGATCTAGGAAATTTTTCTTTAGGTGCATCATATGTCATTTGAGATGTATGGTAGATGATTATATGGCATATCACTTAGATGCACATGTGACAGATCTTGGGCTTGGTCTACACGAGGTAATGCCAAAAAAAGTGATGTGCTAGGAAACCTTATTTGAGCTTATTCATTTCTTAAACTGATGGGTAAAATTAATGGTCATAATGTAGTGTTGCATGATGATGGAAGCACCCACAATTTTATTTTTGAATGTGTTGTTAAGAAATTATAGTAGAGAAACATCCATCTCTTTATAAGGTCAAGTTTGCATTTCAAAGTACATTATAACAACACTAAGAAAATTAGACAGTTAGAAATTACCATTGTATATCACACAAACAAATTTTTTTTCTTGATTGCACCTTTGCAAACTAGTGATATCATCATAGATGTGCCTTTTTGTTAATCAGTTTAATCCTTGAATTGCTATGATGCACACTAGTGATATCATCGTAGATGTTCCTTTTCATTAATCAGTTTAATCCTTGAATTGCTATGATGATATACACATGATGTGGATCATTGATGTTATGCATGAACTCTAAACCCTAAACCCTAAACTTTAACTCTTCATAGTCAGTGATGTTATGCATGAACTCTATCCATTGTTATCACACACTCAAGAAAAACTTGAACTAAGCAAACGTGAAAAACCTTACATGGTTTACATGAACGAAGTTATTGTCTCAAAGTCAGTAAGCTTTTCTAGATCAATTCAAAGATTCTTTTGCAAATGACGTACCCCTAAGGACTACCTACATCTTGCCAAGAAGATCATACCATTGAGATTCTCCTTGGTAGTCAACCACCTCATAGAGCCCCTTAGAGACAAAATCAAATCTAATAAAAATAAATTCAAAAATAAATTGAAGAACTCTTAATCCATGGCCTCATATGACCTAGTAGTTTTCCTTTTGGAGCCCCAGTACGTTTAGTTGAGAAAAAGAACAAAACATATCGTATATACATCGATTATAGAGAATTAAATAAGATAACTATTAAAATTAGGTGTCCTATTCCTCATTTTGATAATATGTTAGATAAGCTTAGTGGTGCATGTGTGTTTAGTAAGATTGATTTAAAATGTGAATATCATCAAGTTGGTATTTATACTTCTAATGTTTATAAAATTGTACTTCGCACACTTAAGCATGTACCTAAACCCTAAGCCCTTATCCTTAAACCCTAAACCTCAAACCTTAAATCCTAAGCTCGTAACCTCAAACCCTAAACCTTAAACCTTAAATCCTAAGCTCGTAACCTCAAACCCTAAACCTTAAACCTTAAACCCTAATCCTTAAACAGTAAACCCTAAGCCCTAGACCCTAAATCCTAGATCCAAAATCCCAAACCCTAAACCCTAGATGCCAAACCCTAAATCCTAAACCTATAGACCCTAGACCCTCAACCCTATAGCCTAGACCCCAAATCCTAAACCCTATGTCTCAAACCCTATACCCTTAACCCTATGTCCCAAACCCTATACCCTTAACCCTATGTACTTTGAAATTATTTATAAAATAATTTTTAATTTGAAAAAGATTGATATTTCTTTAAGTTGTGTGGACTCCTATGCCATTTGTAAGTCAAGTTTATTTTTATGTCACAAATAATAGCAGCTTATAAATCTACCAAGGTCACACTTGTTCTCAATCTTGAAAAAAATATCAAAATTCATGTAGTTTTTAAATGTATACATGGAATCCTAGATGTGTTTTCAAAAAATTATGTTTTTACGCCATTTTTTAGCTTTCACATATTGTTGGAGGGAATCTTTTTAGGTAACCCTCCATCAGTTTACCTATTTTCCTCGCCAACAGTGTTTATGATTCAAGATGTCCAATGTTTATTGAAATGTACTCTTTTAAATTCATGTCAAATTTGTAAAATCTATAATTTTATTGCTTTGGAATAGTTTGATGACTCTTTTTGTGGGGATTTGAGATCCTTTATCATTGGAATAGTTTGTTTGCATATGTGGAGATTCTATTTGTGGAATCTATTAGCTTAGGGCTTTGAGATCCTTTATCATTGGATGCACTCTGTATGTTTTCATTTGTACTTGGATGCAGCTGTTTGCATATGAGGAGACTTTTTTTAAGGAATCTATTGCTTGGGACTTTGAGATCCTTTATCATTGGATGTGTTCTCTTTTTTTTTATTTGTACTTGAATGCAAGAGATAGCTTTCTATGAGCACATTAGGCTTCTTAGCATAGGTTTTCCTTTAATATTCATGGAGTGTTTTTAATTTATCATAGGAAAGACAATTTGGGACTTTATATCCTTCATTAACCTTATTGTCCATGCTATTGTGCATGCATTTCTCCGGTTTCTTGAGGATGTTAGTGAATTTTACTACCCTCAAGTTTAACAAATCTTATTTTCTATGATAATAGTAATTTGGAAAAATATAGCTATGTACATTTGATCTCTTTTTCATCGATAGACTTTGATGTTTATTGCAATTGTAAGGAAAAAAATCCTCGTACTAGTTACTAGGTCCAAATCATTAAAAAAAGGGTCGCATTTTAACCATTGGTAGTTGATTTGGATTAAGCTTTGGACCAGTAGAAATAAGACATTCAACCCTAAATATGACATTGGGTGTCATATCCACTTTAAATTTTACTAACTTCACTAGTTGGCTATTTTATGATCACTCCACATTTTTCTTGAAACATCAACATTTCATTTTTTTTCTTTAATGACATTCTTGTTTTTGATCAAAATGAAGTAGAACATAAATAACATTTAACCTTTGTCTTCAAACTTTTAAAAGAAAACTAATTGTTTGCTAATCTTGAGAAAAGCTCTTTCCTTTGAAATAAAATAGAATATTTAGGCCACATTATCTCAAAGATAAAGGTATTAAGGTAGACCCTAAAAAGTTTAAATTATTAAGACTTAGCCTACTCTTAATGAGGTTCATTCTTTTTTAGGTATTTATAGTTACTATAGAGAATTCATTCGTAATTTTTCTTTGATTGCTTTACCTTTGACTATGCTTCTTCGAAAGCATTTTTCTTTGATTGCTTTACCTTTGACTATGCTTCTTCGAAAGCATTTGTTTTTCATTGGGGTGAGCACCAATATAAATTTTTGATATGATTAATCATATTTTGACACAATTTGCACTAGTGCTTCAGTTGCTTGATATTTCTTGACCTTTCTTTCTCATTACCGATGCTTGTGGATTGGGCATTAGTATAGTCATTATGTAGGATGGTCATCCTCTTGCATATGGGAGCCATAAGCTCAAATCCTTTGTAACTAGATATAGTATTCATGATGATGGTATTGTTCACGCACTTTAAAACTTCTTCTTGTTGCTCACGCACTCAAATCCTTAGTATAGTCCCTATGTAGGATGGTTGTCCTCTTGCATATGAGAGCCATAAGCTCAAATCCTTTGTGACTAGATATAGTACTTATGGTAAAGAACTTCTTGTTGTTGTTCACGCACTTCGTATGTGAAAACATTATTTGATGGGTTCTACGTTTCTGATTAAAATTGATCAACAAAGTATACGACATCTACTTACCTTCTGATCATCACATTCAATGGGCCTCATTCATTCAAAGTTTTCACCCTCTCATTCAATATCATCCTGGTAAAGAAAATGTTATAGATGATGCATTGAGTAGACACCCTTCCATTGCAAATATTCTTGACATTCCTTTGATGCTATGAGTGATACATATGAGAAGGCTCTTGATTTTCATGATGTATGGTTGAAGGTGTACTCTAATCATTACTTGCTTGTTAACAATTATTCTTACAATGATGGATTTATTTTCTTTTCTTGTTACATGGGTCATCAAAGTATACTTACTACTAATAAATTATTTTCACTAGCCTAATGTAAAGAATGATGTTTCCAACTTTTTTTCTAAATGTCTTGTTTGTCAAAAAGAGTTAAGTGGCATCATGGAAAACATCATGGCTTACTCATGCCATTGTCTTTTCCTAATGGCCCTTGGGAAGAAATTTATAAGGATTTTATTATTGGTTTACCTTTGACTTCTGCACAAATGATATGCTTTGGGGGGCGATTATTGAAACATTTAGTAAGCAAGAACATTTTATCATATGTAAAAAGACGTTCTCTACTTCACAAGCTACACATTATGATTTGCCCAAAGTTAGTATATCTAATCGAGATTTGAGATTTCGCAAATCATTTTTGGATTAGTTTCTCGGATCTAAAATTGATTTCACATCTTCTTTTCATCTTGAGAATAATGTCAAGACTGAAGCAGCTAATAGAACTTTTTTATACTTATTAAGATTCTACACTATTTCTACACCAGGCTCTTGGGATTGACTAAATTTGGGGGCTTCACCTAAAAATATGTAAGTATAGAATGTGACTTAAAATAAAGGGGTATTTCAATTTAAAATTTTAACACAAATTTACAGAAAGGGTTTTTTAATCGATTTTGAAAAAACCCATAAGTCTATAAAGAAAAATGGGCCATTTTATTCATGAAAAATTCATAGGTAAGGGGGTTTTTTTAATACCCCTCATCACATGTGATACGTAGGGTTTCTTAGTAGTGCACCCCTCGAGGGACTAACACTCTCACTGATTTGCTATAGTTTTCTTACAATAATACACCACACTCTGCTATTGGCAAAGATCCTTTTGAAGTCATGTATGATAAAAAATTACTGATATCTACTTCTTGACGTTCACATATAATTTTACTTGTAGCATATAATTTCACTAGACAACATACCCATATTCTTCAACAAGTATATGAAGTTATCGCTAAATCCAAACATAATATATGACCCAAGCCAATAAACATCATACGTCAGCGACTTTTTAAGAACATGATTATGTTTGGCTTCGCATAGAAAAGAGAATATTGAAAAGTGTAGCTCGAAACACCTAACAATTAAATTAGCTCTCCTTGATTGTATGGCCCATTTGAGATTCTCACGAAGATTAATAATAATTCTTTCCATTTGGATATTTCATCCCATTGGCGTATTCATAACTCTTTTCACATTAGTCTATTATGACCATTTAGTGGTGCTCTTCCCATATATCCATTTTATGATATTGCTCAAAGAAGATTCTGATATCATAGAACCTGAAATTATTTTAGATATGAGTAGACAACAACAATGAGAGGAAATATTTATCATAGATATTTAGTGAAATATACAAGCCATCCCATTAAAGAGGCTCAATGTCTCCGTGATCATGCTCTCATTTTCTATCCATCCTTGATTGTGTCTTATATTAATACTTTCCCATGATTATTTCAGAATTTATGACAACTAAAGATAGTTGTTTCTTACCTCTAAGGCATGCCAACAAGAAGAGAAAATTCAAGAAACTTAATATTCCCCTGGATGGGTTTAGATTGGGAAACCTTTCTAAATATGGGTGATAGTAGCTTACTTTGTGCATATGTTGGTAATTCCTTACATGCATGAGAGTATAGGTTACATTGTTTTGATATATTGAGTTTCGTATGGTTAATTGTATTTTTAGTCAATTAATTTATTAATTAATTGGCATAGTTAATGTTGTTTTGCCATTTATGCAGAGTAGATGGATATAAAGTTACAAGAAATAAACATGCTTCTATTAATACTATATCTAATAACCATGGACTCAAAGCATAAAAACACAAGGCACATAGATATAAAATTATTGTAAGGCTTATGTCTTGAACTCGAGTTGTCATGATGCACTCAAATTTCTTTGTGCATATAAACATGTTGAATGAAAGTCTCTGTTATTGTACTCATATCATTGGTGCATCTCTTGAACTCTACAATTTTACCCTTCTATTGTTTGTTGGGGTTTGTTATATCTTTAATCTTGACCTTGAAATTCCCACGAGTACTTGGTCACATTAAAATCCAATTCAACTTATTGTCCTGATCAGAGATCCAATTGCCTTCATCGTATTATTGTGCAAATATTACTAATATTGATCCTTCTTAAAGACATCTACAATAAAAAATAAAGAACCAAAATAATAAAGTTAGATTGCATGATTAATAAATATCTGTGTTATAGTAGCAAATAAATGTTATAAGTAATAAATAGAGATTAAAACAACAAGAAATATTTGTGCTTTAGTACTAACATGCCTTGTTTCTCACAACATTGCTCCTATGAAAATAAACAACAACACTTGTTGCCATATATATATAGGCAGTGATGTGTGTGAACACACTTAGGACCGCCGGGGCACTTTTTCCCTCTTTAGGAGGTTTTTTCCCCCGGCTTGTATATACGCCCATCCTTCTAGGGCTAACTTATCTTTTGTACATTGACACAATCTAATACACTTTGTGTTGTGTGCATTCTTGCTTCTTCTTCTCCAAGCTTTGTGTGCTTTCCTGCAACCCTAATTCCAACAATTGGTATCAGAGCAGGCATCGGCTCCCAGGGCTACACCGTCAGCACCCTCCGACTCACGTTCTCCGATTGAGGCGAGTTTTCACGAGCGCTTGCAGTTCCCTATACTCTGCAAATAAGCCCGTAGGGCATGCGTTCTCAGAATTTGCATCTGAGGTCGTTTCGGGCTCCGTTTTTGCATTTCAAGTTCTGCACAGGTGTTTTCGTCATTTTCTACAGAAATTTCGACAGTGCAGTTTTCTGCAAAAAAACAGGCATACGTACTCCATTGTGGACCGTGCTACATAGCACGAGTTGTTTTCTGTTCAGTCTTTGCTTCATTACAGGTAGCTTTTGCATCAGTTTCAGTCAGTGGCCATGGCTGATAAACAGCAATGATGTATTTCGCATGTTGTCTGCTGAAGACAAACTGGATGGAGACAGCAACTACCCACTTTGGGCATACATGATGCAGCATGTTTTGGTTGCAAAAGGAGTGTGGAACATTGTGCAGGGTATGGATGTACGTCCAGGTTCTGTGGATGTAGGATCTGTTGAGGATGTTGCAGGTTCTAGCAGCTCTACTGTTGCTACTGTTTTACCCACTGCTGAACAAGCTCGTTGGGATGGTAAAGATGCGCAGGCTCATGCCTTAATTGCACTTTCTGTCAAACGGAACATCACCCCACATATTCGTTCAGCTAAAACAGCAAAGCAGTTTGGCTTGAGAGACTCTTTTCTCAGGATGAGCGCCAGATAGCACTAAATCAATTGGGGAAGAAGAAATCCCCTTGTTGAGATGGATTATCTATCGAGTTCTTCATTGAGTATTGGTCTGACCTCAAAAGTATGTGTAACAAATGTACAAGGGTCTTTGAATTTAGAGATCAAGGTGGGGGTGATTAAACTAATCCCTAAGCAAGCAGCTTGTGATACTTTCTCTCACTGGAGACCCATTTAGTTTAAAATTGTGGCCAAGGCCATATCTCCTAGAATAAGCCCCATGCTCTCGGGGGGTTCACCTCAAAAAAATTTAGTGTACCACGTGCAATCAAAAGGAGGGGTATTTTAATTCAAATTTTGGAAAAATTTTAACACGATTACAATAATAGGAGGGGTATTTTAATTCAACTTTAAAAAAAATATGTTAGCTCATAAGTAAAGAGGGGTGGTTTTATTGGGGGGAAATTTTTAGTTAAGGGGTTTTTTAAATGCCCCTTGAACGCTACATATGATTTTTTAGAAGTGCACCCCCCGAGCCCATGCTTCACGAGATAATTTCTAATAGGCAACATAGGTTTATCAAAAGAAGGTCTATTTATAATAACATCTTTGCTACCTTGCTTAGAAAATAACTAGCCCATTAAATCCAACCAACATTGTGTTATGATGCAGCTTGATTTGGAAAAATCTTATAATAGAGTCCAGTGGTCTTTTATTTCAAGAGTAATGGAGAGGTTAGGTTTTGGGACAAGAATGGGTAAAGGCATATATTCACTTGCCTTTGGGGCCTTCTCTTTTGAATGGCCACCTAGTAGGGATCTTTGAAATTCATAGAGGAGTGAGACAAGATGTCCTTTGGCCCCAATCTATTTGTCATTGCCACTTCTCCTCTCATTATATTCCTAGAAGATGTGGCGAGGGAGGGTGGGATAAAACAGACCAACCTATTGAATGGAGAACATTGTTTTGTTAACTCCTTGCTTTTTTTCTTGAGGGGTGTACTTTTAGGAAGACTTACATAAAAGGTGTGTTCAAAGGGTATTAAAAAATACCCTTTTGTGAATTTTAACTTAATAAAATGACCCATTTTCTTTATAAATTTATGTTTTTTTTCCAAATGCCATCGAGAATCCCCTTATGTAAGTAGATTTTTGTAATTTTTTTCTCAAAATCTTTGTTAAAAAAAACCCCTCCTAATGTTCACACGTAATAGACTTACATATTTTTAAGTGAACCCCCCGAGCTTTTTTTACATGCTGGGAATGATAACATCAAGAAGGTTCTTTCCTTGGTGTAACCCAAAATGCAATTTATTCAAGTTAAGAATGATCAAAGAGGGAGATTTTCAGGCACCTAGGAGCTCATATAGGAGTAGGGGTTACTAACAAAGCTCTAGTCAAGTGGGCCTTGGATAAAGTTATCAGCAAAATTAGGAAATGGGAGAGCATTTTTTACCTTTTCATACAAACACGGAGATTATCAAGTATATATTAAATGCATCTATATTTATTTTGTGCCTTGTACTTGATTTTAGGAAAGCCCATTGGAAGAGATTGATTCCCCATATCAGAAAGTTTCTACGGAAAAATAAGAAATGGGAAAAAAGGTGTGCAATCAGCCTACTAGCAGAAGTTATGTCTCCCAAAGGAGCTAGGTGGCTTGGGTATTCTGCACCTACCCATTCATGCTAAAGCCATAATTCTCCCTTTTTTACCCTAGGTTTCTTGCTCAAAAAGCAATGTGGTCTAAATCACTTAGAGGGGTGATTAACTTATGCAAAGTCAAAGCCAAAGGTTTACGGAAGGGTATGATATGGTAAGTTAAATTGTTTTCCTTTGCCCCCATCAAAATTTTGGATGCCCCTTTCTATAACTTTTTGGTTGTGTTGGAAAGGCCATCTTGGCTTGGTAAGATGGAATGGCTCTACAAGATGTATTGGTTTTTTTTTTTTTCTATTACATATTTGGTGGTCTCACCCTTTATTGCGAGCCTCTAGCCAAGTTGGATGAACCTTCTACCGAAGACTCTAAACAACAAAGGCATTTCCTATGTTACGTCACTACGTACGATGCTAAAGAGGGCCCCGAGATCGTAGTCACCACACTCTGACCTGGGTGCCTCACCCCTGAACCCCGAACACACTCGCCACACGTGCTCCGACGTGTGGACTGCGTGTCCAGTTGAGCTCTAATCCCGCTACTCACACATGCCATTATTACATGCTACATGACATTATCCCCCCCGTCTTCTAAAGCGTTTTCGTCTATGAAAACAAATTGGGGAAAGTTGTTGGTAAGCATATATAGTTGTTCTTGTCTATTGATACATAGTAAACCTCATGTTTCGATCTCTCAACTAGAAGTTCAAGGCAAACTATGTGCCTTGGTTTTTGCATGCTACTAGCATAAAATTTAGAAGTACTTGAGTTCTCTTTGGGAACTCAAGTTTATAGACTACTCTACTAACCATGAGGCAATCAAAAGACCGAGCGAGACTACAAACTAAGGAGCTGTGAGAGAAATTTATAGCTTTGTTATATGAAAAGTCCCTTTCAAGGAATTCTCTGTCATACCTCTTTTTCTTGAAAAGAAAAGGTCTCAAGGTTGGAAGTTACCGTATGCATTCAAGGGGAGGCTATGGACCCCTTGTCCATTGAGGTTTTTGATGAAATGTGTTTGAGATTCTCGAGAGAGGGACATGACTGGAAGTTGTAATATGTGGAGAAGATCAATTGTGAGTGATGTATAAGTTGTTGGGAGTTGGCTGGGATGAGGGACAGGAGGGTCAACAAGGTCAATTAGTGTTAGCTAAGTGTTAGGATAAGTCAACTGAAAGTGTAGAAGGGTAGAAAAAAGACTTTTGGGCTGAGAGGAAGCCATTTAGGGTCGAATCTGAGAGCCATAAATCTATCACCATTAGACATAGTTTTGTGAGTTGTAGGATGTCAAATAGGGTCAGTTGGAGGTTAGATAAGGGACTGTAGTGCTGAATCATGGTGGGATCTAAGGTGTTTGAGGGTTTGTAAGTGTCAGAGGACACAAAAGTGGAAAGGTCTAAAGTCAGCTGAGTTAGGGGGTTGAATCAGACACGAGTCGGTATATGCAATTAGCAGAGGGGTGTTGACCCCTTCTTTGATTTCTCCTCCGCTAACCCCTCCTCATTTGACCCCTCCTCTGACTCCCCTATTCTGCCTCCTCTTATGCCTCCTCTGAGTTCTCCTCTGACCCCTCCTCTGAGTCCTCCTCTGACTCCTCTATTCTTCCTCCTCTGATTCCTCTATTTTGCCTCCTCTAAGTCCTCCAATCCTCTGATGATAGTGCATCAACATAAGAAATCTCAACATAGTCGGCGGCGGAGATTGGTCCATTCAGGTCAAAGATAATTCAAGCTGAACTAGATATTGTTGTAGCGCATTATCAATGGATCCGTGTCACAGATCAATTCAAAACTGTCTACATAACTTTATCTTGTAGGGGAGAGAGAGAGAGAGAGAGACTCTCACTGACACTGGTTGTTTGTCTATCTATCTTGTAGAACATGCACTTAGGATCCGTGGGGAGATCACCAAACAAAAGATTATTAGGCATCATTGGGGCCGGTATGGTTGGTCTGTATTGCAACGCTTATACTAGACAGTTTGGGCTTTACCAGCAACCAAATACTGGAAGCTAACCCTAAGTGGGTGGTCGAGTGTTCACTCCATAATTTGATTCCTACGATGGCGCCCCGCAAAGAAGTGGAAATATATCGACTTCGGTGCTATGTGCTTCCTTTCCATCAAGATCATGGATTGGGTTATTGGCACAGAAAAGTGGTCACTCATAAACTATCTCAATTCAGTTAAAAAGACGACAACTCTCTTAGATAATCACCTATTCGTGGATAATAACATTCTCTACTGTAATTGCACGCTGAGACGTCTAAAGCGCCAGCTGATCCACTGCGTTTGCGTTTCGGGAAAAGTAAGGGGGGCGGTCTGGATGATAAATATGTAGAAGAGTTGTACACAACATGGCTAAGCCCCGCCTTTGCCAACCTAAAGGAAAAATTGCATTCTGAATTCGATACAAGCTTTCGTGCTTTAATGGAGCTGGATTACTTTCGTCCGGGCTTACCTCCGCGCAATGGAAGATAAGTAGATCGAGTTGATTGACTACTTGGAGACCTTGGACAGTGCAACCGATCACTATGACGATGCTCTCAGTGAGGCGGTCATGGACAGTTTTGATTACCCAATCGGAGGGAGCACAACGACGTGCAATGGAAGTGCGTGGTTGGCACTTGCCATGGTTAGCTTCATGAAATCAAAGCCTGAAATGAACAAGAAGGAGACCACGATTGCCCCCTCGTCGTCTTCCAAAGACGACATCGATGTGTCAGTCGCTGCAGAGGCACAACCTCGCACCTATCACCATGTCATAAACACACTGCCTCCTGTTGTGCTGCGCTGAGAGGATTTTCAGTCGAGCATCATCTGATGTATCAGTCCGACAAGATGGGGATTTTCACTACATCCTCGCTGATGACGGAGGACCGCTCCTGGATCAGGATGGCAAAAATGCTTGGAAAGAGGCCGCGTTGACGCGGCGTGTTTCCAAGCATGACTTTGGCTTTCACGCGGTTGGGGGTATACGCTCCCCTTACTTTTCCCGAAACGCAAACGCAGTGGATCAGCCATCTCAGCGTCCCCGTCTTTCAAGTGGAATTGTAGTAGAGAATGTTATTATCCACGGATAGGTGATAATCCAAGAGAATAATGGTGACTTTAAAAAAGAACTCCTGGCGCTGGGGAGTTTTTTATTTGAATTTCGTGGAGTCTTCATCTTTAATATTGTTTTTTGATAAGGGTACTATTTGTGGAGCCTTCATGTTTTAATATTCTTTTTTTTTTGAATTTCGTGGAGCCTTCATGCTTTAATTGGTCACCTTGCACCACCTTGCCACCCTTTGTGCCATAGCCATGACACCAACGACCACCCTCATCATCACTACAGAGCTAGTGCTAGCCACCCATCATGAGCCATCATCTTCAACGACTCCCCCATTAGGGAAAAAGGGAGCTCATTTTGGGGCCTTTTACGGTTTGGAAAAATAAGCTCTCAACCAATGAACAGAGGGCCAACGTAACGTTGGAAATTCACAAAAATAAAAGAAAATAGATAAAAGAAACAATATTTTATGTAGGTATAAGCGTGCTACATTAATGTGGAGATTGGTTTTTTATTCTCACAAGATCTTTGGACATGAAGATAGAATCTAGTCTGACATTTTCTCTGACAAGGGCCTTCCCGCTTCCACCTCCCTTTGAACTTTGAATTGTTGTGCTGCCTTTCCTTCGAAAGGTCTACCATTCTACACCACTGCCTCATTGTGCAGCAACCTCTTCTTTTCCAAAACTGCTCCCTTGATCCAGTTTGGCTTAGAGTAAGATGTTTCTTGTCAACTATCTGTCTGCCTACTTTCTCTTTCTTGAAACTTCACTTTGTTATCTTGTTTACATTACTTTGCTGTGATTACAGATTCACAAGGTATCCATGGTGAATAAAAACTATGGTCGTTCTTGTGGAAGACGCTCTGTGGATGATAATGCTATGAAGGCAGAATGATACCACACATCCTTACCCCGTCGACCTGCTTCTTCTATTTCTTCGGTAGAGAATTCAAGTACAGTCAAAACGGAAGGAACTTGGGAAAGGTTTACTGTTTCGAAAGGAGCATGGGTGCTCATGCAACCTAGTAAAAGAAAGAGACCCCAGACAAAAAATATTTTCTTGGCATCATGGAAGGGAAGAGTACGAGATTTTAAAATCACCAGAGGAAAGATATCCGTGAAAGAAGTTTTGATTCAGCATGTGTACATGCATAAAGAACTTGTCTTGCGAGACTATCCAAATGATCTTCCGCAACACAGGCCTAATTGTATATTTTTCTATTGTGGTTTTGTTCTTTATGAGGTGCATGGATTTTTAAGACAAAGCTTTCTTTCTTTGCTTATTGATATTCTTGTGTTATTTTATTTCAGATTTATACCCTTCATCGTATGAGACATGGCAAAACATCGATTGTATTCTGGGATTTATAGATGTTTTGCATGGATCGATAGGAGAACAACAATACGAAGGTCGATGTGCAACAGAGCTAGCTCAATCCGGTATATTTTTTACTGATCATTTTTATCAGTTGTTGCTGGACAATGCAAACACACATGGTGTGTTAAGAAAACAAGACCTTCCAGCATGGAATTCAGTGGATTGGCCTCTCCCACATTTTAGTGTTACAGAGGCATATAGAGCCAAGCTCTTCAAAGAAGTACAGAAAGCTCTGAGGCCCAATATTGCCACAAGGATAATAAAAATTTCTTTGTGCATGCCTCTCACAGTTTTTGTAGACTTGTTTAATACCTTTCCAGTGAAGGTTTCAAAAACAATGTTCACAGTTAAAGCAACAAGTCTGGCATGCATGCCACAATTTTTGGATAAAGGTTGGGATAAGAAGACATGTAGTTCAGTGTTTTGTGAGGTTGTCCAACCTTCTATGCAACTGAAGTACATGGTTGCATCACAAAATTTCATTTTTTCTTTTTATTATAAGCGCAGTCGAATGCTAGGTACAAAACTAGTCCCAATGGATCAAGATGAAGATTCTTTTGGTGCAGAAAATAAACTTCTTGATATTGATGTTGTTGAGAATGGTGATGTGCTAGTCAATATCACATTAAGACAATGTTGCTCCCTAGCTCAATTGCGCAATGACATTCTATTTGAGATAGAAGGTTCTATTTCAAAGGACTTTTTATTTATCTACAACAATAAGAAGGTATACCATGTGACTTATCCTAGTCTCATTAAGCACTGCTATTAGTTTACTTTACCCTATTGTTTCATATTGCTTTTTTGCACGTGCTCAAAAGAAGAGAGAGATCAATAAAATGCAAAGACATTGAAAATTTGAAAATTGAGATAACACAGACTCCATAAATAAAGGTATTATATTCAGAAATGTAAAATTCTGTACAGAAGTGTTTAATTACATATGTAGAACATATTCTTGACAACAATTTTCTATTTATCTACAGGCTGATCTAGAGGCTGCTCTACATGGTCCAAGCTCACCGTATCATCTTTATTTGGAGAATCTACTTTCTGTTGCTCCATCTTGTCGTGTACAGTCTCTTGGTGCTGCTCCATTGTCTCCTCTACTGCCCCTGGAGCATCTGTTTGCTGCTGCTCCATCATTTTCTCAATAACATCAGTAGTAGCAGGTCCTTGTTCTTGTGGCTTCTCCTCTCATCAGCACTAGGTCCTTGTTCTTGTGGCTTCTCCTCTCATCAGCCAGCCAGCAGGTCCTTGTTCTTGTGGCTTCTCCTCATCAGCTAGGTCCTTGTTCTTGTGGCACCACATCTGCATCATCTGTGTCATCAAGGTGTATGACACCTTCTCGGACTTTAGAGCTCTCACCTAACTCGACAGTAGCTGGTACAATAGGTTTGGGGAAGGCATACTTCAAAAACTTCCAAATTATATCAGCTCTGAAACTATACACATAGCTCGAGTTGAAGCTATCTTCTCTCATCTGCAATGAGATATGATGATTTAGAACACTTTGTACCAATATCAAATTTTTTGAAGCTAAATGAAAATTATTTTTTCTTACAAGCTCTGGCTGTCCTATCTCAAAATAGCTTGAAAGTATATATTTGGCACTAATCAGCACTCTCCAGCCACCACTGCTACTTGAATCATCTTGTTGTGGTGTCTGGATAGTTGGAAAGATATGTTAGAAACTGTTAATGTCTAAACAAAATAAAATTATTCAATAAGTTCAAAGGCATAGCATGAAATAGACATCAGTAGAGGGAACAACTTTCTACCTCTAATCTATTGGCTCTATTGAATCCAAAAGATTGACATTAGGAGGACACTAATCCAATGCATCTAGAAGTCTTCTAATACAACTGCAATACATATAATTCAGTTAGTGTGCATTAAATCCAAATAATGAAGTTTAAAGTTAAAAATAGCACACAAACCACTTACAATTTAACCTCTCTGTGTGTGTTTCTAAGAGAGTTGAATAAAAAGCATTGCTTCTGCTGGATGTCAATAGAAGCAAAGCTCCAGTGGGGTCACTGCATAAGGAAAAAAGTATTAAGAAATCAAAGGCTACAAGAGTACTCAATCTTGAAGGAAAATCCCAAAAGAAGCAGCCACACACATACTTGTTATGGTATGGAAGTAACAAAATATCAACATGATCAAAATCACAGTGTCTGAACCAATTGGAAATATCCATAGGAGTTTCCTTTGGATCTCTTAACTTGAAGGAAATTGCAGGATCAATAATATAAACTGTATGCTGTACAGCATGGTTCAGCCAGCTTCTCATCATGCTACTTTGGACAAAACAATAATTAAGGTAAGGTGTAAGGGAGGAGGTACAATAAGGATTGTTTTGCAAACAAATGTAAAATAAAAGACACTTACTAGAGCATTGCAAGAATGATAGTATCTGAGCAATACTCATTCTTATGAGCCAATGCTGCCAAGCATGCTTTTGTCAAGTCAAAATTATTCTCTGAAAAATCATCTTCAATATGGACAACTATGTTAGGGCCCAGCTCCTGCAACCTTCTCTGTATCTGTAGATCCATCTGTACAGTCTCCACATCTATAGCAGATTTGGATTCTTCTATTTGCTGCTTCAGTGACTCCTCATAAGCAGCTTTCCCTCTGGTGCTCATTGAGTGGGTCACTTCAACAACCTTCACCTTGTCTGCCTTCAATTTTCTTGTAGGTGGAATTAATAATATATCTCTCATTTTAATGTCCTGCCATTCCACAGGATGGACCAGCTTGTCATACCTCCACCTCACTCTAGACAATGTGTTGAAGTCCTTGGCCATCAGAGTTACCCTGTGATGAGCATGGGCTGCTACAAGCATTGCATCTTCAAAGTACTTCTCCAAGTAATCCTCTGCCATTTCCTGTAAGGAAAGAATGGCAGTCCTGTTCCACCTGAAACCAAGGTGCCAGCTATCACAAATTTCTCTCACTAGCCTCTGAAAAGGTGCCTTGGGGATTGCAAAGCCTATAGCTTTTTGCTGTTTCCTGATCTCCTTTAGCACACCAGCAGAATGCTTTAACCTCTTGGACTTTTGCTGCAGCATGCTCATTGGCTTCCCCTTCCTGCCATGTGCAACTCTTCCTTTTGGAGGCACATTAGATTCCTTGACATCAGTCCCAGCTGCTGCTGCTGCAAGCCCTGGCCCCTTGCCAGACCTCCTTGTAGTTGCCTTGGTTCTTGCCATCACTCTGAAAAGGTCAATACAAAGCAATAGAAAAAGATTAGAAACATGGAGAACATAGAATGATTAAAGAAGGTGATGAAAATATGGATAAAGCAAAAATAAAAAATTTGCAACAAAATGCGATTAGGATGATTTGAAATTTTTAACAGCTCAAAATCGCGTTTTTCTGCAAATATTTGAAACAACATGATATTGCATCCCTATAATGAATTCTCTATTTTTTCAACTATAAACAATATGTATTGAGTTTATAGAAGAACTATGCACCCTTGAATAGCCTAGAAACTTACAAAATCACAATGAAATGGGTAGATGAAGAAGCATTTTAAAACTTGCAACAAAATGCGATTTGGACTATTTTGAGATTTCTAAAATCCTCTCCTCGCGTTTTGCTACAAATTCTAGAGACAACATACTTCAGCATGCCTTTAGTCATTTCAGTGTGTATACAGCTTGGTGCAACATGGATTGAGCCTATGGACATCAAGAAGAGATCAAACTCTCATTCAACAGGCCCAAATAAAAAGTCTTCCTGCTTCTACATGCAGTGGAGAAAATCTAGAAAATGCATATAATATTTATCATAATATGTAACCTACATCACATCAATCAGTTCCTTACCCTAATATACTATTAAACAAGAAGGAAAGGAAAAAGATTTTCTTACTAACCTGGAAGCTATCTGCAAGTGTGCTGTGCTGATGATGATTATCCTGTGCTGGGTATGAACCTCTGCTCTGCTGGTCTGGATGCTGATGGTGTAGAGTAGGGAGGTAGAGATGCAAGAGAACTGAGTTAGGAGAGTAGATTATTACAAAATACAAATAAAGGAGTTATTAAATACCACACGTGTGAAATATAGTCGTTTTTTAACACGTGTGGGTCCCACTAGATCTTTTGGAATTTGAAATTTGTGGGTCACTTTTTGCCTTGGAAATTGTGCCAATCATGATTTCATAATTAGATCCATTAACACTTTTCCCTCCCCGTATTCCATCCCTGCCAGCAACCTCCCATCATCCTTTTCTTTCCCACTTTGATCACTTTCTACCCAACACACTCCATCCACTCTGCAACCTGTCTGAAGACTACTACCATTACCAGATCTCCAGGTTACCAGTGCTACAGCTCAGTTTTGGAAGAGATCAGGAGAATCTCCAGGGCTATTCCAACAGTATGGAAGAGGAAAAGAAAGGTCAGAGATCTATACCCTTTCCAATGTTTTCTGATACATATTTATTACATCTGTAGAATTCTTGAATCTCAGTGCCTAGAAATCTAGCAGATCACCCTAGGAAATGATTAGAGATGGATGTGAGTAGGATTTAGAATTTTGCAACAAAATGCGATTATAGTGGTTTATATTTTCCAAAAGCTCCAAATCGCGTTTTCCTACAAATTCTGATATTTGTTTTAGTTTTCATTTTTGCCTCCTTCTTTTAATCTCTTTTGCCCTGGGGAATTCCTCCTGGTATCATTTACTGTCCTGAACATTGTGAGATATCCTTAGCATTTGATTGGAAATGGATATCAATAGAAAGTTAGAATTTGCAACAAAATGCGAGGAGAGCACTTGACATTTTTCAAATGGATCTACATCGCGTTTTGTTGCAAAGTCTTGTGTCTCTTTTGGTTTTTACTGTTTGCTCATTGTTTTGCTCTCTATGTCCATTGGGATGTCTTTCTTGATGATGTGAAAGGTTTTTGCTTTGGAACAGTTGATCCTCAGGCCCCTCCTTTCAAGAGGAAGCTGGACTTTTCTGCTGCTATACTCAGACCACAGCAATCACCAGGTGATTCATGTGTGCTTAAGAAGAGTTTTGTTTGGTGATATCCTATACATTATCTTTTTGCATATGTGAGCATATAGAACTCATGTTATATAAATTTTGGTTCAGGCAAAAGCAAGAGACTAGAGCAGAAAGGTGAGTCTTCCCTTTCAAAACAAAGGGAACCAGAAGAGGACAAATCTCCAGATTTGCTCCTATTTGACTTTCTTCACAAGTGCAAGGCTCAGAGGAACTTCCACATATACCACAGTATTTTCAACAGGGAGTTCACTATGAGCTCTCTTTTGGACCATCACAGAGATTTCCTTTCAGACCATTGGGATACCTTCAAACAACTGACAGAGGCAGGAAGGATTGTGGAAGGTGAAAAGGTTTTTGTGCATTTAAATCATATTGTCTCCATTGACAAGTTGAGGTACCATGTGAATAGAAGGTTTGACAGCCTGCCTGAGGAATATGAATTCAGCTGTAACTTGCACACCAGAAAGTGTAGAGTGCTTGAGGAAAACATGGCATTCCTTATGTACATTGTCTTTCAACAGCAATCTCTAGAAGAGCAAGGACAGGAGACTGAAGAAGAAGATATGTCTGTAGTGGAGGTAAAAGAGGATATTCCTATGGCAACAGATATGGTAGAGCAGGAAGAAGATATCAACCTCGAGGATGAGGGGCTGCAAGTGGCTGCTCTTGACCTTGTTCAACTGAGGATTGAAACTCTTAGGGCAGCACAGCCAGTTGAAGATTTTGATGTTCAGAGCAGCAACTATGCAGTGCCCATGCTTCCAGGTGTCTTGATTGGTGGTAAAGATTATGTTTTCCTCCATGATATAGAGTGTATGTTCAATTTGAGGGAGGACTATGCCATTTCCCTTATTGCCCAGGCTTCAAGGCTTGACAAGGAGGTTGGCATAGAGGATGACCATTCACTGCTAGCTTTGGAAACAACCTTTGATCCTGCAGAGGCCCTTATTATTTGTTTCAAAGAGGCTGAAAGTTTCCAAGAGCCAGATGAAGTTGCCTTCCAGCTCACCCAGGAAGCTATGAATCTCTCATCACTTCATAAGGAAAAACTTAAAGAAGAGGCTGGACTGGAGGGGAGAGGAATAAATCTTTGGAAAGATGAACTTCTTGTTGCTGATGAAAATGAGAGGGTATGATATTATTACTTCAAATCAAATACTTTATCTTGTGTTTAAATGTTTTGTAGTTATGTATCATTGTCTCACTATAATCTTTTGATACATGGCAGCTACAAATTGAGGATGACACATTCCTCCAGAGATCAAGTGGAAGCAGGTCAGCTGGGTTTGGCAAAATGTCAAGCCTAGCTCATTATATTCATGATCTAGGCAGTGCTAAGATCTTGATTTACCATAGGCAGTTGAGCAACAATGGAGAAGCCATTGTTTACTTCTTTAAATGTTTGTCTAGGGTTTTAGGTGGACATGATCTTCCATGGCAAAAGGAAAAGATCATTTTAATAGAGAGGTTGTCCGCCATAGATATATTTGGGGATTATGTGAATAAGCAGGCCTCTAGGGCCTCTTACTTTTTGTCTTACACTTCTTATGCATTAGCATGTGGTGTTAAGGAGCCCAAATGTCTAGAGGGCTATGGAAAACACAAGCTCATAAGGTTTCGAGAGCCACCCATGATTGCATCAGGCCACACAATCCAAGAAGAAGAACACGTGGAGATAGCTGAAGACAAGGATACCCCTCTCAGACAAGCAACAGAGGCAAGCATTGATAAACAGAAAGTCGACATCAAGCCAATAAGGAAGAAAAAGAGTCCAATCAAGTTCAAAAAGAGAGTTCCGACTCACAAGCCTTGGGAGTAATAGGATTTAGTCATCAAATATAGCACAAACATTATGTTGAAGTTGAACTGATTTGTACAAAGTCTTTGATCCTCATCAGTTCCTTGTCCGTACGGACGATCAGTACCCTTTTGCATTTGTCCCATCACCGTACGACACTTCAGTACTCTTCCCACACTCAAAAGCTTCTAAAAGTGTTTGACACTCAGTACTTTATTGGTAAGGATCAACAGTATGTCTAGCATAATTAAGTAGTATTGATTGAATTTTTTGTGTGTTAATATATGGATGTATTGATGCTTGTTAATATAGATCACATGTTTCACAAAAGAAATACTTTTGATGGAGTCTCAAAACATATAGGCATTACACCAAGAGTCACTTGTTCCACAGAATAAAAATCTATTGATTGAGTTTGAAAACATGTGGACATAATACCAATAAGTTACAAACTGCTATTCATGTTTACTTGTCCATTTATGGTTTCTAAATATCTTCGAATCCCTCCACTGTCTATGTCTCTCTGCTGCCATTGAATTGTCCAAAGTTTGTCTTCGTCTTTGCTTTTGGGCTAGAATAAAAGCAAGCTTGACTTTGGAGCTAGCAACTTTTCTTTTAGCATGCAGCCTTTGTAGAATGCCTCGGTAAAACCATTGGAAGACTTCCTTCAGACTATTTGCCTTTTGACTCCCTCCATAGTGTTGTGTGTGTCTGAAAAATGCATTACGTGCCATGTAGTGAGACTTCTCCATGCCTTGGGTATACCAAATTGCTGGGCATTCATACTTTTTGACAAAATAGGGAAGGTGGTTGTAGATGATATGCTGTTTTCACAAAGACATAAGAATGCATAGTAAGTTATAAAAGAAAAGAGGATCACACTTAAGTAAAAGAAGAAGACATCACTTTACCATGTAGTGAGTTATATTGCAGGCTGTCCATGCGTCTTTCATTGACTTCCCAAAATGTTTTATTGCCTCTTCAAAGTTCTTGTAATCACTCTTTGTCCATGTTACATTGTCACAGAACATGAAGAGTTGATCAAGAGACATCCACACCTCTGCCTTCACATTTCGTGCTTCCCCATCTGCCTCATGATCTTTCACGGCATTATGGACTTGCTTCCACAATCCATAACTAATCCTTGAAACTGTTCTACCTTGCCTTACTTGCTTACTATTGTGTTTGGGTCGAGACAAGAATCTTCTTGCCTTAACACCACCAATAGAGGGCTTGATTGGTACCTCCTTGCCATTGGTAGACTTTTTAAAATCCTTTGTGATATGAACATCACCTCCATGCAGACCTGTATCGGATAACACTTTTTCCAATGCATGAAGAGCATCCTTTCTATTTCTTTCAGGACGGAGTTTCCAAGCAAATCCAATATACAAAAATACCAATTTCTCAATAATTCGACATAGAGCATGCAATGTGCATATGTGAACATTACATAGTGGAATGTCAAGAATGGCCTTGAAGTCAGGTCAACTTTATCTCTATTAGGTGCTCTCTTCCACCATTTAGAATCCATTACTTGCGCTGATTCTTTGCAGTAAAGACAAGGAGACTTTGAGTTACCTCCTTTACTAACGTTATACATGCACTTAAGTGTTTTAAGATCCCCCGCCATGTGCCACTCTACTTGAAAATCACCTTTTCCTGCAACATGGAGATTCTCTCCTTGCACTTGTCTTTTAATTATTCTTGGTATTTCCGTGTGGTGAAACACCCAATCTAGTGTTTCATGGTCTTCTGTCTTTACCTGTGATTATACAAAACAAAAGTCTTACTATAAAAGATTTGAAAACATTGACTAAAATCAAGTACGAAATAAAAAATGATCATACCTGGAATGAGCCCAACCACCATATATGTTTCTCCGACTGCACACGAAAATACTTCGAACTCGCTTCATTCAATGATGTATCAAGTGCTCCATTCATCAATGTGATAGTAATCCTTTCCATTTTCTTTTCCTTTACAACCTCACACTCATCCAGTTTGATAACAAATTTCAAAATGCCTTTGCACTCTTCAAATGTTATTCCATAAAACTCGACCATTCTTCTTTGAAGTTGTTGTAGATCTACAAATATATTGTTCCAAGGGTCATACACAGTGGTTCCTTTAGCACCATGAAATATTTCTTCAATATGGATATATGGTCCAATAAACTCATCTATACTTTCATTCAAATGACCTCTTATCTTCCACACTGTTGCTGGATTTGGCAGTAAAACTCGTTTAATCCTTTGATCTCTCAAAGTTGAGGATATCGCATGGAAAATCGAACTATATCCCTTCCTGCTAACTCCACTAACATCAAGAGCCTCTTGGATTGTAGTACCATCAACTTGATTATTGGATATAAAGTCCTCTACAACATTGCGTTTGATTGTTTTGTATTTTTTTTCTTCAATCAAACCTTTTGCTACACCACAAGAAAGCAATCCTTTCATTTGTTTAACTGGAAGAAGGTTGGGATCCATATTTTCTTTTGCAGGCTCCAATAATTTCCTATAGTAACAATATAGTAACAACACAATATGCCTATATTATTCAACACTTCCAATCCTGTTTTGCATTACTGGACAAAATAGATATAGTCATTTGAGAGCATTTTTGAGTTTAAAAAATAAAAAATTACAAACTAACCTTGCTTCCTGAATTCTTCGCTTGCATCCACCAGTCCCAGCCTTCAAATTTGCAATGTTTTTAATCTTCCTGCTTCGTTGTTTGTCTCCAAGCATGGTTCTCTTCCTTCTTGATCTTGTTAACTCTTTTTTACTCTTAGAATGCTCCTCAATTTCATTCTGCAAACTGCTGCTCCAATTTTGCACGAATAGCTATCTCTTGAATCCTGGCTCCCTTTTCTTGTAGGTACATTGTTTTATATGTTTCTGCAAATGCAGACTGTGCTGAAATATAACCAAGAAGTCCATTTTGTCCATCACCCGCAAACCTCAACAGTGTGGTTGGATTGACAAATGGAGGTGTAGAGTTTTGTACTAGACATTTTGGATATATACTTCCATCACACCATAAGTCAATATGTTGGAGCCCTTCTCTTCTCATATTTTCCCGTTGTTGAGCATTTAGCACCGTATCCTTTCGTCTTTTTTGTGCTGGAGCATATTGTTCTTCTAAGTCGATGTGAAGATGATATAATCGCTTCTTCTGAGATTGTAACTCACTAGTATCGGCCATTTTTGTGCTTCTGAGGTTGCAAAGTTGGCTTGTCAATCTCATAGTCTTTTTGTAAAATGAATTGTGGAAGTGTGGCGGTATCCATACAATCATTAAGTTCAGTGATGGATTCTTTATGAGAGGCCTGCACACGTCGTCAAAAGAGATGCGAAATCTTCGAGAAACAAAAAAAATTAAGGAGATATTTAATGCAAAATCGTGTTAGTTAGACAAAAGATTATCTTAGTCTTTTCTGAACTGACAGTTCAGTGGTCCTTACTGACAGTTCTGAGCCACGTTTCTATATTTTATTATTTTTGAGATCTTTTTGGAGAGAAATAAATCGAAAAATAGTGAATTTCTTACAGGGCCCCAAAATGAGCTCCGTTTTTTCCTAATGACAATCTCATATGTGTGTGCTTACATGTCCTTACCACATTGCAGCCCTCGTATACCTTGGAGCCATGGCAAGCCATCATTTGGCCATGGCCAAACAAGCCAATAGTGTGGCCATGGCCACAAATTTGGACTCAAATCGTGAGGCGAACCATGGCATGGTGGTTTGGTGTTTCTCTTTGTGCTCTTCAACCTGGGTTTTGGGTGAACTCCATAGGTTTTTGCATTGAGGCCTTGGTGTCCTTTCAAGCTTGGACAATATGGCCATTGTGCCTATCTCTAATGTGGAATCTACGTTGACCTTGGATGTCGTGGATGCATACAAAAGGCACGCCATCGTCGTCTATAAATATCCATACGTGGCTCCATTTTTCTCTAAAACAAAAGTACTTTTTTACATGACAAGCAGCAGTCGTGTGCTAAACGAGAAGCAAAGGAGAGAAGATCAGTCAACAACCATTCTTTTTTGGTAGGAAAGTAGACGATCAGCTCATTCAAAAATCTATAAAACTACTATCTAGCTTCATTTTCGAGCAGAAAGAAGTTCATGATTATAGAGAGAGCATACATGTAGAAAAGAAGAAAAGTTTTGAGCTTCATTTCCAAAGAGGAGTTTCACATCAAATTCTCTCTCTCTCCTCAAGTTCCTTTCCTTCATCATGCTAGTTTTTGTTCCTCTAGTAGTTTTATATGTAAAGAGAGCTTCTTCTCCCATGACATGATTGTATGGGTTTTTCTTTGAGTATACAATTGAATAATGATAGTAGTGTTGTTTTTCTCATCTCATGAATTTTGTTCCACATTCATTGATGCTATAGAGATGCTTCTCTTTTCTCTTCATCTATCTCATTCTGTTCTCAGTCTAGAAGTTGGTGTGCTTCATTAGGTGTTCTAAAGTTTTTCTTGATGGGTTTGAGTTATGCATGTTGAGCATTATGGTAAGAGTAGAGGGAGTGTTCAGTTCTTGCTCGTGTTGTTTCCTATCAGTGAGGGAGTAGAGGGTGCTATAGAGGCCTATTTCCCTTTGCTACCTTCAATACCTAGACCAGTTGGTGTTTGGACACAATACATTACTTACACATTAGATTATTTGCTAGTTTTGCTAGGCTTAGCAGGTGTGGTGGTCATTTGTGATGCATGAATCTTGATTGCCCATACTTGGCAAGAATGATGAGCACTAACTTGACACAGTGGAAAGGAAGACTTAAAAGAACACACTTAATAGGAATTGTTGGTCTTGAATATGGAAGTCTCTCTTGCAAACATTGTGGTCAAATGTCTGAGTGTATAGGGACTTGTCCCCAGTAGTTATATACTACTGCATACCTAGTCACCATTTCTCAACTACAAGATGTGCTATTCATTTAGGTTTTCATGAACACCCTTATGAAGAGGATTCACCTAGGTTTTAAAAAAAAGTGTGGAGGAGAAGATTGCAATGCATGCACAATTCAATCCTTTTGCTACTCCAAAACAATTAGGGGTTACTGTGGCCCGAGACATTGTTCTGGAAATGTTCTTAGGTGATGGGTTACAAATACTGCTGAGTTTGGAGGATGAGACCTTAAAGAGCTTCTAGATGTAGTGACTCCACTTTTTCATAAGAGGAGGATGCAAAAGTGTGTAGAGGATGCAAAGAGAGCAAGTTTGGTTAGTTCAAAGGGATTAGATGCACTGTTGGATCTAAAAATCAGATGTAGATATCCAATTATTCAAAGCATTTTGTTTCCTAATCAACTAGTCTAGACCTCACAACAATCGCATAAATGTCCACTATTGGACTAGGGAGTGGCTTGGACCTTGTGAATAGAATTGTGAATAGAATGTGCCGTGGTGGCAATCTCCAAGAGATATGGATTCACCTTGACCATGTGCATTGAGTTCAAGGCTGGTCTACAATGGGTGCCCATATGTATGACCCTTTCATCCATGAATTATTGACAATAGCCACATGTGAGTTCCAAGTTGAGCTCCGCTGGCTATGGGGATCTTTGGTGATCTTTAGGGATTTGAGTTAAATTAAGAGCATATTATCAACTATAGAGAAGAGAGATTATTGAGGTAGGTGTTGGATATAGTGAAAAGTCTGGCTATTTTCACTGCATGTAACAACGAGACTTGGATTAAATATTGATATTGGCTAAGGGGGGAGCTTTAGAGACCCCCAAAGCTAATTTAATATATAAATACTACATTGGGTTAAAAAGAAATGTAGTTTATTGCAACCAAACTTAGAGAGTGAAATGTAGTTTATTGCAACCAAACTTAGAGAGTGAAATGCGGTCTTAGCACTTGGCAAAACATATGGAGACTACTGTAGAAATTAAAAATGCCAAAGAAATTCATAAATTTTTTTATGGAAAGTACTAATGAAAGTTGCCTTGCCATCTAGGATCGAAGCTTGTGAAAAGAGGATTTACCTCTTGTAAATGCCCTAGATGTTTGGCTACTCTAGAAGATAGTTGGCATGCCTCGTGGGCTTGCCTATTTTGAAACCCTTTTGAGGGGCAATTAATAGATGGATTGGATAAACTTTGGACATTAAACTAACTTGGTCAAATTAGCTCATAGGCAAGGAAGAGACTAAGGGGGAGACTAACTTTGGACATTAAACTTTGGACATTAAACTAACTTGGTCAAATTAGCTCATAGGCAAGGAAGAGACTAAGGGGGAGACTTAACTGAGCTAATAACTTTGATTAGATTCACTTGCTTGAGGGAAATTTGGACATCTAGGAACAACAGAGTTTTTAACCTTGATGCAGCTCAAGGAGTGGGTTTTGATCAAATCATGGTGTTTTGTAAAGTCACTTGTTCTTCATTTGTAAAGGTTAATTGTTTATATAACTCTGATATTGCTAATATAGTGCCCAAATTGTATGAATTCCGAGGAGGAAGGAGGAGACTCTCACACATACTTAGGAGGTCTAAATCTCCAAAGCACAACATGCATCTGCCAATCAAATGCAATGCACCAAAATTTAGACCTAAGACCCAAAGGTTGTTCAAGAAAACCAAACAACTTGTCTACACATTCTTCTCTCCCGGATGGAATATCTTGTACAGAAGAGGCATAATGTCATAATATGGGTAAAGGATGAGATATTGGAGGAGTACACTCCTACAGGTTCTACTACAAAAGTATTACTGAAGGTTGGCCTGGACCTGGGTTATCATGTTAGGTGGGATAATTTTTCTTTCGTATGGGAGGATGAAATGAGGATGTTGTTTGCGAATTGTTGAACTCCACATAGTTGGTTGGCTTTGTCTCTTTAGATGATGTAACAAAAATACTAATCAGATTATGGTATAATCGCAGATTATGTGAGTATATTTGCTAATATAATTATATATTTATACACATTTATTGCAAAAAAAAATATGTATCTATATATCTATATATATATATATATATATATATATATATATATATATAGATAACACATTTATTCCCGGCCCCAAAAAAAGGGGAAGTTAAGGGGCCGGAATACGAGCTTGCATGTTATGGCGAGCCAACCGACGTAATAGGGCAGCACTTTTGCCTTCATTAACAAGACACTTTCGATATATTCTAGATTATCTTGAGCTTTGTGGACATCTGATTAAAGCTGATCATTTCTAAATTACACCTAACCGTCACCTTTTCGATTATAGTTAATTTTAAATTCAATTGCTTTGTCAATTTGTCGGTCTCGCTTAGCCCATAATTATTTGACCAGATTCTTGTCTCAAGATTATATGTGGCGAAGTTGAAGAGGACAAGGATACGTCATGTTGATTGCTAGCGTTTGAATAATAAAGGTAAATATACCTTGGACCGAGTGCTCACATAGCCCACCATAATATTCCCTACTGAAATTTAAAAAATCTCGGCCGAAATTCGCCATTATTTTTAATTTTAAGGGATGAAATTTACATGTTTTAGTTATAAATTTTGGAATATGTATAATTTTAAGCGATGAAATTTTTATGTTTTAGTTATAAATCCTAGAATAAGTATAGTTTTTATAGATTTTTAGGTCTAAATCTTGGTTAGGTTTTAGCATTAGCTTTAATTTTCAGAGTTAAAAAAAACATTGTTTTCGAGCACTACGACCACTTGTGGGTTTTTGTCTTGAGCACAGGCTGTTTGTATTCAAGCACAAGGCCTTTGTGACTTGTGGGTTTAAAAAAAGGAAGCCTTGTAATTTTGTATGAAACCAAGTCAACCTTATTAAAACCTTGGAAAAAAAACCCTTTATTTAAAATTTAGGTTTTTAACTTAACAAAGATGAGAGGTTTTCAAGGTAACAAAAGATGAGATGAAAATTTGACCATGTGCATAGCAAAACGAAGGCCATAGCACTGCAATGTAGTGCTAATAAGAAGGGGGGAGGGGCAAGGATGATTTTTGACGAGCTGGGTCACCCTTACAAATGAAGAGTTTAGTAAAAATAATCTCGGTTTTTTTCATAATTTACCTTATTTTGTGATGGTCATTCAAAATAAGTGACTGTCAGCAAAGGTCCCTTTATGTAGCATGGTAGTATAAGGTGGAGAGTCTCCACCATACTGATATTATGTTCTTGATGATTGTAATGGCCTCTTTCTATCTCCGTGTGAGAGTTTTCTAATATATATTCTCCTGCCTTATTCAAAAATAAATATAAGTGACTGTATTTTATGGCCAAAATATCCAAAAACAAGCATGACACCCAGTGAAAAGCAACCATGAGAGAGAATGCAATTTAGGACTTGCTGGGTGGTCTACGTACTTGATGATGTTTAGGGGAAATAATGCATGTCAAAAACACCCAGGTTATTAACATATGATAATCTTGAGAGCCCCTCAAAAATTAAATGCAAGACATAAAAAATCCAAAAGCAACTTTTAAATCTCATCGTTTTTAAAAGGGCAAGGGTGCACTTTAGCAACCAACCCCTTTGTAATATGCACAGTAGGCAAACAAACAAGCATGATTCATTTCACACTATAAAACAATGACTTAGTTTGGGTCTCACACATCAAAAGTTTATATTGGACTATCACATCCTTTTGTGAAGAAATTCTTTAAAAAAAAACCTAATCTACAGTAGCTAAAATTGGTAAGCTTGAAATGATAAAAGAGGTAATTACAATCAACGGTTGTGATGATATTGTAAAATCCAGAATGCAGCTTAATCAAGCTCCTCAAATGTCAAGCCATATATGTACTCAAGACTAATTAAAATTGGCTGCAATCTAGTTGAGCTCAATCAATGTCCAAAGCGCCCCTTTGATAATGTTAGTAAGAGTGGAACTAATAATGTACAAAGCCTTTTGCATTAGCATGCATGTCATGATACATATTGCTAAGTAAAGCTCTGCCGACACTTGCGTCCACTAGCTGCAAGCTTCTCATGATCATGCCTCGGTCGAAAGCAACTGATTAAGTAAGCTTCCATGCGATGAGCTTTATGAATTAATCAGCTTGATTACTTACTAATTTTCTCTTGCAGCGCATTAATGTGAACGAGCATAAATTCTTCATTAGTTGTTCCGTGGAGGGTGTGTTCTGGGTCCAATGTAATCGACATGGAAAGCCCTTGATGCAGCTTTTGATCAGCAGAAGATGGTCTATCTGTTACTGTTGGAATTAGGGTTGCAGGAATGCACACACAACTTCAAGAAGATGAGGAAGCTTGAGCACAACACAGTAGTGTATTATGAGTGCCAAAAATGAAAGACGATAAGCCCTAGAAGATAATGGGCGTATATACAATGCACGGGGGAAAAAACCTCCTAGTGAGGGAAAAAGTGCCCCGGCGGTCCTAAGTGTGTTCACACACATCACTACTATAATATGGTAACAAATCCCCCCTGGAGTGATGCGGTGAACAAGAGCTAGCACTCATGTATAGGGAAGTGTCTAGCTATGTGGACGAATCCACAAAAGGGAGTAAGCCCAAAGCTTTGCGAAAAGCTTCGAACTTCTCACGAGGCAGAGCCTTTGTGAAAAGGTCTGCAAGGTTATCCTGTGTTGGCACATAAGCCAAACTGATCTCTCCTGCAGAGAATCTCTCCCTGACATAATGGTAGTGCACCTCAATGTGCTTCGTACGAGCATGGAACACTGGGTTCCGCGCAACTGCCAATGCGCTCTGACTGTCAGTGAAGATGGTGGTGGCAGATGGCTGCCCAACACCCAAATCAGCCATAAGGCGTCTGAGCCACACACACTCAACCGTAGCTGTGAAAGCTGCCCTGTACTCAGCTTCACAACTAGAAGTGGCCACAGTAGGCTGCTTCTTGCTCAACCATGATATGCATGAGCTTCCAAGCATGAAGCAAAAACCACTCGTGGACACGCGTGTGTCATAACAACCAGCCCAGTCAGAATCTGAAAAAGCATGTAAATCTGGCGGCAATGATCCCCCCTTGGGATAAAACAACCCAAGATGCCGAGTACCACTCAAATAGCGAAAGATACGCTTCACTGCCTGCCAATGCTTAATGCCTGGGCTATGCATAAATCTGCTCACCTGTGAGACTGCAAACTGAATGTCTGGCCTCGTAATGCATACATAAATGAGGCAACCAACAGCTGTCTGATAGAGTGTGACATCAAAGTGATCTCCAGCATCATGAACACTCAACTTCAAACCTGTCTCCATTGGAGTAGCAATAGGCTTGCAGTCTTCAAGGCCAAATCTCCGCAACAATGTTTCAATATACTTTGTCTGACACAAAGCAATACCTCCATCACACTGCTTAAATTGTATCCCCAAATAATGATGCAAATGCCCCAAATCTGACATCTCAAAAGAGGCATTCAAATCAGCCTTAAAATCAGCAATATGACTCTCATTTGGTCCTGTGAGCAGCATGTCATCGACATAGAGAGCAATGATTAGATGTACACCATCCACACGTTTAGCATACAAAGTGCTTTCTGTTGGACTATTGTGAAACCCATGTGCAGTCAAATATGCATGTATTTTTTCATACCAAGCTCGTGGAGCTTGCTTTAAACCATATAAAGCCTTTTTTAACCTGCACACTTTGTTTTCCTGCCCTCTTTGAACAAAACCACGAGGCTGCGATACATACACCTCCTCATGCAAATCTCCATTTAAGAACGCAGTCTTTATGTCCAGCTGATGTACATTCCAACCATTATGAGCTGCTAATGCACAGATGCTACGAACAGTGGTCATACGACATGTGGGAGCAAAAGTCTCATCAAAATCAATGCCCTTCTCTTGAGCATAACCTTTTGCAACAAGCCTAGCCTTATGGCGATCCACTGTGCCATCAGGCTTACGCTTCAATTTGTATACCCACTTAGTGCCAATGGCCTTCTTGCCAGGGGGCAAGTCACATAAAGACCATGTACCATTCTTCATAATAGCATCGTATTCTGCTTGCATAGCAGCCATCCAATTTTCTGAATTTTGTGCCTTATCAAATGAAACAGGCTCACTTTCATCGCACATACTAGAAACAGCCAATGCATAACAATCTGACGCATAAGAGGCACCATGAGAGCCAGAACGAGTGCGACTAGACAAAGGGGCATCCAACTTGCTGTCACGCAAAGTCTGCACCAGCCATCTAGGCATATTCCTAGAGCCCTCAATCTCTTGTCTCTCATCCTCAAGTGCATCATGCACATCTGCATCAGATATAGGCTGATCTGTGCCATCATTTAAAACCTGCATAGGCTGAAAAACTGCCTCATGAGGTATTGCACTTGACTGTGCACCACTGAAAAGAGGCAACAATGTATCATAGACATCACGTGAGCTGATATCTGTCTCCTTAGTACATGAAACCAAGGGCTGAACTGCATCTTCCACAAATACAACATCACGGCTAACCAAAATGCGCTTTGTCTGTGGATGATACAAACGATAGCCTTTGCTCTCAGCACTATATCCAACAAAAATACATTTGACAGCTTTGTCATCCAATTTTCTGCGATGTTGCACAGGCACTAATGCATATGCCAGGCAACCAAAAACACGTAAATGGCCAACAGATGGCTTGCGGCTATGCCAAGCCTCATATGGAGTGACAACCTGTAATGCTTTGGTGGGACACCTGTTTAGTACATAAGTGGCACACATGACAGCCTCAAGCCAAAAACCATGTGGTAGACTTTGACTCTTAACCATACATCTTGCCATTTCCATGAGAGACCTGTTTTTTCTCTCAGCCACACCATTTTGCTGTGGTGTATACGGCACTGTACATTGGTGTTTTATCCCACGCTCAGCCAGAAATGCATTAAATTCTGAAGACATATACTCCCCCCCTCGATCTGAACGGAGGGTGCCCATCTTACTTTCTGACACATTTTCAGCCATAACCAAAAAACGTTTGAAGCACAAAAACACTTCGGACTTTGCCTTCAAAGGATATACCCATGCATGCCTGGTAAAATCATCAATGAAAGTCACGAAGTAAAGGTAGTTTCCAAATGATGGAGTTTGCATGGGACCACAAACATCACTGTGAACAAGCTGCAATCTGCGTTCAGCTCTCACTGATCCATCTTTGGGAAAGGAAGCACGCTGCATTTTACCCAATATGCAGCCCTCACAAACATGCTTGACAGGTGCCTCAAGCTTAGGCAAAGAAGACACCATTTCAGATTTCTGCAGGCGCAGCAAACTTGCAAAATTCAGATGACCAAAACGTGCATGCCACAGTTTTGCATCTGAAATAGCCTGCGTATCCATAATAGCACATGCTGAATCCTCTACACATTTGCCATCCATATTGAGCTTATACAGCCCTCGACATAGTGAACCAGATGCTACAATGATGTCACCACAAGAGAGATCATGAACAGTACATCTGTCATCCACAAATTTTACAACCAAACCTGTTTTGGCAAATGCGGAGACTGACAGCAGATTCTTTTTGATCCCTGGCACATACAATGCATCAAAAAGTGTAAAGGTGTTGCAATTTGCAACATTCAGCACAATCTGTCCAACTCCTTTAACGGGATAAGAGGAGTTATTGGCACAAGTGACAGTATTCCCTGTGGGAGCAGACTCAAGGAAAGTGAATAAACTGCGCTGCGAGGTGATATGCTTAGTGGCACCACTGTCAAAGTACCATACATCTGAATCTACTGCAGACATACATGTGTCATGCAAAGATGGGTCATAACTGCACTGCGCATTGAATGCCCATTCTGTATCGTGCACAACATTAGCAGATTCATTGTTAGAAGGAGAGGCATTTGCAACAACAGCCATACCAGCCTCTTTCTTCTTAGCCTCTTTCGCAGCCAGCTTAGGACACGCTTTGATGACATGATCATTTCCCTTACAGTACTTGCAAAATGTCTTCTGTTTGTCACCCTTCTTCTCATCTTTGTCTTCCTTCTTTGGTTGCGCAGCATTTGCAGATTTCTGCTTACTAGAAGAAAAGCCAGCTTTACCTTTCCCGCTTCTCTGACTAGCAACGAAAGCTTGATCTGCGACACGCATAATATTCCTGTTTTGCCTTGACTGGTCTTCTTGCAGCAAAACAGAAACTAACTCCTCAAATGATAAGGCATTGGGATTGCCTTTCATCATCAAGCGAAGAGTGGAAGCAAAACCCTGATAAGAATCTGGTAGACCATTCAAAACAGTCTGCACAAGTGAACTGTCTGACAGGATTTCATCTGCAGAAATGAGCTGCTCTTTGAAATCCTTGATCTTTGTCAAAAAGCTATCCATAGAATCACCTTCGTTCATATGCTCACTCTCCAACTGTTTTCGGAGGTAAGCAACACGAGCCTCATTTCTTGCCTGATACAATGTGGCAAGTACATCCCAAGCATCCTTAGAAGTCCTGCAGGAGCGAATATGTGGGATAATGGTACGTTTGACAGACAACGCAATCAAGGCATGAGCCTGCGCATCTCTACCATCCCAACGAATCTGCTCTGCTGAAAGTGGTGGTTCTCGAACAGCTGCTACAGCACTTGTGCCTGCACCATCATCAACAGTACCTGTTTCTGATGTGTTTGCAGCATTCCCAGCCACAATAGGACGTGCATCAATACCCTGCACAATGTTCCATAACCCCTTTGCTACCAATACATGTCGCATCATATATGCCCACAATGGATAGTTGGTGCCATCCAACTTATCCTCAGCAGCCAACATGCGGAATACATCATTGTTGTCAGCCATGGCCAATGACTGTACTACTAGATGTAAATGCTGTCTGTAAGAGGTAAACCTGTATAAAATCGACCTGTGCTATGTAGCACGGCCCAAAACAGACGAATGGGCACCTGTCCTGCAGATTTTAATCTTGACAGAAAATCTGCACAGTAGGACGATTTTGCCTGCGCAGTACTTGGAATGCAAAAACGGAGGGCGAAATGACCTTAGATCAAAATTCGGAAACGACCAAGCCCTACGGGCTATCCTACGGCATATACTAACCTGCAGACGCTCGTGAAACCTCGTCGCAATCGGAGGAGATGAAGCGGCAGGTGCCGGTGATGCTGCCCGGGAGGAGGAAGCCTGCTCTGATACCAATTGTTGGAATTAGGGTTGCAGGAATGCACACACAACTTCAAGAAGATGAGGAAGCTTGAGCACAACACAGTAGTGTATTATGAGTGCCAAAAATGAAAGACGATAAGCCCTAGAAGATAATGGGCGTATATACAATGCACGGGGGAAAAAACCTCCTAGTGAGGGAAAAAGTGCCCCGGCGGTCCTAAGTGTGTTCACACACATCACTACTATAATATGGTAACAGTTACAGAGGCCTTCTGCGTCTCTACTGCAAGTTGATAAGCTCTGCTACTCTTCGCATTTTGCTTGATTGCAAGTTTAATGATGTTCTCGAAAATGTCGTGGCTTTTAATTGTATGGCTTGCTGCTGCAGCAGCATTATTGTTGATAACTACGTGCCCCACCATATCAACTGGCACAGTTGATCCTTCATGAAGGTTATATTGAGCTAGCTTTCTACGCACTCTCCCTTATGGCTCTAGTCCCATGGGATTCGTAGTAACCCCATGCTGATATCAATGTTACGTCGTTGTGTATGTTGTCATAGTTAAAAAAGATTTCAAGCTCCTTAACCATAGAGGAATGTGGATAAGTGTTAACACTGTTAGACTTAGATATCGGTCTGATTGTTCACACTGTTAGACTTATATAGTGGTTTGATATCAATGTTACGTCGTTGTGTATGTTGTCATAGTTAAAAAAGATTTCAAGCTCCTTAACCATAGAGAAATGTGGATAAGTGTTCACACTGTTAGACTTATATAGTGGTCTGATTGTTCACACTAGCCCGATTGCCCGTGGTACTCCGACCCGGGTGCCTCACCCTTGAACCTCAGACACACTTGCCACACGCGCTCAGACTTGTGGATTTCGTATCGAGTCGAGTTCTACTGCCACTAACGGGCAACTCACGCATGCCGTTATAGGCTACGTGACATCGACCAACTTTGATAATCTTTGGGGATTTGAGTTAAATTAGGAGCATGTTATCCTTCAACTATAGAGAAAAGAGATTATTGAGGTAGGTGTTGGATATAGTGGAAGGTCTGGCTATTTTCACTGCATGTAACAGAGAAACTTGGATTAAAGATTGATACTGTGGCTAGGGGGGAGCTTTAGAAACCCCCAAAGCCAGCTCGATATATAAACACTACATTGGGTTAAAAAGAAATGTAGTTTACTGCAACCAAACTTGGAGAGTGAAACGGGGGTCTCAGCACTTGGCAAAACAGATGGAGACTACTATGGAAATTAAAAATACCAAAGATTAAAGTCATAATTTTTCTATGGAAAGTACTAATGGGAGCCCTACCATCTAGGATCGAAGCTTGTGAAAAGAGGATTTACCTCTTGTAAATGCCCTAGATGTCTAGCTACTCTAGAAGATAACTGGCTTGCCTTTTGGGCTTGTCTATTTTGAAACCCTTTTGAGGGGCAATGAATAGATGGATTGGACAAACTTTGGACATTAAACTAACTTGCTCAATTTCACTCATAGGCAAGGAAGAGACTAAGGGGGAGACTTAACTGAGCTAATAACTTTGATTAGATTCACTTGCTTGTGGGAAATTTGGCCATCTAGGAACAATAGAGTTTTAAATCTTGATGCAGCTCAAGCGGTGGATTTTGATCAGATCATGGTGTCTTGTAATATCACTTATTCTTCGTTTGTAAAGATTAATTGTTTATATAACTCTGATATTGCTAATTTGCCCAAATTGCCTGAATTCTCAGAAGGAAAGAGGAGACTTTGACACATACTTAGGAGGTATAAAGTGTTAACAATCCTAAAATGGGATTGATCATGGTGATAGACATAGATTAAGCAACATAATTAAGGTGGATTAAACCACACTAAGAACTCCATAAGAGAGAGAGAGAGAGATTGCACACTCAACACTTGATCTCTATTCTATTGCATTTCACAATGAACCATACAATGATATAGGCCCTCTAGCCTTATCCCACTTTACACATCATCATCCCTTATCCCACTTTACACATCATCATCCATGTGGCACTCCCTTTTCCACTCTTTTGGTCAACACTCACGCACCATTCAATATTACATATGGCATTCCTATCTCACCACAATATCTTGCACATCTAGGGTGCTTTCCCACATACACACAACACTGTGATTACATCTCTCAACACTCCCTCTTAATCAAGGTATTCCACAACTCACCCATCACCCATATCAATGTAGCATTGCACAAACGCAATCACTACCTCTCAACAATCCCCCTCAATGATACATTGGAATGTCCATCAACCAAACATGTGTGCGCGTGTCTACCATCTTAGACACCAAGTCCGTTTTGAGCTGACTCGCTCACAGCGGAACCACTGAGTCCAATTTGAACATAGAAGTTCGGATGGGAACCAACCCATGTGTATGCACCTCACACGTGCATCGCTCATGCACACATCACGATAACCATTTTGAGCTTCTCGGTGAGCTCGGGCAAGGCAACCCTCATACCAACAATGGGTGATTAGAAAATTTTTATTTTGAGCACACAGGCTCGGGTACGATTCCCCTCATATACATGGGTGAAAAGATCACAAAGCATTTTGGCCGTATAGCCAGGCAGCGGACCCAATGTGTGAACAACAACCACATACCACATTCTTTTATACATGTGAACAAGGCATACACCTTGGTGGTGTGAATGCATCCTTTTATTTGATAAAGGGTTAAAATGAACACTTTTAAGAAAAAAAAGGAGGAAAAAAATGATTCACAAATCTCCTTATCTCTGACCTAGCAATAGTACACCGAACCTTGCTACATGCCAAATGCTCCCAAATTGTGCATTGAAGATGCCACCCTTCTACATGTTGTAATCTGCCTTGACTGTAGCTCTCATATGCTAAATTCCAGGCTTTGTTTTACGATGGGACCCACGGGCCTCTCTCTCGTCTGTGTGTTTGCTTCCCTGTATCGTCTACATCACGTGGCTACTCTGTAGCTCACGGAAGTCAACGTCTTTTCCATGTTCTCTTCATCTTAGCATTGCCATATAGACATGGAACTTTCATAGTTGCCATCGTTGCCTTTTAATCGCAACCATTTCTATTGTGCTATGCTTATGTCTCCACCAATGTAGCATCATTTTCACACACTCTTATCTTCACTTCTGTGCTAATGTGGACCACTAGTATTGTTGGCGATACTACTACTCTTTGTGCACACTGTGGGAACTGCATCGCCTTCCCTTATTCACCTACTTTTGTACTGCAATGACTCTACAACCATGCCTTGGTTGTTGATTCGGCTGACCATCACTTTACTGGGCAACTCTGCTGTTGGTAGTCTAAGTCGCCACCTCTTCTTTTCTCTTTTCTTTTTATAGCTGCTCCATATAGCCAATGCTTCTCATGCCCATCTTTGTGTTGGGGCTTTGCCCATGCCAATGATCTTGCTCTCTAAGCCCTCAAGGGATCTCCCATTGGGCTCCTTATGTGGCTTATTTTGCTGCTCTCTATTGTGCTTGCTTTTTCTCTATGCTTCCCCTGCAAGAATTGCTTCCTCAATTTGCTCCATTTGCTCTTTGCTCCATTTGCTTCTTGTAGAGAGTATGCCCTGTTGCGCTAATGACTACTTCAAATAGCTTCTGCAAACCTACGTTTCTTCATGCATCATTACCTGCGCACTAGAGGAGAGCACCGCCTCAAGATTGCCCTGCTTTCTTCTCTGTAACTTAGTAATGTTGCTGCCTCTCTCTCTTTGCAACAACTGAGGTTGCTCTCGTGCCGCCTGCAAATGTCCAATTTTCTTGCTATATTTGCAAGGTTGATGATGCCATTGCTTCCTTTGCATTCATACACCTCCATTGAGATTATCGATCAAGCTCTCAAATGATCTTCCATACCCATGACCTGTTGCCATAGGTTGTCGGAACATGGCTGCCCTACACCCTTTCGAGGCCCATGTTCTCTAGTCTTCTCGAGCTTTCTTATAGGAGCTCCAAATTGTAACTCTTCATTGTTGGAATTTCCACTCAAAACGTGGCCACCAATGTTGGCTCTTAAATCGTCACTCTATGCCCAATTTCTCTTCTCAGGGTGCTTTCCATCATGGATTTCTCCCAAGAAATCCGAGGTGCCAATATCTTGTGAAAGCTGCATATCACTTCCAGCACTTCATACTCACCTTCATGGTGAGCATACTATGAGCCATGCCATTTTCTTGACAAGCTCCAACATGGACTACAAATCAGCCCATAACCACATGTCCACCACTTGAACAAGTATGTGCACCTTCAACCTCTTTGCCCAATGCAAAGAACCATGGGATTCATGATCCCATCACATAGCAACCCTTTCATAGAGCATTCTTCCCATGAATCCCATCACATAGCAACCCTTTCATAGAGCATTCTTCCATGCTCAAACACAGAAATATTGGGGCAATATAAAACACAAAACAACCTTCAATGTTGTAATTGCAATTTGCACCTTCCTTGATGATGAGACAGCTTCCAAGACTTTATCTTTGCTGAAATCTCCATTTTCAGCGCTTCCATGGCAGCACCATAATCTCCATGAGCATAATCTCTCTCCAAATGCAAAACTAATGACAATGAGTGTGTTAATTTTTTCCATAATAAACTGAAAATAATGCTTAATCAAATAAACACATAACCAAGAAATATATATATAAATATTCACCATGACCAAGAGCCCACCCAGGCTCTGATACCATGTTAACAATCCTAAAATGGGATTGATTATGGTGATAGATATAGATTAAGCCACATAATTAAGGTAGATTAAACCACACTAAGAACTCCATAAGAGAGAGAGAGAGAGATTACACACTCAACACTTGATCTCTATTCTATTGCATATCACAATAAACCATACAATGATATAGGCCCTTTAGCCTTATCCCACTTTACACATCATCATCCATGTGGCACTCTCTTTTCCACTCTTTTGGTCAACACTCACACACCATTCAATATTACATGTGGCATTCCTATCTCACCACAATATCTTGCACCTCTAGGGTGCTTTCCCACATACACACAACATTGCGATTACATCTCTCAACACCCCCTCTTAATCGAGGTATTCCACAACTCACCCATCACCCATATCAATGTAGCATTGCACAAACGCAATCGCTACCTCTCAACATAAAGCTCCAAAGCACAACATGAGTCTGCCAGTCAAAAGCAATGCACCAAAATTTAGACCTAAGACCCAAAGGTTATTCAAGAAAACCAAACAACTTGTCTACACATTCGTCTCTCCGATGAAACAAGCATGATGTCATAATATGGGTAAAGGATGAGATATTGGAGGACTACACTCCTAAAGGTTCTACTACAAAAGTATTACTGAAGGCTTGCCCTGGACTTGGGTTATCATCTTAGGTGGAATAAATTTTCGTTCGTATGGGAGGATGAAATGTGGATGTTGTTTGTTATGAATTTTTGAACTCTGCATAGTGGGTTGGCTTTGGCTCTTTAGATGATGTAACAAAAATACTGATCAGATTATGGTATAATCACGAGTGTATCTGCTAATATAATTATATATATATATATATATACATACATTTATTTAAAAAAAATATGGATCTACTAATATAATTCTATATATATATGACATATTTATTACCAAAGAAAAAAGGGAAGTCCGAGGTTTGCAAGCCTCGGAATGTTGGTCCACGAGCTTGCATGTTAAGGCGAGCCAACCGACGTGGTAGGGCACCACGTGTGCCTTCATTAGTTCTAGATTATATCGAGGTTTGTGGAAATTTGATTAAAGCTGATCATTTCTAAATTACACCGAACCGTCACCTTTTCGATTATAGTTAATTTTAAATTCAATTGCTCTGTCAATTTGTCGGTGTCGCTTAGCCCATAATTATTTGACCAGATTCTTTTCTTTCCGTCTTTTCTTAAATATGATCTTTAAACAAGAGAATGATTTCCTTATGAAAGTGCAACTTTGTTGGCGAGAGCAGAGAGCTGTTTGTACTCAAGCACGAGGTCTTTGTAACTTGTGTGGTGAAAGCCTTGTAATTTTGTGTTGGAAGCCAAGTCAACCTTATGAAAACTTTAGGAAAAAACACCTTGGAAAAAAAACCATTTATTTTTAAATTTAGGTTTTTTAACTTTTTAAGGTAACAAAAGATGAAATGAAAATTTTGACCATTTGCATAGCAAAGTGAAGACCATAGCACTACAATGTAGTGCTAATAAGAAGGAAAGAAGAGCAAGGATGATTTTTGACTGGTTGGGTCACTTTTAAAAATGAAGAGTTTAGTAAAAATAATGTCAAATTTTTCATAACTTATTTTTCTTTAGGATGGTCACTAAAAATAAAAATAAGTGGCTGTATTTTACTATCAAAATACCCAAAAACAGGGCATGACACCCCAGTGAAAAGCAACCATGAGAGAGAATGCAATTTAAGACTTACCTCTCCTAAATAGAACATCATGTGGGTGGTCTACGCACTTCATGATGTTGAATGCCACTAAAGGGGAAATAATGCATGTCAAAAACACCTAGGTTATTAACATATGATAATCTTGAGAGCTCCTCAGAAATTAAATGCAAGACATAAAAAACCGAGAAGCTGCTTTTATATCTCATCGTTTTTTATTTAAAAGGGCAAGGGTGCACTTTAGCAACCAACCCCCTTGTAATATGCACAGTAGGCAAACAAACAAGATGCAGTATTCAGTTTTTTCCCCCAAAAAAAAAAGGCATGATTCATTTCACACTATAAAACAATGACTTAGTTTGGGTCTCTCACACATCGAAAAATCCTTTTGTGAGAAATTCTTTAAAAGAACCTAATCTACAGCAACTAAAATTGGTAAGCTGGAATTGATAAAAGGTAATTACAATCAACGGTTGTGATGATACTGTAAAATCCAAAATGCAAATTAATTAAGCTCCTCAAATCTTAAGCCATATATGTAATCAAGACTAATTATAATGGCCTGCAATCTAGTTGAGCTCAATCAATGTCCAAAGCCCTTTGATAATGTTAGTAACACTGTAACTAATAATGTACAAAGACTTTTGCATTAGCATGCATGTGATGTGATAACATATTGCTACGTAAAGCTCTGCCGACCCTTGCGCCCACCAGCTGCAAGCTTCTGATCATGCCCCGGTCGAAAGCAGCTGATCAAGTAAGCTTCCATGCGATGAGCTTTATGAATTAATCAGCTTGATTACTTACTAATTTTCTGTTGCAGCTGATTGTGAACGGGCATAAATTTTTCATTAGTTGTTCCGTGGAGGATGTGTTCTGGGTCCACTGTAATCGACATGGAAAGCCCTTGCGTCATGCAGCTCTTGATCAGCAGAAGATGGTCTGTCTGTTACAGAGGCCTTCTGCGTCTCTACTGCAAGCTGATAAGCTCTGCGGCTACTCTTCGCATTTCGCTTGATTGCAGGTTTAATGATGTTGTGGAAAATGTCATGGCTTTTAATTCTATGGTTTGCTGCTGCTGCAGCAGCATTGTTGATAACTACGTGTACTGGAGCGGCCCCCACCATATCAACTGGCACAGGTGATCCTTCATGAAGGTTATATTGAGCTAGCTTTCTAGGCACTCTCCCTTGTGGCTCATCAGCACCAGTCGAAGTTGCTGCATATTCCTGCGATATTTCTTCAACTCTTTAATTTAGCCTTTATCAATCAGCACACTCTACTTCAGCATTAAATTTCACATCAAATGCTTACCTCTCTGGTACCCAAATGTGCTCCATCTACCACGTCAATCGTTGAGTATTGAGCTTCGCTTAGCCGAAGACCATCGCCTTGTAGCTTGCCTGACAAAACAATTGCACAAAGTGAACTAAAATCCGCTGAGGATACTCTGGGCTAGCTGTACTAATATTGGTTAATGCAAAAAAAATGATCAATTTTAACCTAGCTCGATACGATAATGGAGTTCATTAGATGCGCTTACATTCTTCATTGTGCAGGTATGTGCTGGTATAAGTCGTGAGAAGAAACAGCCCCAGTATCATAATGATCATGTTGGACACTTGCATTATCACTGAGTTCTTGTTGATGATAAGCGTTTTAACCAAATTATTGGTCATTTGGAGCAGCTAAGAAAAGCTTTGGTCTACCTAATGTGTCTGGGTGAGGAGGAGGTGATATGAATCATTAATTTGGACTGACAACTGTGGGAAACAGCTTGATCAGTGGAGACTGCGCAGGACTTTGTGTGTGGTTCACGAATTCTAGACCCACAGTCTAGACTGTATAGATACTACTAAGGACGAGATGTTGTTGTGATTGATGGGTCTCTCACAGGCTACTACCACTGAATCCCTTAGGCTTGAAGGAGGTTAATTAAGGAGCTTATATAAGTGTCAATGCTTATGAAGGTTTGAAAACTTTCAAATTTAGACCCAAGTAATGTAATGCATTTTCATTAATTAACTGCACAATGTGAGAGGCACATGGAGATTTACGAGCAATATTTTATGATGATCATTGATGATGTTGTGAATGCTTAATAGGGAGGACCAATTACTCTAACGAGAATTATTAATACATGTAATACATGATTCAAGAGGAGAAAAGGGAAAGTATTAATGTAAGTTTTTAATCAACCCTAGGCAAAATATAGTAATACTTTGGGGCAAGGAGGTTGCAAATTTTTAAGTAAAAAGGAGGAGGGTTTTGAAATTTGGAGCACAAGGGGATCCTATCGTCTGACACGGAGCTTCCAATACCTAGTGGCAAACTTCAAATTAGAATGCAGGCGGGTTCTGACTAAATGGCATCTAAATCTTCAAAGGCTGACACCAAATATGACAATTTGCGTGTTGGTTTGAGGTTTAAGGGGTTAATTAATAATTAACACGACTAGGGTTAGGAGTTGGCAGAGACAGTACACTTTAATAGTCAGTGGAGTGGAGTACCATAACTTGGTATGCTGTAGCCTACTTAGTACTGGTCTATAATCAAAATTGATTTTGCCCTTTAATTTATTTCCAAAAATGGTCCTAGTAGCTTAGGGTTCCGGGTCTTCTGTATTAATTAACATTAGGAACACGGTCTACAATGGAGAACACTATACTTTTTACTGGTTTGAGGGGCTCCTCCTAATGATGTCCAACTCAGATTAGACATCGCACACAGTTCGAGCATCCGTGATTAATCTGGGTTTAAGTTAAGTAAGATTATTAAAATATTTCCTGCTTACAATATGTAGCTTTATAAGTTATAATAGGCGATTAACGACTTTTAATGGAGGGTCAAGCTTCGTTATTAACGTCCGCCGCATTGTGATTAGCGACAAGTTGGCCGTTTCTTGACAGCTTCTTGAGTAGCGAGAATGCTGCTGCCACGTCGCCAACTCTTACCTTGCTGACTAGGAGCCCACCACCCAGGCTTGCCATGCCTCACGTCCCCCCACCCATGGCCATCCATCATGTTCATGCATGCATGATGCATGTCTGCTGCTATCATCCTACTCATACCCGCCATTACTCTCATGCATTTGCGCATGCCATCGTCACACATGCGTGCATCACGTCGCCAACTGCCATCGTTATTATTATGCACTTGTGCATGCCATCGCCATGCATGCACGCATCACGTCTCCTCGTTATCATGCATTTGTGCATGCCATCGTCATGCATGCATGCATTCTGCATCACGTTGTCAAGGGCCATCTGTATTATCATGCATGTGTACATGCCACCATCATGCATACATGCATGCATCACAATGATCACCAAGCCACCGTCATGCATACACGCATGCATCACGTCGCCAACGACCATGCATGTATGTATGCCAACCGTCATGCATGGCGGACCTAATGGCCATCATTATGTGCATGTCAGCGTCAATATTATGGTGCATGCACCGATGGCATCATCATCTATCCTTCTCAACTAAATGGATACATCACATCGGCTACGGCCATCAGCATGTGAGGCCTTAGATGGGCTCCACGTGGCATCTTGTCGTGTGGCACACACACGATCCACATGGCATACACATTCTGATTCGCCGTCAGGCTTCCTTGATTTCAGGGCGGACAAGTGTGGACCCATCAACCTCAACATCGAACGTCGACGGTCGATGTTTTAGCGTGCAAATATCAACCTCCACCCAGCAGCATGGCAAAGACCTTGAATAAGGTGCACATGGTCATGCATAGAACTTCCAACTTTCCCCTACCACCCCCATCCAACATTTGCCTTTGTCACGGATAAGGATAGTCGCCTTTGTGTGATGTGACTAAGAATAGTAGGCCTCCTTGGTACCTTCTCAAACTCCATCACACATGCCATTATAAATTTTAACCCCCCAATTGTCCATTTCCCTCCTCCATCAAATATATATGACCATCCATACAAGTTGACAACCCCAACAAGAAACAACTTAAATTATTTCTCAATGTAAATTTTTGATGAGAAACTTCTCGCAAAAGGTAATCCTTTTCTTGTGATGACTCTATATAAACTTTGTCCCCCATGATTATCAATATATGACCATAAGGATAGGTTTTCTTTGTCTATTTTTAAGGTGAACTACGTCATAAAACCTAATAGTATTTTATGGTTCCTTTTGTTAATAGTTGACCAGTTTTTCATCTTAGGAGTGAAAAGAACTAAATCAAAAGTATTCAACTTTCGAACATTTCAATGTTGATAACAAAACACTTGAGTTGAGCCTTTTTGTTAAAAAAACTCCACATATCATGTTAAAAAGAAAAAGATACAAGTCACAATTTTGGCTATTTAAATGATAAGATTCATACATTTTATCTGTCCAAATGTCATTTTCTTTAGATTAGGATAGCACTTATCTTCAAAAGCATTATCCAATCATATATGCACGTAAGATCTCTTTCACTACTATGTTTTTATTGCTTTTGTATTATGAAATGTTATCCGTAGCATGCAATCAATGTCATTAGTGAAATAAAACAAAGAGGTGATGTTATCTGTGTGTTCGAAGAATATTAATACTTATCCGCGTGTGCTTAACGAGAGTAGAATCATGGTTGAAACTTGATTGTGACAAACAATCTTTGAATTGAATCATGTAACACTAACAAAGCTGATAAGGCTTAACAAATACAAAAACAAAACAAAAAATATTGTTAAACCTATCATTGAATGCCACAGAGAATCAGCTTGAGTGCTTAACTACTTAACATTTTTTGATAACTTATATGTATAAATGTTGACATCCATTGAAGGATGAAAAAACATTCTTTATGAAGTGGAATCAACTCAAGTTATCAAGTTCATTTTTTGATAACTTATATGTATAAATGTTGACATCCATTGAAGGATGAAAAAACTTTCTTTATGAAGTGGAATCAACTCAAGTTATCAAGTTCATAAACTGCATAATTACATGGTTTGCACTTTTGGCAATAAGATCATGTTGCACACATTCTTTTTTTTAATAGTCTTTCCCACCAATCTACCCCATTTAAGTTTTGATATTGAAAAGAATAGCACTCAGCTTTCTCATATTTTCATAGCATTAATTTAAAATATTATCGGATAAAAACTTTCCAAAGGCTACATGGTGAATAGAAATGCATATAATATTGTTTAAAATCTATATATTTTTGAATAAAAATTCCCAAAGGCTACATACAAGTTGTGGTGGATAGAAATGCATATAATATTGTTTAATAATTGCTATAAAAAAAAGTAAACAATAACTTATGGGTATGAAGCCCACATTGAAGGTTTCAATAAATTCACATAAAGTGTATGCTCTCTTGGCAAGTCCCCTCTTGCTCACGTCATCGTTACTAGGCCCATTATCCCTATCAACGTACATTAATATAAATATTTATAGTGGTGGGATATTTGTGATAGTAAGGCCCAAGTATTATATATAAACCTTACTGATGCATTATGTCGGTGCTTCGTATTTTCAAGCAATACAACTAAATAAGATGTGCCTAATGCTTGGATCTACCATTATGAATACCTCACCATCGCAAATATCTCATGGAATCATTATATTTTCCTATATGCAAGATTTACTTCAAGAAAACTCTTGTTAGAGAAGAGGCTTACTAAAAATCTTATGTATAGACTACTATAATTGGTAGTTTACCATGAGGGCATAAAGAACTATGAGTGTGAGAATTCCCATCATTGTTTGGCCTTCACGAAGATTATGCCCATTTGTTTTTATCTCACTTCTCTTCCGTATCTTCCTAGCATTGACTTTTATGCAAAGCTCTTATGCATATCTGCTTCTTATGGTGGTTCGTGAATTATGGTTATAGTTAATTACAACCTTTGTAAGTAGGCTATGATGCACTTTCTTTTATGCAAGCCCTTATGTAAGATCTTATGCATATCCCTAGCATAATTTTATACATTTCATGCCCTTTTATAAGCTCTTATGCAAATAAAAATATATAAGAGAGTAGCTTTAACCTCTCATGATTAGAGTGAATGTTGGCTTACAAATCCCATTATACACATCAGCCACTCCAATCCTCCTATCCTCATCTCAAGATACATTAAACTACACATTTGCAATGATTTCACATTGCAAAAATATATAAGGGATGGGACTCTTACCTCTAGTTAAGAGTGGATGTTGGCATGGAGCAAACACATGTCGGTTTTAAGCATAATGACAAAAGAAAATTCTCACACCAGGGTGGTTGCAAGATGAGGGTACTAAATTTTGTTCACTCTCTCTAAAATTGGGACATCGATGTAACTCGGGTGGAGTACCTCAATCGTGATATCGCCATCATTTAAAACACGACACCACATGCCTTTGGAGCCTAAAGCCCCATATCTCAAATGAGATACCAACTAACACCATGCCAGTAGGTCTGGGTTTCAAGTCACCATCCATGTCACCAGGACATGTCACCACCACCATGTATCTCGATTGAGATATGTAGGCCACTCGAGTCCGCGTCAAGGCCACAGTGGATCCCCCTTGACTGGCCCGTTCGGATGTACATTCAGCATATTCAGTGATGCCATCTCCACCGTCCACATATCTCGAATGCGATAAGGAAATATCATCACGACCATTATTGAAAAATCTCATTCGAGGTATAGAGATGTGATATGATCCGTTCACATATCTGGTTCGAGATACCAAGATGTAATCAAAGCCGTTGAAACATCTCGATGATCGAGATACATCTACACAATCCAACCCGTCCATCATCCCTTCGTAGCCTTCACGATATTGTTTATGTAGATGAGTAGATAGCTCATCATCGCACTGCTCCTGTGTCACATGGCCTAGCAGATCTTTAGGTCTGTGAGCTTGGTCCGATTAGGGATAGAGCCTACTTAAACCTTTTCCTTGATAGCCGTAGGATGCAGCCTGGGGTGGGGAAGCCCCTTACTATTTCGCGGTGTTCGCATCCTTGTATGGTGGCACATATCTATAGTCGATATGCTGCCACATATGGGAGGATGCCGACAACCACCAGATTCCCATATACTTTGAAAAGCAATTATATGCGAAGTTTGTCTTAGGGGAGCAGGTGGATCACTAGCCACCACATTGGCTCGGTGGAAGTGCTAGTCGAGGTCACTCGTCTCCACGACTAGGGTAGGCGGCCTCCACCAGTCCTTCGTGTAGCTGCTACAAATCCTACATTTGTGCCTTTGTCGAGACGATTGAGGCACTTGGCACCCAGGTGGGTATCGACATATGGAGTACCATCATGGAGAGTATCTAGCATGTGGTGCGCTTGTTTTCATGATTGATACTCACATATGTCGAGGTATTTACACATATTTATTACTTCTTAATGTATTTCATAGTCATTTTTGCACATGTTTATATGTACTTTTCTATATTTTTAAAATGAGCGGCATGGGTGATTGTGTCATGTAGAGAATCACTCAGGAGCTGATAGAGGTGAGAATGGAGATTGATCGCCTCTTAGGGTAGCATTGCAAATGGTAGAGGTACGCCATGCGAGAGAGTCTGACATCCAATTGGTAGGCTTCTCCTATATGTAAAAGGGTTATAATTAAGGTCTAAAGTTATAAATTTCTTTAAGTAATACCTAATGAGAGAGACTAATAAATTATTTGTATGCTTTACTTTTTGAGTAGGCATGGACTGAGGTAGAGAGTTCTAGAGCTGAGGCGGTGTAGCACATGATTATGGAGCAGATTACACAGCATAAGGTAGAATAGTTGATGCTGCATGTTCGGGAGTTCTGTAGATCTTTAGACCTTACAATGCCTTACTTGCCTCTATATCCACGGCCTATTTATAGAGGTTTTTTGATGACCTCTCCCTCAAGATGCACCACCATTCCTCCAAGGCACCTGCTACGCTCTATGTCTCGAGGACATTGACAGTACTAGTGGATATGCTCTAGGATGTGGACATTTTTTTCATTTGTCTTGCATCACCCAGGAGCTAGTATGCTTCTCAGCATGTCTCTCTTGTTGCCGAGCACGCATTGACCTAGCGACATAAAAAGTTCTCGGCATTGACGATCTTCACCCAGGCACTTCACTCAAGTAGATGCTAGGACTGGCAGGCCACTTGATTTTATCTTAGCTAATTTCTACTGACTTAAGACTCGACATTGTCGATGACAGAGATCAAGAGCCTAAGGTGCCTCCAGAGATTGAGTGGAGTGCACACGAGTTTGATACATACTAGAGAGTCCTTTAGGAGAGTCAACTCACAGTACACAAGCGTGTGGGTGGTGCTAGTCCTAGTGGCACCTTGGGTGATGGTGCTAGCAGCAATGCTGCTTCACATGAGTAGCATGTCCTTACCAGAGAATCCTTTAGGAGATCCATCTCATAGCACACAAGCGTGTCGGTGGTGCTAGTCCTAGTGGCACCTCGGGTGATGGTGCTGGCAGTAGTGCTACTTCACATGAGCAGCATGTCCTTACATGCTTATAGCAGAGGAGCTTACATGCATAGAGTGGCAAGCATGTACCATTGCCGATTACAAATTTTGGGTTTACAGACAACAGAGATGTCTTACAGTAGCACGACGTAGAGAGAGGGAGAGCGTTGTAGGAGCTTATGTGACTCGTGAGCTCCTGAGTACACCAGCACACAACAGCTTATGATCCTGCCTTTGAGGTAGACCTCCCCGTAGATATTCGATGACCCCCGTATAGGTGGCACAACCTCCTCGACGTGCACAGTAGCCTCGACATGCATGTCGACCACGAGTCCGAGATGATGATATTGATTGGATTTTCATTGATAGTGACTAAAGTCAGACTCGCTAGGTTAGCTCACTTACATTGTACTTAGATTTATTGGCCAGTGGTGACTAATCTTAGACTAGTTAGGGTAGCTTATTTTTTCATTATGCCTTGATCTATTAAGTTAGTGGCTAAACCCAGAGTAGTTGGGTTAGGTCTCATTCTGATGTACTTAGTTGATGTTTATATCATTGAGTTTTTTCATTACTGAGGATCATTGCATTTTAGTTGATATTCATGGTTTTTGGATTTTTTAATACTTTGGCTATTATATTGTTTGTTGAAAATCCCCATGCTATCATACCCAAACATGCTCCGATGGTGACCCAAACTTTACGAGCATGTGGGGGGACCCATCCCCACATGTGCATGCTCACAAAGATTGGCCCCCATGCGAGCATGTTTTGATTAGCAATTAGCACCTAGTGGTGCAGATTTTTCAAGTCTCTTGGTGCCATGGAAAATCCTACTCTTCTCCATGCCATCGTACTCAAACATTCTTCGATGGTGACCAAACTTTGTGAGCATGTGGGGGGGATCCTGGCTCGGGGGGTGCACCTCAAAAAATGTAAGTCTACCACCTGCGATCATTAGGTGGGATTTTTTTAATCCAAAATATTGGGTAAATTTACAGAAATACAATTACAAGAGGGGTTTTTTAATTGTACTTTGGAAAAAAACCCGTAAGTCTATAAAGAAAAAGGGGTAGTTCTATTAGCTCAAAATTCACAGATAAGGGGTTTTTTAAATACCCCTTGAACGCACGTCGTAGGAGGGGCTTCCATATAGTGCACCCCCCGAGGATCCTGGGCACTAATTGCCAATTCAAACATACTTCGATGGTGACCAAACTTTGCGAACATGTGGAGGTGAGTCCCTCCCACATGATCGGCAAAGTTTGGTCACCATCGAAGCTTGTTTAGGTACGATGGCATGGAGAAGAGCAGGCTTTTCCATGGTCTCTGAAGCACCAAGACACTTGAAAATTCCACACTGGGCACTAATTTCTAATCCAAACATGCTCCGATGGTGACCAAACTTTGCGAGCATATGGGGGGGATCAACCCCCACACGCTCGCAAAGTTTGGTCACCATGGATCCCCCCCACATGCTTGCAAAGTTTGGTGACCACCATCGGAGCATGTTTGGATTAGAAATTAGTGCCCAGTGTGGAATTTTCAAGTCTCTTGGTGCTTCTGAGACCATGGAAAATCCCGCTCTTCTCCATGCCATCGTACCTAAACAAGCTTTGATGGTGACCAAACTTTGCCGATCATGTGGGAGGGACTCACCTCCACATGTTCGCAAAATTTGGTCACCATCAGAGTATGTTTGAATTGGCAGTGTGGATTTTTCAAGTCTCTTGGTGCTGGAGAGGCCATGGAAAATCCTGCTCTTCTCCATGCCATCATACCCAAACATTCTCCGATGGTGACAAAACTTTGTGAGCATGTGAGGGGACTCGCCCCCACATGCTCGCAAAGTTTGGTCACTATTGGAGCATTTTTGGATTAGCAATTAGTGCCCAGTGTGGATTATTTAAGTCTCTTGGTGGTTGTGAGGTGAAGGAAAATCCCACTCTTCTCCATGTCATCATACCCAAACATGCTCCGATGGTGACCAAACTTTGCGAGCATGTGGCAGGGACCCACCCCCACATGCTCTCAAAGTCTGGTCACCATTAGAGCATGTTTGGATTAGGAAATCAGTGCCCAATGCGGATTTTTCAAGTCTCTTGGTGCTTGAGAGGCCATGGAAAATCCCGCTTTTCTCCAGGCCATCATACCCAAACATGCTTTGATTGTGACCAAACTTTGCAGGCATGTGGGGGGGCCCGCCCCCACATGCTCACAAAGTTTAGTTGCCATTGGAGCATGTTTAGATTAGCAATTAGCGCCCAGTGCGTATTTTTCAAGTCTCTTAGTGCTCTAGAGGCCATGGAAAATCCCACTCTTCTTCATGTCATGGTACCCAAACATGCTTCAACGGTGACCAAACTTTGTAAGCATGTGGGGGGGACCCATCCTCACATGCTCGCAAAGTTTGGTTAGCATCGAAGCATGTTTAGATTAGCAATTAGCTCCCAATACGGACTTTTCAAGTCTCTTGGTGCTTGACAGGCCATGGAAAATCCCGCTCTTCTGCATGTCATCATACGCAAACATGCTCCGATGATAACCAAACTTTGCGAGCATGTGGGGGGGACTCGTACCCACATGCTCGTGAAGTTTAGTCCACATTGGAGCATGTTTGGATTAGCAATTAGTGCCTAGTGCAAATTTCTCAAGTCTCTTAGTGCTTGAGAGGCTATGGAAAATCCTGCTCTTCTCCATGCCATCATACCCAAATATGCTCCAAGGGTGACCAAACTTTGCGAGCATGTGGGGGGACCCGCCCCCACATGCTCGCAAAGTTTGGTCACCATCGGAGCATGTTTGGATTAGCAATTAGCGCCTAGTGTGGAATTTTTCAAGTCTCTTGGTGCTTGAGAGGCCATGGAAAATCCCCCTCTTCTCCATGTAATCATACCCAAACATGCTTCGATGGTGACCAAACTTTGCAACCATGTGAGGGGGACCCGCTCCCACATGCTCGCAATGTTAAGCATGTTTGGGTATGATAGCATGGGGAGGAAGAGTTGGATTTTCCATGGCCTCTCAAGCATCTGATAAAAACATCAACTAAGTACATCAGAATGTGAGCTAACCCAGCTACTCTGGGTTTATTAGCCACTAAATCAAAAGATGAAGGCATAATGAAAATGAGCCACCCCAGCTATTTAGAGGTTAGTCACTGCCAATAAATCTAAGTACAATGTAAGTGAGCTAACCCAGAAAGTCTGAGTTTAGTCACTATCATGATAGAGAGCTAGTTAACAGCACCCTCTCTAGCTCTCAAATTCTCTAGAATGCTCTCAAAGACATCCACTCGAAGCCAAAAACACGGACGAGAGCTCTGTTTTTAGCTCTATACTCGATCAAGAGTGAGCGTCGTAGCTACCACTAGATGAGAGAACTGAAATGCCTCTAACTCTCACTTCCATTGTTGAAGCTCAAGACTCCCCCGACGAAGTCGAATCTACTGGTAGAACTGGCCTGCCACAATCATGTTATGGACGTCAAAAGAAAACACACTTTGGCCTAGTGCAACTCATCAGATAGTAGTCTACTCCCTCGCTATTTCCCTCATTGGCAATAACAGAAAATACATCACCCTCGTATAGAAAACTTGTCAGGTCATCATAGATGGCCATGAACACAAGACCTGTGTGCTCATTGGACAACAACATTGGATGTGAAGGATGCTCGGGGGAGAGGACTGTCTGTATCCATGCACCTGCCCATTCTCTCGAGGCACAATGTGACCAATCCCCATCCATACATGCTCTAGAGAAGCATGCAAACCGTTGTGTGTAAATTGTGGGGGATGCCATGCACGTGCTTCTGATGGAATGCAAGCCCAAGGTGCCGGGTACTCTGTCACAATCATGGGAGCCTCTACGGTCAATCATGCCACCATCCACATGCCAAAAAAATCTCTTGACAATCCCAGCATCAAGTTTGGGATTTTCACTCTCGATCTCATGTCCCACTCAAAATCAGAATAATATTACTGCCATTGACATGAGACAATTTGAAATCAGATTCAACCAATTACGCATACATAGCCAAGTTGTTGGGATTTCCAACACACTTCCAAAAAATAGTACATGCCATGGACTACCAAAAACTTGCATATCACTTAGGCATGCTCGACAAGACCTTGCTTACATAAGCTTTGCTAATAGGTGAGTGTAGTTCTCCATTGGGATGCATAAACCTTTTCCACAACACTCCCATTTGCAAGGGCCAACGTAAAGTGCCTCATCATCAATGTGTAATCACACCCAATGACAATGCTCGCACAAGTCTGTGAGCCATCCTATACTTGCATGGCACGATTGATGAGAAGCATTTGCGAGCCATTTGGTGCATTTTTCTCGGACAATGGCAATAATACATGGCAAGTATGGCATGAGATTGTCTCAGATGGACATAGCATCAATGTTTTGCTACAACAATGGGGATGTGTCGTCTCTTGTTGAACCGCACACGATGTCTTGCACGTTGATGCTTGTGCCTCAGCACACGTTAGCAATTTGGTGAAGTCGTTGCCCATGTCTGCACATCTTGGGTATCATCCCGCTTCAAACAAGATCGTTGCCATGGCCAAGACACGCTTTTTTAACATTGTCTTGAATATGTCTGATACTCCCTTTCTTTGGCAATTCAATCTCTTTTGGACGTAGAAAATTGAATAGAATATCCCGAGATATTTTCAATTGTTGAAGAGCAACTTCCTTCCATTCAGAAGTAAATGAGGGAAAACCATCTCCAAGCTCTCTTATTATTTCCTGGAAGCTCTCGATACATGTAAGTATATCCCATTCTTTTGCATGTACATCTTCACCTCTTGCGGACTGGTTTTCCTCCCAATTGAGATGTTGGTCTTCCTCCCCATTGACCTCGGTATACACACTTGCGGGCTGATTTGTCTCCACATTGACATGTTGCTACTCTTTTGAATGGATCATTGCATGCACAATTGTGGGCTGATATTCCTCCACATTGACATGTTGCTGGTCTTTTGAATGGGTCATTGCATGCACATTGTCAACAATCAGCAAAACGAAATACAAATGTGGAAAATGTTCCTGGACTATAAGGCGAATGCTATAAAGATACTTGCACAACCGGTTCTCCAATCCAGAAAATCGTTGTAATTAGATTGCACGCTAACATGGCTGGTTTGGTTGTTGCACTCTTGTGCCATGGACATTGAAGCGACCTGAATCCACTGGAAGAATACAATTCATAGAACAATAAATGCAGTAAGGCATCAAAAAGAGAAGACGTCAAGATATCTGAACTCGAAAACACACTAAAGGAGAAGTGGTTGTTACCTTGTTCTTGCTTCTGCTTGAAAAAATCGATTAGGGTCCCTCCCATCCAAGTGCCACTTTGAGACTCACCCACAAGTGCATGCTACAAGTCCAGAATAGACTTATTGATTCTTGAATCTAAAAGAGTGTACTTTATAAATTTCCACAACCTTTCCACCGAATTAGTGGTGTTCAGCACATGACATGCAACTTGGACTCAATGTCCTTCACCATCTATACTCCAGCATTGTGCATCCTAGTCACAACAACTTTAAGAATTGCATGTTCTTGCTGACACTTATCTATGACAATGGCATTAGGCTGCACATTGCCCGTCCTTGAAAAAATCACGTGCTTGGTGATCTCCAGGGCTATATTTTCTTGATTTATGCCAGCATCATTCATACACATCATAAGCCATATCATCATACTGATACCATACTGGTTGGATAAGACATCACCATAAAATAGTAATCCATATACATTTGTTTTGAAGGAGTTTTGAACAGCCCAAGCATTGTGATGAGAGAAGTGAAGTGCAGTTTCCAACATCCAATCATCCTTAACGATGATAATGAAAGGTATTTTCCTCTCTTCCATTGCATCCGGATCATACAGCTGGACATATAGCACCTTCAAAATCAAGAAACCACCAGCATTAGTGCATAATGACATCTAGAATGCTGAGGCAAGCCCAGGACTCACCTTATTTTGAGTCCTCGTCTTCAAAGCTTCGATGAACATGTTAGACCAATCATTGGTATTTTCTCTCCCTTTAAAAATGTGATGCTTGTTATAATAAGAAGATCGTACGGTCAATACATAACCAAAGGAACCATGCATATCATCTTACCCTTAGTACGCATCTGGTATGACAACATTTGCACCTCCTTTCTGATCATGAAGAATCTAAATGTTGCATGCTCCAATGCAGTTGATTTTTCCATTTGAAATCTCTCTTTAGATAAGGACATCTTTGCTACATGCCGACATGTGCACACATTGAACAAATCATCCATGCAACATTGTATGACTCATGGATGCATGGACATGTAGTACATATCACCTATATGAGATGCGGGAACATGGCCCTCATGAACTAACTGCATACAACATTATGGACACACCATCATTACCATCAACGTACTGAACTGCAACCTCTTGAAGGGACATCCACACTTCTTTGACTTCCTCAATCTTTGCCTATCAGCTCCACTTAGATGAGCTCTACCACCTCGATGACAACCATACTCCACTAGTGTCTTAGATGGCCCAAAGTTTTTTGTAGACCGAATCCTGCAAGCCTCACCTGAAACTTGACCATAATGTCAACCAAGACTTCTTCCACATAACATCTATCAGTCAAGATTGTTTAAGTGGAGAGTTTTTTTTAGCGTTCTTGGTTCGCAAATCTGGAAATGTGTGAAGCTGAAGTTTCTTTTCATGGCTCTTCTAAATTCCACCAGCCTTGATGACCTCTTTATGATAAATGAGACTGGTATGCCATGCTTTGTATTGTCTGTGCACCATGTCTGTGCACCATAAAGATTTAATGCGATCAATCACTTCTTTAATCCCTAAGTTATTTCCATGTTCCTGGTCAAGGTAACTTCTGACAATACCTTCCCATTCTTTCCTTTGGAGCAAGCAGCAAATGCGGTGGTGCTTTGAAGCATAGGCAATAGGAATCGTTACATTGAATCAATGCAAGCCCATCTTTCATTCTACATGGACTTGAGTGTTTTCAAGTCTCCTGAAAATTTATAAAAGTAAAAGAATTGTTATTAAATGCTTCCTTTCTGAAAAATTATTTGGGAATGCTTTTTGTGTCATCCTCTTAATACAAGCCATATTGCCATATGCCATTCCACAGTGAAAATTCCTATATCTTCTACATGAAGCATTTCTCCTTCATTTTGCCTCCTAATTATGTTAGGTATGTCTGTATTATGGAACACCCAATTGGAGGGTATCATGATCCTCCATTCACAACCTACATGATAAAATTGAAAGTGAGATTTCTTTAATGACAAAGTTCATTAAACCAAAAATAAAAAGAATAAATTCATACCTGAAATGACCCAAGCCACCAAATATTGTTCTTTGATTGCACACTAAAATATATGGGATCCTTAATATTGTGTTATCCAATGCCCTGTTCAATTAATGTGATTGTTATTCTCTTTGTTTTCCTTTGCTTCACAACTTCACATTCATCAAGTTTAATAACAAACTTAAGGACTCCTCTAGTCTCTACCAAGGTCCTTCCAAAAAAATGGACCATTGCCTTTCATAATATTTTCAAATCAAAGAAAATATTGTTGGTCTTATCATATCTTATTTCTTCACCATTATTAAGGTAGGTGTCTTTGATATGAAAAGGCTAACCAAGCCAAGTTTTAATTCGCTCATTGAGCGCCACACGTTCTCTCTTAACATGGTATGGTTTCGGAAGAAGTGTAGCCCAAATTCCATTTTCTTTGTATTTTGAGTGTATTAGCTTGAAAATCTCAGAATACCCCTTTCTCCCTATGCCAACATCATCAAGATATTTTTGTATATCAAGAGCTAACACCTAGCTTTTCTTTGTAAATTGTTCTATAAATGTTTGTCGTACTTTCATATACTTCTTCTCCTTGAGCATTTGGTCCACCATCTTTGAACATAAAAGCATGGAATATTGTACTGAATCCAATTCCATGTTTTCTTTATTTGGATGTAGGAGACACTTGAAATGAATTCGTCTTGTTATAAAATTATAAGTTACATGCACTAAATGTTTTATCATAGAAATGTAGAAGTTTATTACCTTGCAGTTTGTATTCTTTCTTGACTCCTCCACCACTTGGATTCCTCAGATTCCTTTTTCTTGCTCCAATGCCAATGCTTATTGCTTTTACACGTGTAACCTATAATTTCTTGTCAAGCTCGTGTATTGTTTTAGATTGAGACTCTATTTTGCACAAGAGCTGTGAAGTTCTTTCTTGAAGAGAGGTGTACATTTGTTGCAAATGACTATACTCCAACTGTGCTGCACAATTCAAGTCATTTAGAACTCTATTCGATTGGCTTAGTGCATTGCGATAGCTAAGAAGTCCTTGGTGACCATCGCCAACATATCTAATCAATGAAGTTGGATTTGAGAATGAGGATGTGCTTGAGGGTAGAGGATTATTTGGATACATAGATCCATCACACCATAGGTCTATATGCTTTGAGCAGCCTGAAGCTCTCATCTCTTTCTTATCTCTTCCATTGATTAAAAGTTGGGGTTGATTTCTTTTCTTCAAAGTTGCATATTCTTCTTCAAGATCAATATGCATATGATATGGCTTCCTCTTCTCTCCCATATCAATATGATGCAACTAAGTCACAATGTAGCATAATGATGAGCTCACAAGAACTGCACTTGAATGTCTAAAATGGCCCGGCAAAAGTCACTAGAAGGGAAATCCTTTACCAAAGAGGAAATAAACACGCTCGAAAAGTGCATTAATGAGATCTCCATTACCTATAGATACATATTGCACCTTTATTCCTTCGATATTTATTATGCACCCATAGGACGACGATATATTTTATTTGTTCTTGCGCATTTAAGAAGGTCTGGACCACCGCGTTGATTATCTCTCTCTATAAAAATACACAAAAAGGGTCAAAAATCCTTCCTTTTTTCAAATTTTGAGCCACTAGGTAGCTATCGACATGCCTAGGTAGCATCCACCATGCGTTGGAAGCACCCGGCATGCCTAGGTAGCTACTGGCATGCCTAGGAAGCACCCGAAATGAATTCTAAGCTACTGGCATGCCTAGGAAGATAACGACATGCATTGAAAGCTATTGACATTCCCAAGTAGCACTCAACATGCACTAGAAGCCATTGACATTCCCAAGTAGCACTCAACATGCACTAGAAGCTATCGGCGTGCCTAGGAAGAATCCTACATGTATTGGAAGCTACCAACATGCCTAGGAAGCACCCGACATGCATTGGAAGCTACTTCATACTTAGGTAGCTACCAGCATGCATTGGAAGCTATCGGCATGCGGTAGTACCCAACATGCATTGGAAGCTACCAGCATGTGGCATATTCACAATAGGGTGACATGGATTATCTTGCACGGCCCCAAAATGAGTCCCAATTTTTCCTACGAAATTACGGGGATATCCTTTTGCAACACTTTTTTTGTCATGGATTTTGGTGATGAGACTGAACCCTACGATATGATCCTTGGGCGACCTTGGATGCAAGTGTTACGCTTAATCCATGACTGGGGAGAGGACACACGGTGTACATCATGCATACAGGGGCAACCAAAAAGGTGGACTTATTCACTTGGAAAAGTTACCCAATCAAGGGTCCATTGCTTGATGAGACGAATGGGACACTAAGGCGATACAACCAACACCACATGCAAAGGCCAAAAGCACGGCAATTTCCATATCTAACGAAATGACTAGAGGCATAGAGGATAAAGATTATCAAAAACTATATTACCCATGGGAGGAGCAGGACAACTTATACAACTAGATTCATGTGCTGGCTACGGTCGATGCAATGAGACCAGGTGTAGGAACACAGACACAAATTTGTCATGGGACAGATTCCAGTCAATCGATTCCTCTTATGGCATTCTCAACCACTAGATCTTCATCTAGAACCGGTACCTTAGTCAGGGACAACGAGGGTAAAGAGGGTAAAGACAAGGTATATGAAGTTAATGCATCTGTAGGTTGGGGGAAACTTCCAACTTGCAAGGGGTAAATGGAACGGGGAAATTGAATCTACTCCTAAAGCAAGTGCCATTGGATTTGGAGGATTTTTTTCAAAGAATCCGATCATGGTTTGAAGGACAAGATACCCAAAGTAAAGAGAAAAACGAAAAAGCATCAACTCTAGGATTCCTCGTTAAATCAGATATCCATTGGCTTAAATACATTGTGGCCGTGGAGACTGACGAGAATTTGGTCAATGCTGGGAATCCGAAATTATGTGGTTTAGCACCGACAAGGAGCAAGCTGACTGCTTCCTCGCCACCCCGAGCACATTTAACAAACCTCTGGTCCGCCCAAACTCTGAACCTAAGCTCACGAAAATTTCTCTTGGGGCGCGTAATAAGAAGCTAGTACAGGAAACATCACCTAGCAGAGGCTCGGAGGACAAAGGTCAAGGGCTTAGGGATGTACCTCCCCACTTTAAGAGCTACACAGGGTTACTAGACCCATAACCTTTGAAAAGGCTCAATGCAGCTCTACGGGCATGGAAGGCAAAGGATACGATGGACCCGTAGAGGTCAAGCAAATCAATATAACTCTTGACGCCCAGAAACCCAAGCCCGTCTATATCACCAATCACCTAAGCCCAGAAGGATGAAGCAAAATTGGTAGACCTTATAAAGGAATATCAAGATTGCTTTGCCTCGAAGTACTTGGACATGAAGAGCGTTCCTCTCCTGAGGTCATTTAACATACGACTCCAATGGTAGAGGGAGCTACGCCTGTATGTCAGAGACCATACCCCATGAATCCTAAGTACACTAAGGTAGTTGATGAGAAGCTTCAGAAGTTTAAGGAAGTAGGATTCATATATGAGATTGTACATACCTATTGGGTTTCCTCGATTGTCATTGTTATGAAAAAGAACGGTAAAATTAGGTAAAATCAGGGTCTGTGTTGATCTAAAAAAGGTTAACGCCTCCACTAGGAGAGACCATTACCCGTTGTTGCCTTTCACAAAACATGTTTTAGAAAGGGTAGCAGGGAAGGAGATGTACAAGTTCCTTGATGGATTCTATGGGTATAAATTACACAAAAAGACCAACACAAGATGGCTTTCGCCATAGAAGGAGGCACATTCACTTACAGGGTGATGCCCTTTGGCCTCACGAATGCACTAGCCACCTTGCAGTGCGCTTAATGAGTATGGCTTTCAAAGAATACTTACAAAAATTCCTAGAGGTCTTCCTGGATGAACTATGTGTTAATTCCACTTGGGATGAGCACTTGAGTTGTTAAGAAAGATTTGAATGATAAGTGCCAAGAATACCGAATCTCTCTCAATCCATTGTGAAGTGCCAATTCTGGGTCAAAGATGGAACTATTTTGCGACACGTAGTGTCCAAGAATGGCATCTCGATGGATGAGGGAAGATCCGAGTAATTCTAGAATTGCCACCTCCAGTCAACTACAAGGGACTGCAACGCTTCATGGGTCATGTGGGCTACTACATATACAATTCAATAAATTCTTTGCCGATATAGCCCGACCATTACACAAGTTACTCACTGTGTTCCAATGGAAATGGAGGAATGCCAAGAAGCTTACAAGACTCCGAAAAGGGAACTGCCTTTTCAACCCTAATTTTGAGAACTCCTAACTGGGAGATCGAATTCCACGTCCATATAGACACTTCAAACTTTGTCATTGGTGTGTGCTGGCGCAACTAGGAGAGCGTAAATTAGATTATCCAGTCAGCTTCGCCAACATGCAACTCAATGATGCAGAAGTTAACTATACGACCATGGAAAGAGAGGGGTTAGCCATGGTTTATGTGGTTAAGAAATTTTGGCATTGGCTAATAAGTTTTCGTTTTATGTTGATCATCAAGCCCTACTCTACTTGGTCAACAAGCCTTGCACCACAGGTAAAACAACTCGGTGGATGTTAATTCTCGTGGAATTTGGCTTTATTGTAGTTGTTCACCTAGGTGCCAAGCACGTCTTGGTAGATCACCTATCTAGAATTATAAATAGGAAACCTCCTACGGGAGTTCTGGATGATTTTTCGGATGCCGCACTATTTTGAATTGACTCGGTTCCAGAGTGGAGTGAAAAGATTATTAACTACCTATATTTTGACAAATCTAGGCATTCTTTCCCTTGCATATTTTAAGTTTCTTTCTACTAGAGGTGATTGAATCTCATTTGTAGTGTTTGCTCGCTTTAGTCCGCCCTCTACCCATTCTTTTATGTCTACCCTCAATGTTGGTGAACTACATAGTAGGTGTCCCAATGGCATTTGCACTGAAGTGGATAGCACAACTATGAGACTGCCTATGTCTCTAGGCTCTCTGGCAGGTGAGGGTTCCTTCCATGTGTGCGTCTCATATCCATCCCTAGGGAATGAATGAATGGACTCATCCTGCGGAACCTCCTCAAATATTCCTGACATAAGGTTTCCTTGAGATCCCTCTTCTGACTCTTCTGGAATTGGAGTAGGTATGTCCAATTCTCTTTCCCTTGTTGGTTCATTTCTTAGATACATTGTATCCCTAGCCTGGTTAGCCTATAATTTAGCTTTGTGAAGTCGTTTGACACTCTTCTACTAGGGCCTGGCTTCTTCAAGCTTTCTTATCTCTTATTCAATATTTGGGTATTCACTAATTCCTTTAGGGGTTGATGGTTTTTCTCCTTACGCCTCTTGGTAAGGCTTATTTGGTTTTAGTGCTTGATCACTCTCTTCTCTTGATTGGGTGGATCCGATGTCAATAGTATCTTCTTCAGATCCATCCTGAATTGTGACCCTAGTGTCACCTTTACCCACTTTTTTCACCCTCTTTCTCCTGCCAGTTCTAGAAGTGGTGGCATCTACTGGGTTCTGCCCTTTGTTCCCCCCTAGTTGGGCTTGAGCTCATGTCAAGACATTTAGTGGGGCATGATGTTTCCAGGTTGCACACTTATGGTCCTCCAGATGGTGGCTTGGTTATGTCTATCTTCAATGTTGCTGAACTACATATAGTAGGTGTCCCAATGGCATTTGCACAGAAGTGGATAGCACAACTATAGGATTGCCTATGTCTCTAGGCTCTCTGGCAGGTGAGGGTTCCTTCCATGTGTGCATCTCATATCCATCCCTAGGGAATGAATGAATGGACTCATCCTGCGGAACCTCCTCAAATATTCCTGACATAAGGTTTCCTTGAGATCCCTCTTCCAACTCTTCTGGAATGGGAGTAGGTTTGTCCAATTCTCTTTCCCTTGTTGGTTCATTTCTTAGATACATTGTATCCCTGGCCCGGTTAGCCCATAATTTAGCTTTGTGAAGTCGTTGACACTCTTCTACTAGGGCCCTGGCTTCTTCAAGCTTTCTTATCTCTTATTCAATATTTGGGTATTCACTAATTTCTTTAGGAGTTGATGGTTTTTCTCCTTGCGCCTCTTGGTAAGCCTTATTTGGTTTTAGTGCTTGATCACTCTCTTCTCTTGATTGGTTGGATCCGATGTTGATAGTATCTTCTTCAGATCCATCCTGAATTGTGACCATAGTGTCACCTTACCCACTTTTTTCACCCTCCTTCTCCTGCCAGTTCTAGAAGTGGTGGCATCTGCTAGGTTCTGCCCTTTGTTCCCCCCTTGGGGCTTGTCAGGACATTCAATGGGGCATGATGTTTCCAGGTTGCACACTTATGGTCCAGACGGTGGCTTGGTTAGAAGTGGAAGCAAAACCACTTGTGCGGTATGGGCAATCTTTGATCAAATGATCAATCCCACATTTCATACAAGTAAGTACTGACATGTCATTAGGTGGCACAGTCAATTGTTGAGTTTGATGCGTATGAACCACATTCTTGTTAGGACATTCAACTATTTGATGAGGTCCATCGCAACCCAAACATTGTAGTGGCTCTCTCCTCATGTTTGCGTTTATGTCCTTACCTTTCCACTGTACCATGGTTTGAAACATAGGTATTGGCATGTTATTATGTAGTGCAATCTCCACATCTTCCTCATAGTAATCACCATTGATTTCTCCCTCATGCACCATTTTAATATCCTCTAATGGCTCCTCAATCAATACTTGGTCGATTTTAGCTTGTGGTGGTTGTGGTGGTAGAACAGGTGTGGTGATAGCGATGACATGTCGTGTATTCGAAACATCCCCCTAGGTAAATAGAAAGGGTTTGGTTGTTCTGTAGATAGCAATGACATGTCATGTATTCGAAACATTCCCCTAGGTAAATAGAAAGGGTTTGGTTGTTCTGCAGAGCTGCAGTGATTTGCACGGGTGGTGTTGCCAGTACTACTAGGGTGCCGACAACTATGCTATAGTTTGGAACCTCAGATACCTGTACATGGAGGTGTCATGATTCCCTAATTTTATACAATTAGCACAATAGAGTAATGGCCTTGCTCTTAACTATGGGCATTCAGTGGTAGTGTGATTCAAACTGCACATAGAACACCATAACAAATCTCTACGAGAGTAAAGATGGGTATGCCCATGCCCCCCATATGTTTCTCTTCCATCCTTCACCTTCAATTTATCCAGTACGGCATTACTGAGTTTGTCCACAGTCATGTTCCCAACTTGCTTGCTCTGAGTTCTTGTTTCTTAGTGACTTGAAACTCGCGAAGTCATTGCTACCAAAGATATTTTGACATCCTAAAGTTGTGGCAATTCTATCATATTGTCTTCATATTCGATTGCTAACTTACAACATGCATCCAGAGTAGCCGGTTGGGCTAATACTAGATAATCATGAATTTTGTGGTCTCAGACTCCTCTCCGGAAGCATGGCAATAACTGATCATTAGTTAGCCTCTCCCATAGTTTACATCTTGAATTCAAGTGCTTTAGCCGAGACACATAATCTCGCATAGACTCGATTTCTTTCTGTTTGATGTTATGTAGTTGTGTCACAGGACTCCATCTGTTGCACTTCGGGCAAAGCTTGGCACAAACACATTCTTGATCCAAGTGAAATTGATCTTATCTTCTGGTTTGAGGGTTCGAAACCATTGATGAGCTTTTCCTTGTAGGGTCAGTGTGAGAAGGCATGAATCATGGTTACATCACTTACTAGTGTGTTGAAATATACATGTGTGCGAGAACAAGCCCTTAGCAAGAGGCTATAAAAGAGAATCTATAAATGAGTGAGAAGTAGTGAAAATGTGAGAGGTATCTCCTAGGAGAGAATAAAGGGTAGCATGAGAAGATTTAGGATGTGTGGAGATATTCTAGGAAAAGTGAAGAGGTGGAGAGAATCAAGCAAAAGAGGTGGAGTGAATCAAGGAGAGATCAGTGGGATTAGATGCTTGGCATCTTGTGGATGTAAACTCTATAAATTGAGGCATTGGCCTAATGAGAATCAGCTAGTTTTTGAGTATCCATACCTACATTAAGCTAGTTTTTGAGTATCCATACCTACATTAAGCTATCACTTAATTGCTCACTAATCTTATCTTAATCAATGTCTAATCTCTTTGTTAATGATGTTGATTCTTGCATTTGATCCACCATAGCTCATCACTTTGCATGTATTTTAACACGGTATCAGAGCCTAGCTTAGGATCCATCCAATTTATGAGCTTATTATCTTTCTAATCATCCTATTAATTAGGATTAGGAGATAATCAAAATTTTAATCTCTTTTCAACTATCCTCTACATCCCCAGCTGGTGGAGGAGATGCATCTCCATCTAGCCTCAGCATTAGCCAAAGATATCTTAGTGATAGCTAGCCACAACCCCCATATGCATCAGCTTGTCAAGACAAATCACAAAACTGCCAACGCGAGCTGCAAAAAATCGTGAATTTATTGGCACCTACTTTTGGACAAAAAACTCAAATCTACACTTACACAGAAGCAATTGGTCTAATTCCTCTTGGCCCCAGGGGTTTTCAAGGATATTAGATTTGTGAAATTCCTCAAGGAGAAGTGGCATCAAGCTCTGCATCAAATCTGCAAGTGACTTTGGTAAAACAGAGATTAAGCATTTAATGTTTGGTCAAACCTTTTTTTCTTAGCTTGATCCTCTACTAGACTAACTACTATTGATGTCTTTGAAAGGAGTTGAGCTTGCACACTCTATTTTTTGCACACAAAACAGGGGCTTATTTTGCTAATCAGTGAGATTAATCAACACTAATCATTGTATTTTGCTGCAATTGAGGGTTCAAATTTACCATTGGGTATCTGATACAGATCCTTATCACTTCAAATTACAATTCGGAGATGGTTTGATACTCCAACCATTTAGTACAGATTTGTTACCCTTGGTTTTATGTAATTTTTGGTGAATTTATGTTGATAAATCTATTGTAATCATCACCTAAACACTAGATTGAGTTGTAAAAGGGTAGACACTGCCCTTGAATCTTGAATTCGATCAAGAGGTAAGATCCCCTTCACATCATCATGAGCATGGCACAAGAGATAGCTAAATTTAATGGGGAGAAGTTTTATACATGGCAAACAAAAACCATGTAGTTTCTCATGAGGAAAAATCTGTGGGGGCTAGTTGAGGGAAGAGATGAATGCCCAGAGGTGATTGGGGAAAATAAGTGGAAGAGCAGGAATGAGAAAGCATTAGGACTCATCGCACTCAGTTTAAATGATGAAATCATTCACCACATCACAGGGATACAATGGGAAAAAGATGCATGGGATGAACTTAATAAATTATTTGGCACTCAAGTAAAAAATTCAAAGATAAATCTATTAATGCAATTCTACAAACTTGAAATAAAGGAAAGTGAACATTTAATCACACACTTGAATAAATACAAAAGCATTAGCAACAACTGGCTGCCATTTATTAGAAGGTAGAGGATGATGAGGCACTAGCAGTGCTTCTGAAAAGTGTGGACAAAGGTGAATATGAAAACATTGTAGCAACCTTAAAGAATGTACCTGAATTGAAGCTACATGAGATAGAACAAACTCTACTAGAGCAAGAGACCAAGGTCAAAGAGAAGAAATGGATGGACTCAACAGCTAGAGAGGAAAAAGCATTCTTTATCTGAGGAGGATTCTCATGAGGACGAGGACGAGGAAGAGGCAAAGGAGGAGGAAGGACCTTCACTTGCCACAACTGTGGGAAGCTAGAACACATGGTAAGAGACTGCTACATCAAACCTAGTGGAGAAGGAACGACATCGGTAAAATTCATGGAGGCTTCTAAGGAAGTGGAGTCAGATCATCTTTTCTAAGAGAGAGAGAGAGAGAGAGAGAGAGAGAGAAACCCCACAACCCAATGTAACCTTCCCCAACAGAGTAAAATCACCTCTGAGCCATCGATGATGTAGGCCATGTGGTAGATGTATGAGTGAGCACTTTAGTCAAGGTCACAGGCACTTGTATATTAGGAATTTTTTGGACCCAAAAAGGGCCTCCTAAGGATTCCTAATTTTAAGAGATTAGAGCTTAAAAAGCTAGGCTTAAGGGAGACAAAGGCTATGATGACCCCTATTTTTTGCCTTGCCACATCAGCCATACTCCCCTAGTTTCACTTTTTAAAGGGAATATTCTAATACTCTCTCTCTTACTTTTTGACTTTTCTCATACTTTCTTACTTTTTGAATTTTTTATCTTCACTCTCTACAAATTGAATCTTTCTTGTTAGTTTGAAATCTCCTTTCTCATTAACTCCCACCATATCTCCCTTCCACATTAGCAAAACATTCTCGTATTTAGGTGGCCCCAAAGAGTAAAAATTTTTAATTTTTAATTTTTTTACATTTTGAGGTGGAAAAAACACTACCCAAGGAATGTATGATGAAAATAATTTTTTCCCTCCAAAAAGCTTGTAATTCAAGGGTCACGTCAGAAGCCTGTCAGGAGCCAGTACATCCATAACTAACTGTCAGGTCCCCACAGCCCCATAAACATAACTAACTGTTAGGAACCACTACATCCATGAGATCCCGAAATTGTGGGGACCCCAAAAATTATTATTTTTAAATTTTTCTCATAAATGTAATTTATTGATGAAAAACTCCATGTTGGTATATTTGTATATCAAAATATCTCACTCACTCTCTCTCTCTCTCTCTCTGGATCTCTCTGCTTTAGCTTCTTCCTCTACTTAGCTCTATGAAGCCTTTCCAAGCTGTGTGTGTAGCCCCTTGTGAAGCTAGAAAATGGAAGGTTGATTTACACATTCGTATTCCTAAAGAGTATGGCAGCTCTAAAAAAACCCATCCTACTAATGCACAATCTATCCAAGTTTGTAGGATAGCTAAGGAGAAGAATGTAGATTTTTGGGTTGATGGGCGTCTTTATCCAATTGACCCTCCATTAAGAGCAAACCCTCCTTTCTGCAATTTATCATCTTTTATGTAATTTGTTGGTGAAGGAGAGCTTGGCTTGTTAGGATACTACAGAAGATTGACTACAAGTGGAGCTTGGCAAACCCATATTCTCCAATCTCAATTGCAAGCATCACAATTCACCCTTTTACAATGTCAATAAGGACTTAAAACATCATCAGATAAAATGAAAGAGAACCTCCCAGCAGAGAATGTGGAGAAGGATGCAAAGATTCAAAGGCTAGAGGAACTTATCAAACGACTCAAAGCAACGCCAAATGGTGCTCGTGAACGCAAAAAGACATTGGCTGGTGTAGAATCTCTTGCATTTAAAGGTGGAGCATGGAAGAAAAGGATTCGTACAACAAAGTAAGTAACATAAACTTTCATTATGCACTTAGTGATTTAAACAAAATAGTCATGATTTGTATTTTGCCAGGAATTTTCTACAAGAGGTGTGTGGTACGAAGAGGGATGGAAGGATTTGGTCAAAGCCATTCTGAAGAATACCAAGGATATTCTCTCAATTATTACTGACCCTCATCGTCCTAAAATACGCCAAGCTGTGTTGTCAGCAATGTGGTGAGCGAGATTACCACCTCCATCGATTCTTCATTAATTCAACATGCTTATGATGTGGCTGGAATCAGCATGAAAGGGTACCAAGCAATCCGTCAGGTTGTAAAAGATGCATTTCTAAGAAAAGGAATCATTGGCACTTTGTTTCCTATACTCAAGGTGATTCACAATGTCAAGCGTATCAATAATGATGATGTGTAGCAAGCTATAAGACAGTTTTATCACGTTGAGGGCACACTAACAGTAGACACAGGGTCGAGCAGAAAGAAAATCAAGACAACAAGTACAGAATTTCACTATGATGTTTACAATAACATCTTTGTTCATATTGAGAGACTACAATAAGCTATGGTGAAGTTCTATGGTCTTTCACCAGAAGGTGAGAACTTGCAATTGCTACTATTCATGTTTTTCAATAGAAAATGAAGACGATTATTTTGTTTTGAATATTGTAAATTATCATTTATTTGTAGTTTTGGGGAGCACGCTTTCATTTGTGCTCAACCTAGATGAGTGCCAAATTGTGAAAGGTCAGAAGCTGGAATGTATGAGCATTATGCTCATGAATGAGGCCATGATATGTGCATGGGAAAAGACTACCAAACCAAGTTTTAGTGTGCAATCTAAGAAAGAGGTCTGGTGGCTTGGTGCATTCGACGTACCGAAGGAGACACATTAGGTATTGACATGGATGTTTGAAAGGACTCCCTAGATAACAAATGTAATCAAAAAGCAAATTGATGGTAAACTTTTAGTTTTAGAAAACATAGAAAAGTTCAAGGTGGATTGGCATCTTGGGAGAGATTTGAAGACAATTAAATGCATCATGGGTTGTGCTCAAGGCGCAACATCAAGATGGCCTTGTCCATACTGCAATGCTTAGATTGATATTCCTAGGCAGAAAAAGACAAATGGAAAAGGTATGGAGAAGGTTGGTTCTATTGGGAAGGATGCCTCGAAAGGTCCCAAAAAGGGAAGATGCAGTAGATCCAACTGAGTCAACTGATGATGAAGATGAGGAACAACCAAATGCAAGATGGGTGGAAGGTGTCATGTCTCCTGATATGCTAGGAGAACCAAACAAGAATTCAAATTGGAGCCCCATTATTAATTTTCCACTAAAGAATATTCACTTTTGCACACTTCATGAATTCATGAGAATCTTCGATCGATTGCTTAAGTGCCATATCGATTATGCATTCACAATGCCTACACAAGAGAGGAAAGTTGCAGCCCTTGGTAAGTTAGAGCATCTTTTGAATTCTCTGGGCTGCCATGGCGGAAACGTGAAAATTGAAGTGAATATGCAAAAAATAAACTGGTGTTTTAACCTGGAATTTTTCTAATTAAATTCTATTGTCATGTGTACAGCACATAGTTTATGCGCATGGTGCGTATTTCATGAACAAGTATGATCGCTTGGCATGTGGAGTACCCACGGGATGGAGAAATCACATTATAAAGCAAGAGGGGTTTATTTCAAAAATACAAGACATGGAGGTGGAGCTTCTGTAAGAGGAACACGTACAAACTATCTACAAGAGTTGTTCAATTGGTTTTATTGCACAACCTTTGGAAGGGTATTGGTTAGGGAGCGGGCCCAACAATCAAAGCTTGCGCAAGAGGCATGCAAGGCTGCAAAAAGTCATGCTCAGCTTGAATGGTTACAGAACCAATTCTCCCCATAGGCATGGTGCTTGGCGTGCACGAATGAGGAGACAAGGGACGCATTGGGTTGTGCATGCACCAGCACAAATCTAGATGTAATAAGGCTAAGAAAATAAGTTTAGTTACGTTTTTTTTCCCTAAAAAAAACTATTAATAGTTCCTTCTTTCACTTCATTTTCATTTCACTTTTTTAGAGAGCTTGAGCTCAAGATCTACGTAGGCACCCATCTAAGGACACCAACACATCACCACCACGTTAGCACAAAAGGCATAGTCGTACATGGATATGGCACGCACCAAGAACACCACACGTGTTACCATGCCTTCACAAAACAGAGCGCAAAGCACCCAACGACCACATACTGGCGACACCACGGAACGAGAGTGACCCCTTGGATTCTAGGACACGCCCAATGGGACACCAGAGTCCAACCCTCCTCCCACAGCAACACCAACGCACACACATGCATGCCCTTCTAGTGGGAGCAAGTGCGTGAAGAAGACCCCACAATGCAGCCACCCCAGAGATCAAGATAGAGAGGCCGATGATAAGCACTTCAACTGGGTTGGTGAAAACATTCCTACATTACGCAACACCATAGGTGGCAAGACCCTACTACCAGGACAGGGTCCCCTACCTACCCAGGAGGAACTTAATACATAGGTACCACAGCAGTAGTAGCAATAGGAGAAGGATTGAAACTATGACAGAGATCAAGAGGAGGTTCCTACAAGTGCATGCAAGCGTAGAAAGGTCAAGCTCTTCAAGCCAAGGGAGTCCCAACTCGCCAACGCACCAACACAACACAGAGAGCTCCAAGGAAACGGATGCACCAAGGGCATAGAGCTCTACAAGAAATCAAGTTTTATCAGAGGAACACTGAGTTGCTGATAAGAACAGCCCCTTTTGCTTGCACAGTGAAGGAGATTCTCCAATGATATAGAACAGAGTTCCATGTGCAGGGGATTGCCCTTGAAGTATTGTGTAACAAGCCTCCGAGGCTTACCTTATTGGGCTTTTTGAAGACACCAACCTCCTTGCAATACATGCAAAGAGGATTACCATTTCTGCCAAGGACATGCAACTAGCTCGGCGTATTCGAGGTGAGCAAGACAATCTAAAGATCCTAGATGTTAACCTTCTTTTTGAAGCAACTCTTTTGTTTCACCAAACACCCCTTTGTAACAAGCCTATTTGGCTTTTATTTGTAACCTTCTAATAATTAAAATTTTAAGTTTCTCTTACAATGTCTCGGTGTCATCATGTTTTGTTTAACATGGAGTGTCTATCATGTGCCAATTTGTTACCCAAGGCATCAGAAATGCTCCTGGAGGACTGAGGAAGCTGCCAGAATAGTGTGAATTTGGTCTCTACAACGGCGATGTAGGCTAAAAATTTGCACTGTTCTGGCACTTCTCCCCTAGCCACTCAAGATCATTTCTGATGCATTTATAATGAAGTTGAGTACACTAATTGTGAGAAACAGTAGTTTACAAGATAAAAACACCTTTAATCATTTATAAAAATACATTGTTTGTCATCCAATGCATCAAAATTGCTCCTGGAGGACTGGGGAAGCTATGCCAGAACAGTGCGAATTTAGCCTTTGTAGCGGCGGTGCAGGCTCCAAATTCGCACTGTTCTGGCACTTCTCCCCTAACCACTCAGGATCATCTCTAATGCATTTATAATGAAGTTAAGTATAGTAATTATGAGAAACAGTAGTTTGCAAGATAAAAAAACCTTTAATCATGTGTAAAAATACATTGTTTATCATCCAATGCATCAGAATTGCTCCTGGAGGACTGGGAAAGTTATGCCAGAATAGTGCGAATTTAGGCTCTGTAGTAGCGACAGTGTAGGCTCAAAATTTGCACTGTTTTGGCACTACTTCCCCAGCCACTTATGATTATTTTTTATGCATTTATAATGAAGTTGAGTACATTGATTATGAAAAATAATAAGTTACAAGATAAAAACACCTTTAATCATGTGTAAAAATACATTATTTGTTATCCAATGCATCAGAATTGCTCCTGAAGTGCTGGGGAAGTTGTGCCAAAAGAGTGTGAATTTGGGCTCTACAACAGCGGTGCAGGCTCAAAATTCGCACTATTCTGGCACTACTCCCCTAGGCTCCGAGGGTCATTTCTGATGCATTTACAAAAAAATTGATGGTACAAACTAGAAAAAACAATGATATACTTGATGAAAATAAGTTTGCAAAACAGTATTGTATTCATAATAAGAAGTGATACATCATCTTTACAAAAGCTTTCTTATAATAATGAGCTTCCTTCTCTTATTATTGGGTAGAGTGTGCTCAAGGAATGATTGGGCTAGTCCTTGAGGATCCTCTATGCCTATGCTTTTGGCTATACCTATACGAGCAAGAAGCTTACCCCTAAATCTAGAACCAAAAACATCGAAGGCAAGGGATTTTTTAATCAGAACTATACATTTGTTGCTCTGCGCCATAGAGGCTACACAGAGAACCTTGGAGAGGGCTTTCAAAAAGAAGAGAGTGAAGTCGGATTGAGGGGTGTAGTCCCTGTGGATAATGGTGATGCCATCCACAGGAAGCCGACCAAGATAGTACACTAACACAGCATCATGTCCATGGACCTTGGCCTGGTCTCTACCGCCACCACCTCTCCCAACAAATGCGTCAATTTCAACCACCCTCTGCAATCAAAGGAAAAATCAAAATATTTTCCTATACATAATTACAAATGTTTCTAAGTTGTAAAAGGTCGATTATTACCTCTTGCTTAATGTCTTATTTTTCCAAAGTGCTGGTGGGGGGGCAGAGAGGTCAATCGAGGACTTAGCCTCATCCTTTTTAGGTGCTTTAGTTTCCTCCATCACTACAACAGCAAGGGTATCCTTTTTAGCCTCTAGCTTGTCTTGTAAGGTTGTGAATTCCTCCTCTGGAACTAGGGCTTGCTCCACGGTCTCAACCGTAGTTTCCTTGACCAAAGCAACTGTCTCTGCGATAGATTCTCCATTCTCCAAGGGGTAATATAACACTATCTAGGTGAGGACCAAGGTTGGACGTATCAAGGTCTACCTCACATCGCGTGCATATAATGCCCAAGCATTCATCCATTCTCAAGCCAGTTGCCTTTTCAAGGTCATGAAGAAATAAGTATTCTTCACCTTCCACCACAATGGTGCTCAAGAGATTGATCTCAAGCTCTGGCAGCACCTTGCTCTCCTTGTGTGGGGAAGATGGCCCCGCATCTTCTACTACAGTGGGTTGTTTAGCTATAGATTGTGCACCCTCTGGAAAGTGCTCTAATGCATGCAAGCTGCTCTTCCACACCAGCACTCGTACCTAGTGCCTTCACTTCCTTGTCATCCCTCAAATACCCTGCCAACTACAATGCAGGCATCTCTATCTCCTCATCCAAATCCTCATTTGCTGATTTGAGGAATGCAAAAGTGGCGAACCATGAGAGGAACCTAGTTCCTAAATTGCCTTGTCCCAACCTCTTCACCTCCTACTGATTGAAGGTACAGTAAGCTCCTGCGGGGATGCAAATGTCGATGAAGCATTCAAGGCGCTGGATGTAGGGGCGGGCATATTGTTGAATGTACTTAAGTAGCTCAACATGCACCCATCGATCATTGGGGCAATGGGAAAAGGAGATGGAGTGGGGAGCCAAGTATTTCTCCATGTATGCAATCTGCATCTCATAATGTTGGGACGCAAGGGCGAGCAACTTTTCAAAGTCGACTTCTTGAGCAAACATGACAAAAAGCTTGCTCTTGCCTGCCCACAAGGTGGTGGAGAGGAACTCACAAAAGTTGTCAAAGTGGGTAGCCATGTGCGTGAAAATGAGAAAGAAGGCACCTTTGGTTATTTATAGTTAAAATTTAAAGTTTGGCCTTTTCACACTAGATCGCTAGATAAAAAAATCACAGTTTTCAAAAATATTAAGATTTCAATTAAATAAAGATTGGCTAAAAAAGAGCCTACTACAAAATTACAAGCATGTCATCTAATCTAAAATTGTTATAATGTCTTCATTTTTTGCCTCTCTTGTGACATTTACTTCATATTTATCTCCATCTCCTTGTTGACTTGAAAGCTCGTCATTGCCTTCACCTTGATCCTGAAACTCTTGCCCCTCACGTGCATCAGAAGAGAGGCTATTTTCCCATATACCCAGTTCATCTTCAAGCTCTTCCACCACATGCCTACTATGTGTTGGTAGGGCTATGCACCTTGCTGCTAAAAATTCAAAGTCCCCCATTTCCTGAGGAGTCTTGCTTTCCTGCATCAGAAGGGTAGAAATAGGGGCAAAGAATTTGTCCTGCATGATTTTCTCCTTTGCTTCATTGATCAATGGATTTGACACCATTATAATTGTAAGCAAGGAGGCTTTTCTGCTGAGCGCATCTACAACCACATTTTCTTTCCTCGGTCGATACTTTACTTCAAAATCAAATTCTTGCAAGTTCTGCATCCATCTCCTTTAACACATGTTGAGATCCCTTTGGTTGGGTGAAGATCCACTTCAGACTTTGATGATCTGTCTCATCAAGGTGAATCTTTGTCCCAAAAGATAATGTCTCCACAACTTCAGAGCATACACTACTGAGAGTAACTGCAAGTCATGGACGACATAATTCCTCTCATGTGTTCTGAGTTTTTTGGATTCATAGGCCACTGCATGACCTTCCTGCATTAGAGCACCGCCTAAGGCAAATCCACTGGCATCAGTAACTACCTCAAAGGGTTTGGTAAAATCTGGCAATTTAAGAACAGGGTTGGTTACTAAGGCTGTCTTCAGCTTGTCAAAGGCACTCTGACACATTGCAGTCCACTGAAAAAGTGTACTTTTCTTGAGAAGGCTAGTTAAAGGGGATGCTATCTGAGCATACCTAGGTATAAAGATCCTATACCATCCAGTTAACCCTAGGAATCCTCTGACTTCCTTTACTATTGACTTGGGGTTTGGCCATTCAACTACTGCTTGCGGGGTTAGGAGAAATCCTATCCTTTGAAACTATGCATCCCAAGTATTCTACCTGGTTAAAAGAGAAGGAACACTTGCTCTTCTTTGCAAAGAGTTGGTGTTTCCTTAGGATTTCTAGGACCTTACGCACATGATCTTCATGATCTGCAGCATTCTTCGAGTATACTAAGATATCATCAAAGAAGACAAGAACAAAATCATCCAAGTATTCTCTGAGAATATCTTGCATAAGATGATTGAATGTCGCTGGGGCATTAGTCAATCCAAACGGCATGACTGTGAACTCATAATGCCCATAGCGAGTAGTATTGAATGTTGTCTTTGGGATGTCCTGCTCCTTGATTCTGATCTGTTAGTACCCGGGTTTGAGATCTATCTTTGTAAACATTTGGGTACCACTTAACCGATCCAGAAGTTCATCAATCCTAGGAAAAGGATACATATTCTTAATTGTTAATTGATTTAGTCCTTTGTAGTCAATACAGAGTCTTAACATTCCATCTTTCTTCTTTTGAAAGAGAATGGGCGCACCCCAAGGTGAGACACTGGGTCTGATGAATCCCTACTCTAATAGTTGTCTTAATTGTTCCTTACGTTCTATGGCTTCAAGGACTGGCATTTTGTATGCATGCTGGGCTACTGGTCCGAGGGTTGATTGGATCTCATGATCTACTTCACGAGACAGAGGCATCTCAGTCAGCTCTTCAAGAAATACATCTGCATACTCACTTAACCACTCTAGTTCTTTAGCCTTGCATTTTATGTCACCGGATTCATTTTAACAACATACACAGCTTGCCTCTTTCTGAGCCCTTTTAAAAATTTAGAAGCCTTGACTAATTGCAGCACTAGGGATCCAGAAATTCCAATTCCTTGAACTTTATTCTGGTGAAGGTCAAGGAAAGAGATGGTTCCTTTGTGACAATGAATGTCAGCCTGGTTCTTTTGGAGCCAATCCATTCCAAGGACTCCATCATATATTCCCAGGGGTAGGACTCTGAACTGGCAATCTGTTATGTTCCCATCTAGGCTAAACTAAATAACGTCAGTCTCAAGGTGAGTGAAAAGAATCTTCCCCAACCACTGGCTAATTACACTTGCATAGGTTTCCCTGATTTTTGATTTAGGACTAATTTACGCAGACATCCTGGGGAAATAAAAGAATGAGTACTGCCTGAATCAATCAAACAAAAGCTTGAATTTCTTACCATGGTACTCTGCTGGAGTCTGGAGGACTGATAATTGATGGTTATTCCCCGATGCTCAATTGCTGCATAGATCTGTCCTTTCTCTTCCTCCACTTCCTCAGCTATGGTGACTACTCTGGGTGCTGCAGTCTGAGGTGGAACTCTCTCTCTTTGGTTATTTCAATTCTAGGAGGGAGTTCGGAGACTGCTTTGCATGGAGGTTGCAGGCTGAGCTGGCACTCTTCTGGAGTTACCTTGATTTTGGTACTGGGGACCCTGATTGGACTGATAAGAAGGAGTCTGTCTTGGAACTCTGGGACTCTCGCTTCCTTGGCCCACAGAAGGAGATGGAAAATCCTTGAGCTGGTGCCCAAGTTCTTGACATCCGAAGCATCTGTTCTTGCTTCGAAGGTCTTCCCTTTGCATTTTGGAGAGAGTCGGAGTTCCTGAGAATGTACTTCGGGGGAACGGTCTTCCTTCATTTCTAAAGCTTCACGTCTCCACATTCTAGTTAGGACCTTAGTGTCTCTTTGGAGGTGGAAAGTTGGAAGAACTTCTCCGTGTCTGAAATCTCTTAAAGGATGAGGGAGCTAGCTTTGGCAGGACTTTTATGATGAAAGCTTTGGCAAAGTCCTTTGCCATTCTGACAGCTTGAGCCATAGACACTGGCTTGGCATTTTTGACTAGTGTGGTGTCCAAGGGTTCGTTCATTCCCCGAATGAACCTGGCCATGAGTTGCTCTTCATCTAGAGGTTGTGAATATTTGAGTAGAAGAGCAAAGGCTTGGTGATATTCCTCGATCATTTTGCTCCCCTGCTTTAGCTCTAAGAATTCGTTCATTTTGATTTCCAAAAATCCAAGGGGACAAAATCTCTTTCTCAAATAGGTTTTAAGGTTGTTCCAGGAGTGAGTATTTCTGCCAAGACAGTTGGTGTCACAGTGGTTCCTCCATGCCACCCTGGCCGTTTTCACTATTTTCAGCCTGCTGGCAAGAGCCATTTTGCTCTGCTCATTGTAGCCTGTGACGTCAAAATATTCTTCCATGGCTTCCACCCATTTCTCCACAGCCTCGCCCAGGTTCTCTTCTCCTTTAAAGGGTCATGGCTGGCTGGCTGGCTGAGTCCTATGAACAGCCTTGTGAACATCAGGGTCAAGCTCATCATCTTCAGAGAGAGGGTCTGGCTGACGGCCACGGTTTTCTTGTCTCATGATTTTGTCAAAAATTCTATATTATTAAATTTTTTTTTGATATCGTCCACAACCAGCTGCTGCTGTGAGGTCCCCGCCTGTCGCACGCCGCTCCGAGGCTCCTGCCCGCCGACGGTGGAAGCGCGTTGTCCGCCTCCTGCTGCGCGAGGCGGGGGTCCTGCACACTCTCGGGGCCTTGCCTGCGGGATGCCCGGGATGAGAGGCTAGCCCAGGGGGCAGTCCCTCCGAGACCGAGCTGGGAAGACTCCCCTCGCTCGGAAGGCATGGGCGATTCTGCCAGGAAGGGGAAAAATCTTTTAATTAGGAGATTACTCTAACGAGTCGAGTCTTGACTAAATTAAACTGATTTGACCAAACCTGAAGTCACATGGTCAGATCAAGAAGAGACTTGCACTTGGTCCATGGAATCACCGCTTTTTTCCTCATTTTTGAGGCACAGCCGATGATCCCCTCCCACACAAAACAAGGTCTTCTCAATATTTAAACCGATTAACGTAACTAATCGTATCTAGTTGTTTCTCAGGAATCCTCCGCTCTAGCCCATCCGATCCATGGGTTAGCAACCACTCGACCACTGAATTGGTGGGATTCCTTTATAAAGATTTTATTGGGTTTTTGCCCGGGTGCCGAGAAAAAGAGTTCCCAGGCACCCTAGCCGGCGATTCATGCAAAAATCAAATAGGCATACCACGTACACACCCAATATGAAATTGTAATTTATAACAGATTTGACTGGCTTTAAGACAATCCTTGAATAAAATCATAATATTTTTGATCATCGTTTTCCAAAATTCCAAGTCCGTTGTATTACAAAAATGCATCCTCTGAACTCTCTGTTGAAGACCAGCTGGCCAACCAACGAGATCCAGTATCAAATTTTTGTTCCCAAAAACCTTTCCTTTTTGTCCAACAGATATCTTCCTCGATGTATGCCTGGGTGTCCTAACAACCGCGAGCCCGTGCATCGCCTGGTCAGAACCCCCTAGGATCCTTCTTAGGTGTCCTAGCACTTCACTCAGGGACCACTTTGTCGATCCTCACCCATCGTACACCGGAAACACACCATTTTAACCGTATCGAGGCTAGTCAAGACCTCCGCAGTAGGCTTTACCGCTGCGGGTGACGTCCCTTGACGGCTCCCCACCAGCTGTTCCAAAACAAACCTCCTTTTAGAAAAACATAAGCCAAATGCTTCCTCCAGCATTCTGGCGTAAAACAATCCTTTGAATGAAAAACAAAGTTTCCAATGCAAGTGAGATTCCAGTTTGAGATCGGTTCCACAGACCCTTTCATAATGAGGATCCTTGATCTCTCATGAGGGTAATCTACCCGTCATTTTATCCATTTATCCAACTAGATTCTTGGTGAGATTTGGTCAGGGAAAGACTAGATTAGTTCCAGTAGTCTATCCTTCGGATTTAGTAACTGGAATTGGTCACAAAGTTTTTGTTTGATTCAGTTTGAGAGAAGGACAATTAGGCTTACTATCCGACCTCACGTAGTCTAACTAAATTCATTCTGTTTAGTTCTACCAGGATTCCTTTCAACACTAAACATCTAGTTTTTGGGTTAATATCCATTTAGTGGTTTTACCAATTCAAATATCCAAGATATTCTTTTTCCCACATAAATTCTCAACCTTAATTCATTAGGTAGAATTATGATGGAAATTCATCTTTTGACATTAGAATTTAATTCAAATCCATCTTTTCTCAAATATCATGGAATTTCATCTTTCAACTAAAATATCAATACCTATTTTTTTGAATAAACTTGAAATCCTTCTTTTTCTCATTTCAATGAGTGCAATCCAATTATCATGGGAATTCCTCTTTTCTATAAATTAAATATATTAAAATTCTTCTTAAAATTACATAAAAATAACCATTAATTCCTTTAAGCTAAAAATTCCACTTTTCTCATCTAAACATTTGAATTCCAATATAGTGGGAAATCCTCTTTTATCATTTAAACTTATCTATGCAAAAAGATAAATTTAACTAAATTTTTCTCTTAAAATTTAAATAAAAAACTTCATTAATTCCTTTGTACTAGGAATTATACTTTCCTTATTAAAATATTTGAATTTTAATATGATGGAAATTCCTCTTTCCTCATAAAAATGTTTTTATACAAAAAGATAAATTTAACTAAAATCTTTCATAAAATATACATTATTTTAGCATTCTAATTTTTTTTCTCTAGATCATTGGAATACATGGATTTCCAATGTCATGGGGATTACTCTTTTAACATAAAAATAAATTACTAGAAATTTCTCTTTTTTCTAATTTACTAATTATGCATAAACATAAAAATCAATTTTTCCATGATTACAATGAGAATCATTCAATTAATCTAATTTACTAATTATGCATAAACATAAAAATCAATTTTTCCATGATTACAATGAGAATCATTCAATTAATCTAGGATGATAATTCCTAGAATATGGTAGGAAGTCCTCTTTTCATATTATGAATGAAAATGTTATATGTGTTTATTTTTCAAAAATTTTACCATAGCTCCGTTGCTATTACTGATAATTCTTAATTTAATTGAAAGAATGAAGTTTAATATTATTGATATGATTAGAATGACCACTAATTGGATCATTATCCAATTATGGATTGATTCATAATTTCTCTATGAAATAAATATCATAAAAACATTAAAAAGCTATTATTTTGGCCATTAATTAGACAAGCATAGAAATTACTGTTGGATTAGAGAAATGCTTCAAGAGAAGCTTTTATTTGGATTGAGAATAGGATATAGGAATCACCTTTCTTTGGGGGGGAGAGAGAAATGCTTAAAAACCATTAAAATTAAGCATAAATGGAAATTTATGTGTTTCTTTATTACAATTCATAAACGAACTTCAATAGTAATCAAAAGCCATTCAAAATAAAGCTTCTCAAGCTTGAGAGGGGTTGAGAAGAGAAGCATTTGGAGTTTTAATAAGAAGAAGACAATGATCCACACTTTACCTTCTAATTACTTGATTCTTTGATCACAGTAGAGGCCCCCAACCAATCAATTGGTTTGGTATGTTGTAGGAGTCACCAAGGAAGATTGAAGAGAGAGAGAGAATCTCCAATCTCTTCAATTTTGTAGAGGTTTTTAGAGGATAATAGAAATTAAGCTTAGGTTAGAGTAATACCGGCATAGTTTAATTCACAAATAATAATACAAATGAATGAGGGTCTATTTATAGGAGAGGGAGGCCACAAACTGAGTCCAACTGAGTCCAATTGAGTTCTAGAATTTTCCAGTTTCAATTTGGCTGAATTTGGACAAGATTTGAACCAGTTTGGCTTCTTGGAAATGATCCAGGAGAGAGGAGAGATAAACATACCCTATTATTTTTTAGTTTTAAACCCATCCAAGCATGTGAAGTAGGCACCTCCTTGAAGGTCTCCCTTTTCCAAAATATCTCATTTTTTTATTAATACTTCATAATTTTTAGCTAATAAACCTAGTACTTGGTCAACTCTTCATCTTATGTGGGAATTTACTCATTTTTTGGTATTTTTTTTTATTTTTTGGATTTATCTTGTCCCAACACTTGGATTAATCTTATTGGTCCATAGGAACCTTAATTGGACCATAATAATAAAAAATTTAAAAATCTGGACCCTTAGGCTAAAGTCTTCTGAATCAATTCCAATTGCACTTTGGAAAATCTATTTTGATTTTTTATTTCAGGGAAACATTTTTTTGATATTTGTAAAATTTATTTATCCAAAAATATCCCAATATTGATTTACCACTCTCTAGAAATTTTATCTCGCTAGGCAAAACAAGGAAAATTTGTATTTTCTTGTATTCAGAAACATAGAATGATTACAAGGGATTGAAGTAGAGGCTTATTTGATATTCAATCTGAGGAGGAATCTTACATCCTCTCCCACTTAAAAAACGCGAGATGTCCTCATCTCGCAAAGTGGGGGTAATCCTTCGCCAACTCTTCTTCTTTCTCCCATGTGATGTCTTCTAGAGGGAAGAACTTCCACTTTACTCAGAATTCTCTGAGGACTCTGCTCGTGAGAATCTTCTCCCAAACGTCAAGGATTTCCTGAGGTTGGAGTACCATCTGGCCTTAAGTCGGAGAGATCAATTGCTCATCATCAAGCACGTGATTCGGGCTAGGTACATACTTCTTAAGCAAACTGACATGGAATACATCATGTACCTTGAGATGGGGAGGTAGAAGAAGTTTGTAGGCTAGATCGCCCACTTTCTTTATGACAGCATACGGCCCACAGTATCTGGGAGAGAGCTTCTTGTACTTCCCTAAGGATTGTTGAAATATACAAGTGAATAGGGTGTGTACGGGAACAAGCTCTTGGCTAGAGGTTGTAAAAGAGAATCTATAAATGTGAGAGAACCTGTGAAAAGGTGAGAAGAATCTACTAGGAGTGAATAAAGAGTAGCATGAGAAGATTTAGGAAGTGTGGAGATATTGTGGGAGAGGTGGAGAGAATCAAGCAAAAGAGGTGGAGTGAATCAAGGAGAAATCAATGGGATTAGATGCTTGGATGTAAACTCTAAAAATTGAGGCATTGGCCTAATAAGAATTTGCTGGTTTTTTATTATCCATGCCTACATTAAGCTATTAGTGCCTACATTAAGCTATTAGTTAATTATCCATGCCTACATTAAGCTATTATTGGTTTTTTGATTATCCATGCCTACATTAAGCTATTAGTTAATTACTCACTAATCACGTCTTAATTATTATCTAATCACTTTATTAATGATGTTGATTCTAGTATTTGATCCACCATAGCTCATCACATTGCTGTAATTTTAACATGGTATCAAAGCCAAGGCTAAAATCCATCAAGTTTATGAGCCCATTATCTAGTTAATTAGGATTAGTAGATAATTAGAAAATAATCAAATTTTTAGTTATTTTCAAGAAGCTTTCTGTACCCCCAGCCAGTGGAGGAGCTCTCTCTCCTTGTAAGCTCAACCATTGCCCAAGCCTTTTTAGGTACTCATTCTAGACACAAGGGCCTACACACAGCCCAAAGGAATTGACAAATCTCAGCGCAGAATGCCGGCGGCGACAGCACGATTTGTAGGCACCATTTTTTTGGAGAAATTCTGAGTTTTCTACTTCATCAAATCAAATCAGCCTAATTCCTCTTAGACCTAGGGATTTTCAAGCATGCTCTACAAGCAGGTGAAGTCAAAATTTGATTTGATCAAGTCCACAATGAGATCTAAGCTCTTCATCAAATTTACAGGTGACTTTGGTAAAATAGAGATTAAGCATTCAATGTTTGGTCAAATCTTGTGTTTCTTGGCTTAATCCTCTACTAGACTAATTGCTATTGATGGCCTTGAAAGGATTTGAGCTCATTTGAACTCTAAGGCCTCAGATCTGGGCTCCCCGCATACTCTGTTTTTTGCACACCAAACAGAGGATTAATTTGCTAATTAATCAGTACTAATCACTGTATTTTGGTTCAATTGAAGGTTTAAATTAGGTATTAGGTATCTGATACAGATCCCTATAACTTCAGATTGCAATTCGAAGTTGGTTTGATACTCCAACCATTCCGTACAAATTGGTTACCCTTGATTTAATATAATTTCTGGTAAAATTATGCTGATAAATTTGTGATACTCATCATTTTTCATTTAACCCTTGGTTAATTCTTGCAAATCACACTCAAATTCAAGATTATTCACAGCCAAAGTTGCATTTGGGAATGTGCATAAGAATAAATGCTATATGCATTATGTATTGGGCACACATTGGGCACACATTACATCAGTGTAAAAATGGGATCGGACACTGTCTTTGTCCAGAATAAGGCAAGAGTTAAGACCTCTCGCATAGATTTGGATTTGCATTGCATAATGACACAAGATAAACATCAAAAGTCCAAAAGAACTGTCAACAAAACATTTAAACATGTTGCTCATATGGAGCAAGAAGAACTGACAGACAAGCTCATGGCCCTAATGAAAGAAGAAGAAGATCTCTTTCCAAGAGGAAGATCCACACCAAGAAGAAAAGCTGAAGGAAGACATGGACACGAGAAGAGAAGCTGCCACCACGACAAGAAGACTGAAGACAAGAGAAGATGTGAGGCTCCAAAGAGTGAGGAGCCATGTGAAAATCTCAGAGAGAGAGAGAGAGAGAGAGAGAGAGAGAGAGAGAGAGAGAGACCCCACAACCCAATGTAACCTGCCCCAACAAAGTAAAACCACCTCTGAGCCACCGATGATGTAGGCCACGTGGTAGATGTATGTGTGAGCACTTTAGTCAAGGTCGCGGGCACGTGTAGTAGCCTTGGACAACACATAGAGAGAGAGAGTGTCAAGGACTATGAGTTTAGGGACTTGAGGCACTGGTTGCAGGCTATCAAGTAAGAGAGAAACTTGGTATAGGGTCCAGGTGTGCTAAGTTCACTTGAAGAGAGGTGTGCTAGGCACTGGTTGGCGGACTATCAAGTAAGAGAGAAACTTGGTATAGGGTCCAGGTGTGCTAGGAGTATTCACTTGAGGGGAGGTGTTGAAATATACAAGTGAATAGGGTGTGTGAGGGAACAAGCCCTTGGCTAGAGGCTATAAAAGAGAATCTGTAAATGTGAGAGAACCTGTGAAAAGGTGAGAAGAATCTACTGGGAGTGAATAAAGGGTAGCATGAGAAGATTTAGAAAGTGTGGAGATATTCTAGGAGAGGTGGAGAGAATCAAGCAAAAGAGGTGGAGTGAATCAAGGAGAAATCAGTGGGATTAGATGCTTGGATGTAAACTCTATAAATTGAGGCATTGGCCTAATGAGAATTTGCCGGTTTTTGATTATCCATGCCTACATTAAGCTATTAGTTATTTACTCACTAATCACATCTTAATTATTATCTAATCACTTTGTTAATGATAAGAATTTGCTGGTTTTTTATTATCCATGCCTACATTAAGCTATTAGTTATTTACTCACTAATCACATCTTAATTATTATCTAATCACTGTTAATGATGTTGATTCTAGTATTTGATCCACCATAGCTTATCACATTGCTGTAATTTTACCAAGGATAAGGAACTTCTTTTTGGTCGTACTCGAATGAAGACCATATCTGATTCTTCAAACTCTCTCAAATCTCTTTTTATCTGCATACTGCTTTTGCCTGTCTTGGGCTGCCTTTATATCTTTACGGATTGATTGCATCTGCTGGTCCATGTCATCAAGCATTTGTCTGGACATTTCGACTCTGATCAATGGGTCAGACCAAGTCAACGGTGTAAGGCAATCTTGTCTATACAAAGCTTTGAAAGGACTCATCCCAATGCTCCGATGATAAGAAGCATTGTAAGCAAATTTGACCAGATGCAAATGACTTAACCACTTCTTGGGTTCCCTACTGCAGCATGACTGAAGGATATCTTCAATTGCTTGATTCACCCTTTCCGTCTGGCCATCAATTTCGGGATGATAGGCTATGCTGCTGAGATCCAAGAAAGTTCCTACTGCTTCAAAGAACGCAGTCCAGAATTTCGATGTGAATTTGGGATCTCAGTCACTTACTATCCTCCTCCTGGGTAAACCATGCAATTTGAAGATCTCCTTAAGGAAAACTCTGGCAACATCTCCTCTGCAGAGTACGTTTCTTTTACTGGAATCAGATGGACAACTTTGGTTAGCCTGTCAACTACCACAAAAATGGAGTGGTAACCTGATTGCACTGAAGGTAATCCAGTGACAAAGTCCATACTGATGCATTCCCACTTCATCTGAGGAATGTCTAGAGGCTGCAGTTTCCCTGGCATCTTGACTCTCTCTGCCTTGACTCTTTGGCACATCAAGCATTTCCTTACATGATCAAGTACATCCTTTTTGAGTCCTGTGGCAAGAAGAAGCTTTTCTTTATAGACATATAGGTTTTTATAAACCCTGGATGTCTACCTATCACGCTATCATGGGCTTCTCTCAGAATTCTTCCATTTATTCAGACATCATTGGGATACATAGCCGATTCTTAAAATACATGCATCCTTCATCCAGTTTGTATCCAAGAACTCGACTCATTTCCTGAGGAGTCTTGCTTTCCTGCATCAGAATGGTAGCAATAGGAGCAAAGAATTTGTCCTACATGATTTTCTCCTTTGCTTCATTGATCACTCGATTTGACACCACTGTAATTGTAAGCAAGGAGGCTTTTCTGCTGAGCGCATCTACAACCACATTTTCTTTCCCCAGCCGATACTTTATTTCAAAATCAAATTCCTGCAAGGTCTGCATCCATCTCCTTTGACGTATGTTGAGATCCCTTTGGGTGAAGATCCACTTCAGACTTTGATGATCTGTCTCATCAAGGTGAATCTTTGTCCCAAAAGATAATGTCTCCACAACTTCAGAGCATACACTATTGAGAGTAACTCCAAGTCATGGGCGGCATAATTCCTCTCATGTGTTCTGAGTTTTCTAGATTCATAAGCCACTGCATGACCTTCCTGCATTAGAGCACTGCCTAAGGCAAATCCACTGGCATCAGCAACAACTACCTCAAAGGGTTTGGTAAAATCTGGCAGTTTAAGAACAAGGTTGGTTACTAAGGCTGTCTTCAGCTTGTCAAAGGCACTCTGACACATTGCAGTCCACTGAAAAAGTGTACTTTTCTTGAGAAGGTTAGTTAAAGGGGATGCTATCTGAGCATACCTAGGTATAAAGATCCTATACCATCCGGTTAACCCTAGGAATCCTCTGACTTCCTTTACTGACTTGGGTTCTGGCCATTCAACTACTGCTTTGATCTTTGTGGGGTCAGGAGAAATCCCATCCTTTGAAACTATGAATCCCAAGTATTCCACCTGGTCAAGAGAGAAGTAACACTTGCTCTTCTTTACAAAGAGTTGGTGTTTCCTTAGGATTTCCAGAACCTTGCACACATGATCTTCATGATCTGCAGCATTATTCAAGTATACTAAAATATCATCAAAGAAGATAAGAACAAAATCATCCAAGTATTCTCTGAGAATATCTTGCACAAGACGATTGAATGTCATCACTTATACAACAGGGAATTTTTCTCCAGAAAAGATTTCTTTATTTATATAAAAGTTGCAATATATACTTGGAGCAGCTCAGCTCTGGAATTCAAAATCTCCTCCGGAGACGCATATGACGACGGTACTAGGCCATAGCCATGCCCTGATACAAACGTTCACTTACTGAAAAGGGAGCTATTATCTTCTCCTTTAGGAATAAAGCAACTAAGGAGTCTGTAGACTTGGCATGAAAGTCTGAAATTCCGAGGCGTCGTATAGAATGACACCATGTATCATTTTCAGCTTTAACAGAATCATTCCCAACAACAACGAGAGGTTATGCCTCAGCATTACAGGTTGGTCTCGCAAGAGGCGTGGACATACTACCTTGCAAACCACTTATGCTGTCGTCTCTTTGCTGATTCAGGAAAATATAAATCCTCAAAATGGCGTGCGAGTCTTGCTCGCACGCCGGCTTGTTCGAGTTGAAGCAGAAGAGATGAGATGCTCAAAGGCGAGTCATGTCTTGTGACTGGGTGAGGTCGGGAATACCAAATAAGTATGGAACTTCTATAAAAATAATTTCTTTGATTAAAAATTCTTCATAAAGAAGCTTACAAAATGAAAAATACATTATGAAAATGCCTTTTTTTGAGTTTTTATTATCAATTTCTAATAAGAATTTGTTTATCCTTATTAGCTTTCAACAAAGCTCTGATACTAGCTGTGAGGTCCCCGCCCGCTCGCTTCATGGCTCCTAGCGGCGGCGGAAGCACAGCGTCGGCATCCTGTGCAGGGCGGGGTCCTGCACACTCGTCGGGGCCTCGCCCGCAGCAAGCAGATGTCCGGGACGAGACGCTATGGTCCATGGAATCACCGCTTTTTCCCTCATTTCTGAGGCACAGCCCAGGATCCCCTCCCACAGAACAAGGTCTTCTCAAGATTTAAACTGATTAACGTAACTAATCGTATCTAGTTGTTTCTCAGGAATCCTCCGATCCAACCTAACCGCATTCGACCCATGGGTTAGCCAACCACCCGACCACTGAATTGGTGGGATTCCTTTATAAAGATTTCATTGGGTTTTTGCCCCCGGGGGTACCGAGGAAAAGAGTTCCCAAGCCCCCTAGTAGATGGTGACTCATGCAAAAATCAAATAGGCATACCACGTACACACCCAATATGAAATTGCCATTTATAACAGATTTGACTTGCTTTTAGAGAATCCTTGAATAAAATCATAATATTTTTGATCATCATTTTCCAAAATTCCAAGTCCGTTGTATTACAAAAATGCATTTTTGTCTGATTGAGTTCGAGAGAAGGACAATTAGGCTTACTATCCGACCTCACGTAGTATAACTAAATGCATTCAGTTTAGTTCTACCAAGATTCCTTTCAACTAAACATCTAGTATTTGGGTAAATATCCATTTAGTGATTTTACCAATTCAAATATCCAAGATATTCTTTTTTCCACATAAATTCTCAACCATAATTCATTAGGTAGAATTATGATGGAAATTCATTTTTTGACATTAGAATTTAATTCAAATCTATCTTTTCTCAAATATCATGAAAATTCATCTTTTAACTAAAATATCAATACCTACTTTTTTGAATAAACTTGAAATCCTTCTTTTTCTCATTTCAATGAGTGCAATCCAATTATCATGGGAATTCCTCTTTTCTATAAATTAAATCTATTAAAATTCTTCTTAAAATTACATAAAAATAACCATTAATTCCTTTAAGCTAAAAACTCCACTTTTCTCATCTAAACATTTGAATTCCAATATAGTGGGAATTCCTCTTTTATCATTTAAACTTATCTATGCAAAAAGATAAATTTAACTAAATTTTTCTCTTAAAATTTAAATAAAAACTTCATTAATTTCTTTGCACTAGGAATTATACTTTTCTTATTTAAATATTTGAATTTCAATATGGTGGGAATTACTCTTTCATCATGAAAATTTATCTATATAAAAAGATAAATTTAACTAAAATCTTTCATAAAATATACATTATTTTAGCATTCTATTTTTTTTCTCTAAATCATTGGAATACATGGATTTCCAATGTCATGGGGATTACTCTTTTAACATAAAAAAAATTACTAGAAATTTCTCTTTTTTCTAATTTACTAATTGTGCATAAACATAAAAATCAATTTCTCCATGATTACAATGAGAATCATTCAATTAATCTAGGATGATAATTCCTAGCATATGGTGAGAAGTCCTCTTTTCATATTATGAATGAAAATATTTTGTGTTTATTTTTTAAAAATTTTACCATAGCTCCGCTGCTATTACTGATAATTCTCAATTTAATTGAAAGAATGAAGTTTAATATTATTGATATGATTAGAATGACCACTAATTGGATCATTATCCAATTATGGATTAATTCATAATTTCTCTGTATGAAAAAAATATCATAAAAGCATTAAAAAGCTATTATTTTGGCCTCCAATTAGACAAGCATAGAAATTACTTTTGGATTAGAGAAATGCTTCATGAGAAGCTTCGTTTGGATTGAGAATAGGTCATAGGAATGATCTTTCTTTGGGGGGAGAGAGAGAGAAATGCTTAAAATCATTAAAATTAAGCATAAATAGAAATTTATGTGTTTCTTTATTACAATTCATAAAAGAACTTCAACAATAATCAAAAGCCATTCAAATTAAAGCTTCTCAAGCTTGAGAGGGGTTGAGAAGAGAAGCATTTGGAGTTTTAATAAGAAGAAGACAATAATCCACACTTTACCTTCTAATTTACTTGATTCTTTGATCACAATAGAGGTCCCCAACCAATCAATTGGTTTGGTATGTTGTAGGAGCCAAGGAAGATTGAAGAGAGAGAGAAGCTCCAATCTCTTCAATTTTGTAGAGGTTTTTAGAGGATAATAGAAATTAAGCTTAGTTTAGAGTAATATCGGCATAGTTTAATTCACAGATAATAATTCAAAGGAATGAGCATCTATTTATAGGAGAGGGAGGCCACTAACTGAGTCCAACTGAGTTCTAGATATTTTCAGCTTCAGTTTGGCTGAATTTGGACAAGATTTGGACTAGTTTGGCTCCCTTTTTTATTTGGTTTGATCCAAGAGAGAGGAGAGATAAAAATATCCTATTATTTTTGAGTTTTAAACTCATCCAAGCATCTGAAGTAGGCGCCTCCTTCAAGGTCTCCCTTTTCCTTACACGTGTAAAAAATGAATGATTACTCTAAAATATCTCATTTTTTTATTATTACTTCATAATTTTTAACTAATAAACCTAGTACTTGGTCAACTTTTCATCTTATGTGCGAATTTACTCAATTTTTGGTATTTTCTTTTATTCTTTGGATTTATCTTGTCCCAACACTTGGATTAATCTTATTGGTCCATAGGAACCTTAATTGGACCATAATAAAAAAAATTTCAAAAATCTGGACCCTTAGGCTAAGGTCTTCTGAATCAATTTTAATTGATTCCAATTGCACTTTGGAAAATCTATTTTGATTTTCTGTTTCAGGGAAATATTTTTTTGATATTTGTAGAATTTATTTATCCAAAAATATCCCAATATTGAGTTACCACTCTCTAGAAATTTTTATCTCACTAGGCAAAACAAGAAAAAATGATATTTTCTTGTATTCAGAAACATAGAATGATTACAAGGGATTGACGTAGAGGCTTATTTGATATTCAGGCTAAGGAGAAATCTTACATCCTCTCCCACTTGAAAAACGCGAGATGTCCTCATCTCGCAAAGTGGGTGTAATCCTTCGCCAACTCTTCTTTCTCCCATGTGGCATCTTCTAGAGGGAAGAACTTCCACTTTACTCAAAATTCTCTGAGGACCTTGCTCCTAAGAATCTCGAATGTCAAGGATTTCCTCAGGTTGAAGTACCATCTGGCCTTGAGTCAGATAGATCAATTGCTCGTCACATCAAGCACGTGATTCGGGCTAGGTACATACTTCTTAAGAAAACTTACATGGAATACATCATGTACCTTGAGATGGGGAGGCAGAAGAAGTTTGTAGGCTAGATCGCCCACTTTCTTTATGACAACATACGGCCCACAGTATCTAGGAGAGAGCTTCTTGTACTTCCCTAAGGATAAGGAACTTCTTTTTGGTCGTACACGAATGAAGACCATATCTGATTCTTCAAGCTCTCTCTCAGATCTCTTTTTATCTACATACTGCTTTTGCCTATCTTGGGCTGCCTTTATATCTTTATGGATTAATTGCATCTGCTGGTCCATGTCATCAAGCATTTGTCTGGACATTTTGACTCTGATCAATGGGTCAGACCAAGTCAACGGTGTAAGGCAATCTTGTCCATACAAAGCTTTGAAAGGACTCATTCCAATGCTCCGATGATAAGAAGCATTGTAAGCAAATTTGACCAGATGCAAATGACTTAACCACTTCTTGGGTTCCCTACTCCAGCATGACCGAAGGATATCTTCAATTACTTGATTCACCCTTTCCATCTGGCCATTTGTTTTGGGGTGATAGGTTGTGCTGAGATCCAAGAAAGTTCCTACTGCTTCAAAGAACGAAGTCCACAATTTTGATGTGAATTTGGGATCTCAGTCACTTACTATCCTCTTGGGTAAACCATACAATCTGAAGACCTCCTTAAGGAAAACTCTGGCAACATCCACTGCTGCAGAGTATGTTTCTTTCACTGGAATCAGATGGGCAACTTTTGTTAGCCTATCAACTACCACAAAAATGGAGTTGTAACCTGATTGCACTGAAGGTAATCCAGTGACAAAGTCCATACTGATGCATTCCCACTTCATCTGAGGAATGTCTACAGGCTGTAGTTTCCCTGGCATCTTGACTCTCTCTGCCTTTACTCTTTGGCACATCAAGCATTTCCTTACATGATCAAGTACATCCTTTTTGAAACCTGGCCAAAAGAAGCTTTTCTTCATAAATATATAGGTTTTTATCAGCCCTGGATGTCCAGCTATCAGGCTATCATGGGCTTCTCTCAGAATTCTTCCCTTTATTCCTGCATCATTGGTGGGGATACATAGCCGATTCTTAAAATACATGCATCCTTCATCCATTTTATATCCAAGAACTCGACTCATTTCTTGAGGAGTCTTGCTTTCCTACATCAGAAGGGTAGCAATAGGGGCAAAGAGTTTGTCCTGCATGATTTTCTCCTTTGCTTCATTGATCAATAGATTTGACACCATTGTAATTGTAAGCAAGGAGGCTTTTCTGTTGAGCGCATCTACAACCACATTTTCTTTCCTCGGCTGATACTTTATTTCAAAATCAAATTCCTGCAAGGTCTGCATCCATCTCCTTTGACGCATGTTGAGATCCCTTTGGGTAAGATCCACTTCAGACTTTGATGATTTGTCATCAAGGTGAATCTTTGTCCCAAAAGATAATGTCTCCACAACTTCAGAGCATACACTACTGAGAGTAACTCCAAGTCATGGTGGATGGCATAATTCCTCTCATGTGTTCTGAGTTTTTTGGATTCATAGGCCACTCCATGACCTTCCTGCATTAGAGCACCCCCTAAGGCAAATCCACTGGCATCAGTAACTACCTCAAAGGGTTTAGTAAAATCTGGCAATTTAAGAACAGGGTTGGTTACTAAGGCTGTCTTTAGCTTGTCAAAGGCACTCTGACACATTGCAGTCCACTGAAAAAGTGTACTTTTCTTGAGAAGGCTAGTTAAAGGGGATGCTATTTGAGCATACCTAGGTATAAAGATCCTATACCATCCGGTTAACCCTAGGAATCCTCTGACTTCCTTTACTGACTTGGGTTCTGGCCATTCAACTACAGCTTGGATCTTTGGGGTCAAGAGAAATCCCATCCTTTGAAACTATGAATCCCAAGTATTCCACTTGGTCAACAGAGAAGGAACACTTGCTCTTCTTTGCAAAGAGTTGCTGTTTCCTTAGGATTTCTAGGACCTTGCGCACATGATCTTCATGATCTACAGCATTCTTCGAGTATACTAAGATATCATTAAAGAAGACAAGAACAAAATCATCCAAGTATTATCTGAGAATATCTTGCATATAAGATTGGATGTCGCCGGGGCATTAGTCAATCCAAACGGCATGACTGTGAACTCATAATGCCCATAGCGAGTAGTATTGAATGCTGTCTTTGGGATGTCCTGCTCCTTGATTTTGATCTGGTAGTACCTGGATCTGAGATCTATCTTTGTAAACATTTGGGTACCACTTGATCCATAAGTTCATCAATCCTAGGAATAGGATACTTATTCTTAATTCTTAATTGATTTAGTCCTCTGTAGTCAATACACAGCCTTAACGTTCCATCTTTCTTCTTTTGATCGAGAATGGGCGCACCCCAAGGTGAGACACTGGGTCTGACAAATCCCTGCTCTAATAGTTGTCTTAACTATTCCTTAAGTTCTATGGCTTCAGGGATTGGCATTTTGTATGCACGCTGGGCTACTAGCGGGGGTTAATTCGATCTCATGATCTACTTCATGAGATGGGGGTGGAGGCATCTCAGTCAGCTCTTCAAGAAATACATCTGCATACTCACTTAACCACTCTGGTTCTTTAGCCTTGCATTTTATGTCTATCGGATTCATTTTAACGACATACACAGCTTGCCTCTTTTTGAGCCCTTTTAATAATTTGGAAGCCTTGACTAATTGCAGCACTGGGGATCCGGAAATTCCAATTCCTTGAACTTAATTCCCGTGAAGGTCAAGGAAAGAGATGGTTCCTTTGTGACAATGAATGTCAGCCTGGTTCTTTTGGAGCCAATCCATTCTAAGGATTCCATCATATATTCCCAGGGGTAGGACTCTGAATTGGCACTCTGTTACGTTCCCATCTAGGCTAAACTGAATAAGGTCAAGGTGAGTGAAAAGAATCTTTCCATTGGCTGATTCCACTTGCATAGGTTTCCCTGATTTTTGATTTAGGACTAATTTACGCAGACATCCTGGGAAAATAAAAGAATGAGTACTGCCTGAATCAATCAAAAGCTTGAATTTCTTACCCTGGTACTCTGCTGGGGTCTGGAGGACTGAGAATTGATGGTTATCCCCCAATGCTTAATTGCTACATAGATCTATCCTTTCTCTTCCTGCACTTCCTTAGCTATGGTGACTGCTCTGGCTTCTGCAGTTCGAGGTGGAACACTCTCTCTTTGGTTATTCCAATTCTAGGAGGGAGTTCCGAGATTGCTTTGCATGGAGGCTGTAGGCTAAGCTGGCACTCTTCTGGGGTTACCCTGATTTTGGCGCTAGGGACCGTGATTGGACTGATAATAAGAAGGAGTTTGTCTCGAAACTCTGGGACCCTAGCTTCCTTGCCCAAGTCCTTGACATCCAAAGCATCTGTTCTTGCTTTGAAGGTCTTCCCTTTGCATTCTGGAGAGACCCGAAGTTCTTGCGAATGTACTTCGGCGGAAAGGTCTTCCTTCATTTCTCAAGCTTCCCATCTCCGCATTCTTTTTAGGACCTTGGTGTCTCTTTGGAGGCGGAAAGTTGGAAGAACTTCCCAGTGTCTGAAAGCTGGCTTTGGCAGGACCATTAGGACCTCAATGGAAGGCTTCGTGGGCCCTTTTATTTGGCAGTTTAAGGGAAGAAACGTTTTCTAAGTAGAAGCTTCAAAACGGCTACTTTATTTGAATTTGAATTTTGGAGGAAAATTGGAATTTAAAATCTAGCGGATAAAACCATATCATGTAACATATCTATGGAAAGCTCTTGATGCGTAGATCACGGATCTGTAATCTCCGCTCAAATCGGAGCTTGTATGTAGAAGTTATGGAGGTCCGAAATTTATAAAATTGCCCCTCCCTCCTTTTTGGGGAAAAAGTGCATCCTTTGACCACTCTTACACCTCTCTTAAAAACCCAACATTTCAGTCCACATGGCAACCCCCCATTTGGCTATTCCTTAATCACCTTGATTAGGCTTGGGCAAATTAAAGGGCCCAAGAAGACCCCATTCACTTCCTAATGCTTTTACGATGAAAGCTTTGGCAAAGTCCTTTGCCATTCTGACAGCTTCAGCCATGGACACTGGCTTGGCATTTTTGACCAGTGTGTCTAAGGGTTTGTTCATTCCCCGAATGAACCTGAGTTGCTCTTCATCTAGAGGTGGTAAATATTTGAGTAGAAGAGCAAAGGTCCGGTGATATTCCTCGATGGTTTTTCTCCCCTGCTTTAGCTCTAAGAATTCGTTCATTTTGATTTCCAAAAATCTAGGGGGATAAAATCTCTTTCTCAAATAAGTTTTAAGGTCGTTCCAAGACTGAGTACTTCCAAACGGTTGGTGTCACAGTGGTTCCTCCATGCCACCTTGGCCGTTTCCACTATTTTCAGCTTGGCAACAAGAGTCATTTTGCTCCGCTCATTGTAGCCTGTGACGTCAAAATATTCTTCCATAGCTTCCACAGCCTTGCCCAGGTTCTCCCCTTCTCTTTTGAAGAGTCCTGGGGCTGGCTAAGTCCTATGAAGAGCCTTGCGAACATCAGGGGTCAAGCTCATCATCTTCAGAGAGAGGACTTGGCTGACGACCACGGTTTCCTCGTCTCATGATTTTGCTAAAAATTATATATTATTAAATTTTTATTTTGATATCGTCCACGAGATCCTAAGACTTAAGAGGTTTGGAAAATAATTTCTTAAACAAGACAATGATCTTATTGGAGATCTATGACATATGTCTGATAACAGATTTTTCTTTATCAATTCGTCCATAAACAATCACTTATACAACAGGGAATTTTTCTCCAGAAAAGATTTCTTTATTTATATAAAAGTTGCAATATGTACTTGGAGTAGCTTGGCTCCAGAATTCAAAATCTCCTCGGGAGACGCATAAGACGACGGTACTATGGGCCATTGGGCCATAGCCATGCCCTGATACAAACGTTCACTTACTGACAAGGGAGCTATTATCTTCTCCTTAGGAATAAAGCAACTAAGGAGTCTGTAGACTTGGCATGAAAGTTAGAAATTTCGAGGCGTTGAATGATACAGAATGACACCATGTACCACTTTCAGCTTTAACAGAATCATTGCCAATGAGAGGTTCTGCCTCAGCATTGCACGCCGGCCGCAAGAGGCATGGACATACTACCCTGCAAACCACTTATGCTATCGTCTCTCCGCTGGGTCAGGAAAATATAAATCCTCAAAATGGCGTGCCAGTCTTACTCGGCTTGTTCAAGTTGAAGCGGAAGAGATGAGATGCTCAAAGGCAAACGCAGTCATGTCTTGTGACTGGGTGAGGTCGGGAATACCAAAAAAGTATGGAACTTCCATCTATAAAAAAAAATTCTTTGATTAAAAATTCTTCATTAAAGAAGCTTACAGAATGAAAAATACATTATGAAAATGTTTTTTTGTTAGTTTTTATTATCAATTTCTGATAATAATTCGTTAAACCTTATTAGCTTTCAACAAAGCTCTGATACCAGCTGTGAGGTCCCCGCCCGCCCACTTCGGGGCTCTCGCCCTGGCGGCGGAAGCGCGGCGTCGGCCTCCCGTACACACTAAGGCCTCGCCTTCGGATGTCCGGGATGAGAGGCTAGCCCGGGGGGTGGTCCCTCCGAGGCCGGGCCCGGAAGACTCCCCTCGCCCGGAGGCACGGGTGATTCTGCCAGGAAGGGGAAAAAACTTTTAACTAGGAGATTACTCTAACGAGTCAAGTCTTGACTAAATTAAACTGATCTGACCGAGCCTGAAGTCACATGGTCAGATCAAGAAGAGACTTGCACTTGGTCCATGGAATCACCACTTTTTTCCTCATTTCTGAGGCACAGCCGATGATCCCCTCCCACAAAACAAGGTCTTCTAAGGATTTAAACTAATTAACGTAACTAATCATATCTAGTTGTTTCTCAGGAATCCTCCGATCCAGCCTAGGCCCATGGGTTAGCCAACCACCCGACCACTGAATTGGTGGGATTCCTTTATAAAGATTTCATTGGGTTTTTGCCCGGGTACCGAGGAAAAGAGTTCCCAGGCCCCCTAGCCGGCGATTCATGCAAAAATCAAATAGGCATACCATGTACACACCCAATATGAAATTGCCATTTATAACAGATTTGACTGGCTTTAAGACAATCCTTGAATAAAATCATAATATTTCCGATCATCATTTTTCAAAATTCCAAGTCCGTTGTATTACAAAAATGCATCCTCTGAACTCTCCGTTGAAGACCAGCTGGCCAACCAACAAGATCCAGTATCAAATTTTTGTTCCCAAAAACCTTTCCTTTTTGTCCATCAAACATCTTCCTCGATGCATGCCTGGGTGTCCTAGCAACCGCGAGCCCTTGCATCGCCTAGTCAGAACCCTCTAGGATCCTCCTTAGGTGTCCTAGAACTTCACTCAGGGACCGCTTCGTCAGTCCTCGCCCATCGTACCGGAAGCGTACCATTTTAACCATACCGAGGCTAGTCAAGACCTCGACAGGCTTTACCGCGGGCGACGTCCCTTGACGACTCCCCACAGCTGTTCCAACGAACCTCCTTTTAGAAAAACATAAGCCAAATGCATCCTCCAGCATTCTGGTGTAAAACAATCCTTTGAATGAAAAATAGAGTTTCCAATGCAAGTGAGATTCCAGTTTGAGATCGGTTCCAAAGACCCTTTCATAATGAGGATCCTTGATCTCTCATGAGGGTAATCTATCCGTCATTTTATCCATTTATCCAACTAGATTCTTGGTGAGATTTGGTCAGGGAAAATCTAGATTAGTTCCGGTAGTCTATCCTTTGGATTTAGTAACTGGAATTGGTCACACGAAGTTTTTGTTTGATTTAGTTCGAGAGAAGGATAATTAGGTTTACTGTCCGACCTCACGTAGTCTAACTAAATTCATTCAGTTTAGTTCTACCAGGATTCCTTTCAACTAAACATCTAGGTTTTGGGTAAATATCCATTTAATGATTTTACCAATTCAAATATCCAAGATATTCTTTTTCCCACATAAATTCTCAACCTTAATTCATTAGGTATAATTATAATGGAAATTCATCTTTTCATATTAGAATTTAATTCAAATCCATCTTTTCTCAAATATCATGGAAATTCATCTTTTAACTAAAATATCAATACCTATTTTTTTGATTAAACTTGAAATTCTTCTTTTTCTCATTTCAATGAGTGCAATCCAATTATCATGGGAATTCCTCTTTTCCATAAATTAAATCTATTAAAATTCTTCTTAAAATTACATAAAAATAACCATTAACTCCTTTAAGCTAAAAATTCCACTTTTCTCATCTAAACATTTGAATTCCAATATAGTGGGAATTCCTCTTTTATCATTTAAACTTATCTATGTAAAAAGATAAATTTAACTAAATTTTTCTCTTAAAATTTAAATAAAAATCTTCATTAATTCCTTTGCATTAGGAATTATACTTTCCTTATTTAAATATTTGAATTTCAATATGGTGGAAATTCCTCTTTCATCATAAAAATTTATCTCAAAAGATAAATTTAACTAAAATCTTTCATAAAATATACATTATTTTAGCATTCCAATTTTGTTTTCTCTACATAATTGGAATACTTGGATTTCCAATGTCATGGGGATTACTCTTTTAACTTAAAAATAAATTACTAGAAATTTCTCTTTTTTCTAATTTACTAATTATGCATAAACATAAAAATCAATTTCTCCATGATTACAATGAGAATCATTCAATTAATCTAGGATGATAATTCCTAGAATATGGTAGGAAGTCCTCTTTTCATATTATGAATTTGTGTGTTTATTTTTCAGAAATTTTACCATAGCTCCATTGCTATTACTGATAATTCTCAATTTAATTGAAAGAATGAAGTTTAATATTATTGATATGATTAGAATGACCACTAATTGGATCATTATCTAATTATGGATTGATTCATAATTTCTCTATGAAATAAATATCATAAAAGCATTAAAAAGCCATTATTTTGGCCTCCAATTAGACAAGCATAGAAATTACTTTTGGATTAGAGAAATGCTTCATGAGAAGCTACATTTGGATTGAGAATAGGTCATAGGAATGACCTTTCTTTGGGGGGAGAGAGAGAAATGCTTAAAAACCATTAAAATTAAGCATAAATAGAAATTTATGTGTTTCTTTATTACAATTCATAAAAGAACTTCAATAGTAATCATCAAACGCCATTCAAATTAAAGATTCTCAAGCTTGAGAGGGACTGAGAAGAGAAGCATTTGGAGTTTTAATAAAAAAGAAGAAGACAATAATCCACACTTTACCTTCTAATTTACTTGATTCTTTGATCTCACAGTAGAGGCCCCCAACCAATCAATTGGTTTGGTATGTTGTAGGAGTCACCAAGGAAGATTGTTGAAGAGAGAGAGAAGCTCCAATCTCTTCAATTTTATAGAGGTTTTTAGAGGATAATAGAAGTTAAGCTTAGTTTAGAGTAATACCGACATAGTTTAATTCACAGATAATAATACAAAGGAATGAGGGTCTATTTATAGGAGAGGGAGGCCACTAACTGAGTCCAACTGAGTTCTAGAATTTTCGAGCTTCAGTTTGGCTAAATTTGGACAAGATTTAGACCAGTTTGGCTCCCTTTTTTATTTGGTTTGATCCAGGAGAGAGGATAGATAAAAATATCCTATTATTTTTGAGTTTTAAACTCATCCAAGCATGTGAAGTAGGCGCCTCCTTCAAGGTCTCCCTTTTCCTTACACATGTGTCAAAAATGAATGATTACTCCGAAATATCTCATTTTTTTATTATTACTTTATAATTTTTAACTAATAAACCTAGTACTTGGTCAACTCTTCATCTTATGTGGGAATTTACTCATTTTTGGGTATTTTCTTTTATTCTTTGGATTTATCTTGTCCCAACAATTGGATGAATCTTATTGGTCCATAGGAACCTTAATTGGACCATAATCAAAAAAATTTCAAAAATCTGGACCCTTAGGCTAAGGTCTTCTGAATCAATTTTAATTGATTGCAATTGCACTTTGGAAAATCTATTTTGATTTTCTGTTTCACGGAAATATTTTTTGATATTTGTAGAATTTATTTATTCGAAAATATCCCAATATTGATTTATCACTCTTTAGAAATTTTTATCTCACTAGGCAAAACAAGGGAAAATGATATTTTCTTGTATTCAGAAACATAGAATGATTACAAGGGATTGAAATAGAGGCTTATTTGATATTCAGGCGCGCTGAGGAGAAATCTTACACATTAGAGTAATTCCCATGTTTAGAAGATTTTCCCATGGCAGAATCGCCGGTGCCTTCCGAGCGAGGGGAGTTTTTTTGGGCTCAGTTTCGGAGGAACCGCCCAGGCTAGTCTCTTGTCTGGAATCTCTCCTCTCTCATGGATGAAACCAAATAAAAAAGGGAGCCAAACTGGTCCAAATCTTGTCCAAATTTAGCCAAACTGAAGCTAGAAAATTCTAGAACTTAGTTGGTCTTAGTGGCCTCTCGCAGTCAGTCAAACTGGTCCAAATCTTGTCCAAATTCAGCCAAACTGAAGCTGGGAAATTCTAGAACTTAGTTGGACTCAGTTTAGTGGCCTCCCTCAGTCAGCCAGACTGAAGTTGGAAAATTCTAGAACTTAGTTGGACTCAGTTAGTGGCCTCCCTCACCTATAAATAGACCCTTGTTCTTTTGTATTCTCATCTGTGAACTAGACCACCTTAAAATAAGTATATTTTCTATTATCCCCTAAAAATCCTCTACATTTTTTTGGAGAGATTGGAGCTTCTCTCTCTCTTCAACCTTCCTTGGAGTGACTTTATGATTTTGTTTTTCTTAATCTTCTAAATGTTTTTCACTTCTCAACCCCTCTCAAGCTTAAGAAGTATTCAATTGAATGGTTTTTCAATGCAAATGAAGCTCTCTAATGAATTTTAATGATTAATCACATAAAGTTTACATTTATGCTTAATTTAGGATGTTTTTTATGTATATCTCTCTCCCTCCCAAAGAATGGTCATTCCTATGACCAATTCTCAATTCAAATGATGCTTCTCATGGAGCAATTCCTAATTCTAAAAT